>NW_006297145.1:818707-834056 GCF_000327345.1 Myotis davidii | reverse complement strand
CTCCCCCTGTCCCCCTGTCTCCCACCCCTTCCCTCCAACGCCATCCCTCCCTTCCACTCTCTCTAGATGGCAATGGGAAAAAATATCCTCAAGTAAGGTTTAAACAACAACAACAAAAAACTTGATGACCTGGGGCGGGTTCCCTCTCCTTTCTCCTCAGTGGCTACAACACTGACCTCGGCATCCCAATGGCTGCATCCCAACTTTCAAGAGAGTCTTAGTTCCCAAACCACCTGCCCCTGCTCTGTACTGGGATTCTGTGGCCGTGCTTTGCAAACCACATCACTCCTTTGCCACTTCTCTCCCTCTGGGCTCTAGAAAAAGCCTTGGTCTGGAGGAAGCTGAAGGGACTTGTTTCCTTCTGGATTACTTACTTTTCTCATCAGCCTCACTTGAGCAATGACTCCTAACTCACAGAATGGCAGTCCATTCCAGCTTCGAGACTTTTCCTCACACATTCAGAGGCAGTTTCATCATGCACCCTTAGAAGGACCTGCTCCAGCCAGGATCTAAGTCACAGCTCCCTGAAGTTCCTTCTCCAAGCGCCTGATATCCAGTGCCTGCTGGCCAGTGCCCACAGGACCACTCCTCTATGCTTCTTGGTATGCATAGTCCCTGCCTCTTCTCTTTGTTCCTCAAACCTTGGTACTTGCTTCCTATAGTACTTTTCGTTACCTCATTTGTTCTTTTATTTATTTCTCTGTTTAAAATATTAATATGGTTTCTGTTTTCCTGATTTGATCCTTCGGTTGATACAAACCGGAACTTGTATCAAACTTCGGAAATAGGCAGTCACCTTTCTCTGCCTCAGATATTCCAGGGAAGAGCTTGGGCTTCTCTTGGGTTTTCCTGCTTCCAGATGCTAATAACACCTGGCATGTGCTCAGGGTCACTCAGCCTCCTTGAGATGAGCCCAGAGTTCCACTTTGACCCTTCTCCTTCTGCTCTCCATTCTTCATGAGGCAGGCACCCTTTTCCGTGCAGCTAATTGGGTGAGTAAAACTCAGAAGTAATTCTCCCCACAGTAGACCTGAGGGCATAGGTTCCGTGGGAGGTCATAGGAAAACCCCTCTTTGGACCTCAGCCACATTCTCCTACCTTATAAAGGAGCTCCGCAAGTTAGAAAATAGTAGAGCTCTATTGTTATTGGCCCCACATTTAACTCCCTGTGCATCGTCCCGATGCTTGCTATAGCCTGGATAGAAAGAATATGAGTGAGTGGTACCCTCAATTTCCAACAGGCCCAATAACCATAAAAATCAAACCCAGAGAGACTAGGGTAGTTAGTATTACACAGGATACATGGAACAACTGCTATCTCTGGATGATTTTTATAGGTTTTTTTCCCTGTTTTATATCTTTCTGAATTTTATTTACATTGAACTTGCATAATACAGGGTGGGGCAAAAGTAGGTTTGTAGTTGTGAGTACATGAAACACAGTATATTCTTGTATGTTATTTATTAATTATTGTATTATTTCCCACATGAATAACTATAAGTCTACTTTTGCCTCACCCTCTATTTCAATTACAATCTATAATTAAATTTAGAAATGAGAATAAACAATCTAATTGAACTCCCAAAAGGCATGAGATTTATAATCAAGTCATGTTGCCTTAGCCACGCCCCAAGCTTCTCATGTATTCTCCTGGCCAAGAGGAAACATAATGGTCCAGAGAGCACAAGAAGAAATTCACCAGAGCAAAGGCACAGAAAGGGCTCGTTGAGGAAACACAAGCAGAGGAGAGGGACCAGGTAAGGACAAAATGCAATGTGAGCTGGAGAAGTTCAGGGTGAAGGGGAGGGAACAGGGGGCACGGAGTTTCAGTCTAGTTGAGTCGGACCTGCCACCATCTATGGAGATTTCCTCAGAGGAAGAGGCTGGCTCCTGGCCCCAGCTGGCAGCGCCTCCAATCTCCTCTCATGTCAGGCATCTGTCAGCACTCAGGGAGGACCATTGGATATCAAGGCCATTCACAGTTTGTTTTGGACCTCGTCAAGTCTTCCCAGCCCTACCAGCTACTGAAAAGGAAAGGGGAAAAACGTTATAAAGTTCCTCTAGCCGGGGTGAGAATAGCCAAAAAAAGAAAAGAGAACAAGAGGGCATTAACAAAGGAGACATGCTCCCAGGACTCCTCACCGTCAAAGGCTCCATTTATTCAGTTATTCCCCCAAGTATTTACTGGGCAGAACCGGGTGGCAAGCATTGCAGTCAGCACTGACAACATGTCATTAACGCCAGCCTGGGGAAGCTGTTCTTTATCTTGTTCTATGTTTCCCACCCCCCCACCCCCCACCCCCAAACAAGCTACAGTTTCTTAGCCCTCTTCCATCTCTCTTAAGGGGTCCCCTGTCCCCTGAAAGCAGAATGTAGATGGTAACTAATGTGTGCCTGGATAATTTGGAAAGGGGAAATGCGACCAGGACTTCTCTTCAATTTACTGCCTGGAAACGGCACATATCTAACCGGCAATGCTTTCATTTGCTTTTCAGCTGACTCTGAAACTTTCTCCAACCTCAAGAAAACATACTTGAGTTAGGTGTCATTCTTCAAAAGTCCATCTATACAAAAATGCTGTTCACATGTGGGTGCCTTTATCCTTGCTGTTTCCTCTGGATTTTCCTTTTTCTTTTTTTCTATCTGCTGACAAGCTCCTAGTCAGTTTCTTTGTTAATTTTTTTCTTAGGAAATATTCCATGTCATGCATAGAAAAATATATCTAACTAGGGGCCCAGGGCACAAATTCGTGCACCATGAAAGGAACTGTGGGCTGCGAGGCTGCGGTGGGCACGGGGGCGTATATCGGTCCATCCTTTGTGCCCCTGCCGGCCCCTCCCACCCTGGCCCCCTGTTTGCCAGCAGCCCCACTCCCGCCACCTCAGCTCCCATGGGCTGACAATGCTGGCCTACTCGCACCTGCTGACAGCACAGAGCGATTGGGGCTGGTGCCAGCAGTGGATGCGAGCGGGGCTGGAGCCGTCAGCGGGTGCAAGCGACGGCTGCTGCCCTGATCACCACTCAGGAGCAGGGGGAGGTGGAGAAGCCCTCAGGGGCGAGCAAGGCCGGCACCGGCAGCAGGTGCGAGCACCTGGTGAGACCACAGCACACGGGACCAAAGAATTTTCAGTAACCACCAGAGGCTCACTCCAGTGACAGTGACTGGCGCTCTGCTGTGGTCTGGCATCCCCACTCATCTCCTCCACTGTCCCACTGCAGTTGATGCCCACCATGTTCTGCACTCTGCCGACACCAGCCATGTTCCACGTGTGCCCCTGGTGGTCAGCGCACGTCATAGTTACCAATTGTTCTGCCGTTCAGTCTATTTGCATATTAGAGTTTTATATATATAGATGTGTGTAGATAGATAGGTGGTAGATGGTAGATAGATCAGTAGATACTAGATGACTGATAGATACTAGATAGATAAAAGAATACTAAGAAAACAAAGAACTGTGTATACTTTACCCAGCTTCATAGAACTTTACAGAACCTTTGAAGCTGTTGGTTTACACCGTTTTCAGCAATCAGAACTATTAGACTTTCCTTTCAAGAGGCGCAAGGGCATGAACTTATTGTCTTAGGTCATTTTACTTAGCATTTCCTTTATAACTGATGAGAATGAGCATTTTTTTTCAAATGTCTACTGAATGTTTGTGTTTCCGCTTTGATAGAACGTCTTCCCATGTCTTTGTTCACTTTCATATGTGGTTGCAAGCTCTATACTTCATATATTATAGATACACTTTTTAATTGTTGTTAAATGCCATAGAGGCCTTCTTCCAATTTGTGGCTTATATTTTCACTCGATGGTAACTATTATTAGGCAGAGATTCTAGTATTAAAAATATAGTTAGATTTGTCAGTCTTTTACTTTGTGATGTTTACTTATGTATCTTTTATTCTTATTTCCATGTTTCAAGGCCACCCATACGTATTTCTCTTTCTTAAAATTTTCAAGTTTCAAATTGATTTACACATGCAGTAAAGGGAAACATACTGTTATTTTCCAATGGACAGCCTCACTTATTAAGTATCCATCCTTCCTTCCATCCCTCTGCAATGTCATAAAATTTTATATATATGCATGTCCCTTTGCTCAGCTTTCTCTTGACCCATTAGGTTAGCCATCTATACCAGCAGCAGTCTGAGTGCCTAATTACTATGTCTCCAAACAGGTCACACTGTGTGCCTGGGCAAGCCCTCTGCATTGTCTTTTTCAGGAGTGTCTTAGCTTTTCTTTGTCCTTTAATGTAAATGTCAGAATTAGCTGTCAGTTCCACAGAGAAAAGAAACCTTGCAAAGATGTTAATTGGAAGTGCATTAAATGTATCTATTATTTGGGGAAATTAATATATTTAATGGATCCAGTATACCTATCTATGAATATATCATGTTTCTCCTTTATTTAGGACTTCCTAAAATCTTTTTCAATACATTTTTTAAAAAACTTTCTGCACAACAGGCCTTGCACATTATTTGTTAGATTTATTTCCAGGGATTTTATCTATTTGTTATTAGAAAATAATAATTAAATTGTATAACTGCCCCTAGCATAAGAGAGCACATGAGTATTATGTATTAATTTTTATATACAATCAAGCTTCTTATACTTGGTTACTGATAAACATATGGTTGTCTATTTTTGATTTTGTATGTAGAGTAAGTAAATGAATGCTGGGGTCCAACCCCAGCGGGTCCAGGGGTCCCCAAAGGTGTGGACAGAGTCAGCGAAGAAGGAATGACACGGAGACAGCGTTCAGTTGATCAGTAGCCTAGGCAGGATCTCTAGCCAAGTTCTAGTCAGGATCTCCAGCGAAGTTCTGGTTAGGATCTCCAGAGAAATTCTGCCTAGGATCTCCAGCCAGGTTCTGTGGCCATGTTCTCTTGCTAGGTTCTCCAGGATCTTCTGTCTCTAGGTTCTGTCTTCTAAGTTCTGTGTTCTAAGTTCTGTCTCCTAAGTTCTGTCTCTCGTTGTCTTGTTGCATCTGTATTTATACCAGTTGGTTCTAATCCTATCAATCTCTATTCCAAAGGTTAGGGCGTTTCTTATCTCCATTCCAGGGAGTAAAGATTATGTACTTAAGCATGATTGTTCATAGTTAAAGTGATTAATTACCCGCCTGGCACTTAGTTAAGAGGTTTTATTCCCTCCCTAACTTCAGGGGAAAATCTCTGCCTAGGGAAACAACCTTTCCCGGAGAGGTGACCTTGGTTAAAACACATAGTGCCAAGAAGGTGAGCAAACATATTAAGAACAGTATGCCATATATGCCAGGTCCCTTGAAACAGCAAGGATGGACCGGCTCCCAGCAAATGAACATTTCAGTTTTTCATTATGAGATTAATTTGATTAAGTGAGAAATTAGTTAATCAGTGTTGCCTTTCTGAGGTGGTTAGGATCTCCACTATATTACTGAGTCCTGTCTGATTCCTAGTTTCATGTTGAAACTTATATTCTGATGTAGCATGAAGTGTCTCTATACAATTTTTATAGATTCCTGCATAGCTCCTTAGTGATTTTTGCCAAATACATAGAGTTCTTCATCTTCTGAGTTCATGATGGCTAAGCTTCCAGCCCTCCCCTTAGTGCACAGGGCTCTGTGACTAGTTCTGGCTAATAAGTACTGAGCAGAAAAATGCGTGTCCCTACTAGGCTAGAACATTTATTTGTCTATTTAAGACTCTCCAGAGCTCTTTTTTTCTAACATGGTGACTACTAATATCCAGAAATTGCTGCTTCATTAGCCTGGATCCCCAGGTATGTACAGTTAGCAGAGGTCCCTACTGATTCCTAAAGGATATTTAATGTGAATGAGAAATAAATCCTTGTTGTTTTCCGACACAAAGATTTTGAGGCTGTTTATCACCATGTTATCTATAACCTAACCTATACTGACTGCCACCTATCTGGTCAGGCTTTTATTCTTAAATATGTCAATATGATAAAATACCTTAATAGATTTTATAATGTTGAATCAATTTTGCCATCTGGATTACAGTGATAACAGATTAAAATTGGGTTTAGATTATGACTCCCTCACCTGGTATGGTTGGATGTTTACTTACTTACTCATTTTTTTAAAGTTTGTTGGTTTACTTCCCCAGTCCACCTTGTGCACCACTGGTAGTGCACGCACCTCACTTTATGAAACACTGGGCTGGATGACCTTCCAACACAGTCTAGAATTTAAGGGCAAAGAGGAATGCTGAGTTCAAAAAAAGGGGGGGCTTCCTGGAGGCATTGGGAGTCATGAAGTCATGTTCTGGGAATGGTAAGGAGATGAACTTTAGATTGTCTGGCACTGTCTAGCTGACTTCTAGTACAGGGACTGACAGAGCATTAACTCAATAAATATTTATGAGATAATTAAGTTTGCCAGGAGGCTTGACCTAAATAGGTTAGCTATCCCTGATTTATTCTATAAATTATGGACCATTGGATACAACCAAGTAATCAGCTTCTATGTTCTTAGCAATAGTGGGCAGGATCTTTAAGACACGCAGCATGAAGCGATGGTGTGCCTGCTGTTACTACCTCGCCAGTATCAAGGTTGCTTATGAGAATGCAGTCAGGATTTTATGGTAGAGTCATTAGGGACGAGGCCATTTCTCCAAACAGTAATGAATTACCTACAAAGGACAGGAAAATATTTCCTAAACAGCCTCCGTGCTTGATTACCCAACAGACAAAATATTCAGAAACCCAACGAGCTGCTCTTCACCTGGCACTTCACGGTCCCCAGTGGATGGGGAGCTGTTTGCATGGATAGCTTTTCCCAGGAACCGAGGACAGTTGCTTTTTTTTGAGTTCCTGTTTATTTTGCAGCAACTGAAGTCCTTCCAAACAGCAGTTAATGAGAGTTTCAGAGACCCCGGACTGTCTTGAAGAAGCTGTACGATTCCACAGGCCACCTGAGTGAAGATCTCCGGTGTGCGAGCGAAGGTCACAGCTTCTGAGGGGTGCCCGCCCTACCCAAGAGAACCCGGGCAGCATCTTGCCATGTGGCAGAGCAAGAGGCATAGCACGGGAGACCTAGTCTTCCCACATTCTTGGCTATTAGGCACAGTGGGATTTTTCTTTTATAAATGATAATCCGTTCATCCAAAAATATATCTGACTCTTAAAGATCCTGCTTTAGACACCAAAAAAGAGGTGATCTGGAGACTACCTGTTTACTTTCTGCAAATAATCTCATGTTCATTGTTTGAGATACTGGAATTCTACTCTTCAGTTCGCTGTTAATTTACTGCGTGACTTTGGGCTGCTGGTACTTACTGAATCATTTGGACCTCAGCATACCTACGATAAAAAGAAATTAAAGTGATAAAAAATCACACAGAAAACATGGAATTGATTAATGAGTAGGATTGCTTCTCTTGTAAAGATGTGTGCTCTAGAGCGTGACTGACATCCAACAAGAATTTGATCAGCTATTACTATCTAATAAAGGCCTTTTATCAAATGAACAAGGTCAAGCTAAACAGACATTAAATGGGGTGGTAGGGGTAGGTCAAGGCTAACAGACCTGGGAGTTTCGGAGGAGTGGAAATCATGGCTTAAATTGTAGATGGCTGAATACTAACAGTTGACTCTACCATTTACCAGCTTTGTGACAGTAGGTGAGTTGCTTAACCAGAGCCAGCTTCATGGGAACTTGATCCCTGCAATCACATCAGGCTGTGCATTTAGAACGGCTCCACACTCGGTTTAACATTCTGCTGCTGCTGTCTTGAAATTCCCAAGAGTTTTTGAACAAGGAGCCATGCATTTTCACTTTCCCTGGGTCCTGTAATTGTTTAACTGGTCTTGAGTTTAACCTTTCTGAACCTTGGCTTCTACAATCTCTCTCTATAAAAGGCTAAGTGTCTGTCCATCCAACCGGTCGCTATGACACGCACTGATCACTAGTGGGGAGACACTCAGTGTAGGAGCTGCCGTGACGTGCACTAGCCATTTACAGAGAAACAGTACTGCTGACCTGGCTTCCTCCAAGTGGGACACAGGCCCAGCCACCACCCTGGAGCGACAGCCCGCCGAATCGCAGCCGACGCTGCCAAGACCTTATGGTGCAAAGTGCGGCCCACAGCCCAGCCCAGCCTGGAAACAGTCGCTGTGAGTGCCAGGTAATGATGTTACATAGCAATGCCCAGCTTCCTCTCCCTAGTGACTAGCCTCCTTGGAGTTTCTTCAGCCCAGGAACCCAACTTGCTTTATAGCCAGGTGCAGACATTTTTCAGGTCACCCAAATGTTTGTGAAGTGTTTCACATGTCCCATCTCAGTTGATCCTCACAGAAGTCCTGGAGTAGGTAGATAGGAGACTCAAAATCAGAAAACACATCTAATTAAGCAAGTTTATTCTCTATATATAAAAGGCTAAGTTGACCCACACATGCATGATACATATAAAGCTCTCGCTGGTGCCAATCACACGTGTGTGTTTCGATCTGTTGTTGATCGTGAATTTGGTTGACACTTCTATTATAAAGAAGGCGAACAGTGATATTAAAATATTTCTTCTAATTAATTTCCTTTCAATATGCATGAATCTGTGCACCAGGACACTAATAAGAATAGTAATACATGTTGTTCTGGATCATTGTGAGGATTAAGATATTTATGGAAGTTCCCAGTGGGCAATGTGTTTGCTAAAAATTGTCTCTCTACTTTGATCCATTTCTAGACTCAATTCCAACTGTTCTTCTTTAAAAAGATACATAAGACACAGAGTTGTTGTTTTTTTATTTCTTCCTCAGTATATTTTCACAGACTGGTGCAGTCCAAATGTAGAAGCATAAAACCATCTTAAAAAAGAAAAGCTGGTTTGGGCCAGCTCAGAAATAGTCAATGAAATGGAGTCGCGTGTGTTAATAGTTGGTACTGATAAGGCTTACATGAAGCGATAAGGCTTTTGAGAATTTCTATTGTGCTCTGCATTTCAAACAGTGCCACATACCCCCTTCGGTAATTAACATTGAGCTCAACCACTTGTATGTCTTTTCTAGACAAATAAGCCCTTAAATGGCCAATATCTTACTTCAGTAAATCTTAAGTTTTGGGAAAAATGTGGGTTGTTACTATGGAGAAGTTACATCATTATTTCCTTTGAATGCTCCATTCTCAACACATAATTAGTTTCTAAAGAATGTGAGTTCTTCAGTTTTAGAAGCGGTCTTCTCTCTTCACCTCCTACTGAAGAGATTTTGTTGAACATCTTTTGTTGTGTGATTTTTGTTTCCATTTACACATTTTCTCCATTTTAAAATAATCTGACATTGCAGTTGTATAATGCATGCAAGTTTATTCCTACACAACTAATATGACTGTGGTCAAGTTACTTCACTGCGTGAAACCTCATTTTCTTCATTTGTACATAGAAGAAAATACATATCTCATAAAGTTGTTTTAAGAATAAAATAATAAGCTTATTAAATTCCTGGGAGAATCAGTACATAGTTCATTATGTTTTGAGTTACCATTAAGATTTTATTTTTTATTTATATTAGAAATCTCTCAACTCTCGCTCAATTCCATTCCTCTGTTTGGGGCTTTACACAATTTTAATGGATTGCAGTTTCTCTCAGTGCATCACGGGGCTATCCACAGACATCAACTGCGCTGGCGAGAGCTCCTATCTAGAGAAGCAGCCATGTGAACATCTTAGTCTTCTTTCATAACTCTGGACACTTCGAAGAATGCTGTCACCTCCACAGAAACCCAGGCACACACATCTGCTTCCCTAGTGTTCACCTCTCTCTGGACCGTCCTATCCTGTTTACTGAAAAACCAAACAATATTGAAGATCTAAATACGTGCAAGTTCTTTAAATGTTTAAACATGATCCCTTGCCTTGAGATTTATGCCTGTGTACACTCCCAGTTCCCAAGCCCTGGCCATGGCCACAGGGAGTAAGACAGCTTGTTTTGGCTGCAGCTTAGAAACAGCACAATTGCAACATTACTTAGATAAATGTCACAAACCCCATCAGTGATGTCATGGTTTTGCCATGGAGTTGTTGCAAGTTATTGAAAAGGAATACATGAAGGACTGCCCTTTATCGTGGCCTTTAAGCAACTGGACCTTTATTATAACCTTGTTATTTTGGATAACTTGACTATGACGGCAGTTCCGATACTTCCAGAAACACATATTTAGTGTCTAGTATGTATCAGGCACTATGGAGTGTGGTGCTAATAATCTCAGAATGAATTAAACATTATCCGAATATCTATCCTTTCTCTCCTGCTGTTTTTTTTTTTTTGCTCTTCTACTTTATCCTTAATATTTTTGTTACTTTAGTCACCAAAAGGCAACTATAGTTTGGAGGAAATGTCCCTTAAGTACCGTATCTCATGAATGCCAAGAAAGTGCCATTTCAGTACTAAACTTCCCTGAAGATGGTGCTTAAAGAGCTGGGTACAAAACTAATTTCAAGATAATGCTTTTTAAATCCTGACACACAAGGATTTAAAGTATTTTTTAAATTGGGTGGCAATTAATTGTGTGGCTATTATCTTAATGGCATTTTGAATGTCTGGAATATTTATCAAGTGTTGTGTAGAGGTGATGATAAAGACAAGGTGGTGTTGGGACCTGAGGAGGAGCTCTTGATTCAGGTGAGAACAGGGACTGTGAGTGAGGGTGTATGTCTGGGAGGAGAGAGTTCCTTGAAGAATCAAAGATGATTTAAAGAAGGGTGAAGAAGAGTGATGCTCCAAGCACAGGGAATCCTTTAGATAAATTCATGAGGGTATAAAACAGCAGGATGTTTTTAAAGTTCTCCAAGGCCAACTCCATCATGTTACAGATAGAATTCCTGGCTTCTAGAGAGGAGGTAGGTGTGGGTATGGGGGACTTGGCTAATATTTTAGAGCAAATGTCAGGGCAGGAACCAGAACACCAGTTTCTGACTCCAAATCACTGATATCTATGCCAGTGTGAGATCTTTGTTCTGCTTGTGTAGACCACATTCCAAGGTCTCATTATTTGTCTAAGTTCCAATAAACATTGCAGTTATCCCAAGCAATACTCCTCACCCCAGGTTCAGGGCATGTCCAAGACCACCCTCTTTGCGAGATCGAGTTTGTTATGAGATGGACAAATCATGGAATGTGTCTAACTTTTTAATGGGGATGGGTCTTAGTTACTGTTATTTTAAAAAATTCTTTCAAGCAACTTTAAGTTGACCCAAGTGGGAAGTTTGAATTTGACCCAGCCTCTTCCTCCTCCATCTCTCTCTTCTGTTTTCTCCCCTATTACTTCATTCTCAAACTTCTGTTGCTCTTAAGTTCTCAAAGACGATTTATGTTCCAAAGAGAACACATAATTTAATTACTATATTGCACTAACTTCAAGGGAGTACCATTTGAGTTCTAACTTTCTAAGAGCTCAGGCTAAGGATGCAGAAGGTAGGATGTTAGACCTCGAGCGAACCACTTCTTTGGTTTCATTCTTCTCATTTGTTCAGTGAGAGGGATTGAAACTAGTTGGTTTTTCAGATTCCTCCTGGCCCTAAAATTTCATATGCTTTTCTTTAAATTACTGGCAGAAATATTGAGTTCTTGCAACTTTTTAAAATTAAATATTTTTCAGGAGTTTGATCTAAGGAGGAGCTAATTTCCAAAGCATGAGCCAGTCAGTGGCCAGCACAATCTTCCCCCTGGTTCTTTTAGCCAAAGAATCACTGCCTGTCCCCACCTCTTGAAGCTCTCTTTATGCTTCTACCATGGCATCCTGTTGCTCCTTTGATTCACTGCAGAAAGAGGCATGAAAATGTTCCAACAAAGCTACATGCAGAGAACGTTGACATCTCTTAGATCACCAACACCCCTTGGAGAACTGCTAACCACTTAGATTAGTTCCCTCACACAAAAAGAAACACCAGTTTCTCAGTGAAACAGTTGGGAGTTTCTGACTTGTCCAAATGCATCAAGATGTGTACACTAAGTGTGTGCAATTTTTGGTCTATCAATGTAGCTCAATACACCTA
Source organism: Myotis davidii (assembly GCF_000327345.1). Lineage (NCBI taxonomy): Eukaryota > Metazoa > Chordata > Mammalia > Chiroptera > Vespertilionidae > Myotis > Myotis davidii. The sequence goes on along the minus strand of NW_006297145.1, from coordinate 822,065 downwards.
ATGTAAAAATATGTTTCAATATAAAAAATATGTTTTTTATATGTTTTATATGTTTCAAATGTCCTCTTGCATATCTCCAGGTGCTTTATACTGAGTAGGACAAAGGGAGCTCTGCAATACACCTAATGTAAAAATATGTTTCAATATAAAGAAGGAATCATAATGTCCTCTTGCATATCTCCAGGTGCCTTATACTGAGTAGGACAAAGGGAGCTCTGCGAGAGTTTGTAGTCTTGAGTTCAAGTCCTAGCTCTGCTATGTAATGCGATGTGACTCAGCTTCCCTACTAGTACAGGGGAAATAAATCACCTGAGAATGTTGTTATGACACTTAAGTAAGGTAACACTTACGGAAACATTTTGTAAATGTTAAAGCAATTTGTAAATATTAAGTCAAAGTAGAGTTCCTGTTTTTCTACTGAGGTACCCAATTTGTTATTTTTTTTCTTAACCAGAGGAAATTGGAAGATGTGACTAGCAAAAGAAGAACCACTTTCTTCTTCCTCTTTTATTCCATAGCCCTGCCTATGGCTGAATCGCCATCCTTCCCACCCCCAGCTTTTTTGGGGTATAATTGAAAAATAAAATTGCACGTTTTTAATGTGTACGATGCAATGATTTCCCATGCACATACTTTGTGAAATGATAACACAATCAGGTTAATTAACACATTCATCACCTCACAAAACTATTATTTTTAAATAAGTTAAGAACAGTTAAGGAGTTCTATCTTAGCAAATTTTCCTCTGGATTAATACTTAAGATGCACGTTGGCTCATTATTACATTGCAAGGCTTTGGCACAGGTTGGGCCTTTTAGAAATTATTTACTGGAATTTGACTTAAACCAATTATGAATTGGAATATGTTTGCTATCTAGTTACACATGAGTATCTGATCTTGTTTCTTTCTTCAAGTGTGGAAAAAGTCCATCTTCTGCATCCTTTCCTATGCATTCTTTAGATTCCTTATGATTCACAGTTCTTAATACTCAGCGTATTGAAATTAGGTTGATATATTGCGGATATTCCTCAAGCTGCTCACATGTTAACAGCGAGTAATGGAAGGTAGAGGACCTAAGTATGAGTATTGGACCTCCTACCTTCTGGCTCTGTGACACTCAGCATGTAGTATTAATCCCTAAAATGGAAATATTTGCACTAATCAAATACTGAAGCAGGGGAGAAATAGTGCCCTAAAACGTCTTCAAGTTAACCCATCAATCATCTATTGACACATCTTTTCATGAAGCAAACATTTATTATATATCAAGCCCTATGCTGGTATGCTGTTGTAAGCAAAGCAGGCATGTTCCCTGGAATATACCCAAGGTTCACCTATCTCTTAGAGATTGGACAGTGTTTTAGATTAAAAGAAGTTTGTGATTGAGATATATCCTAAAGTATCCCTTCCAATGATGGATCGAGATCTGCTTAAACACCTTCAATGAAAAGTAACTCTCTCCTTCACATTTGCTGAGGAATCCATGCACTTTAGATAGTTCTTTCATTTTGTGAGATCAGTGTCCCAGGGATTCTCTTGTGTCCCACAATACAAAGTTTCGACCTGACAGTTATATCACTTATTATGTGGCTCTTAACTCTTAGGCAAAATTGATTCAAGAGAAACAAGAAGATCCTGGAAGTCGGTGAAAATTCAGGCTCAAAACAAGTTTTTTTTCAAAACTCTCCTGTCATGGTTAATTCTGTGTGTCAATTTGACTGGATCATGGGAAGCCTAGACATTTGCTCAGACATTATCCTGGGTGAGATTGTGATGGAATGCTGGATCAGATTAATATTTCCATTGGTAAAGCAGATTGCCCTCCTAAAATGGGTGGGCCTCATCCAATCAATTGAAGGACTGAATGGCATAAAAAGACTAAGAGGGAACTCCTGCCTGACTGCTTTGAGTTGGGACCTCATTCTTTTCCCACCTGAACATCAACTCTTCTTGGGTTTCAAGCCTGCTGACTTTTGGGCTGAAACTTACACCATCTGCCCTCCTGGTTCTCAGACCTTAAGGTTCTAACTGGAACTACACCATTAGCTCCCCTAGGTCTCCAGCTTGCCAACTTGGACCTTACAGATCTTGAAACTTCTTAGCTTCTTTAATCATGTGACTTAATTACACACAAACATATATATACACACACATACACACACGTATGGCAAGAAGATTAGGAATAACCTGATGCCCTGTTATTTAGGAACAATGTTTCTGTGCAGAAATGTCCACACTGGGAAAGAAAGGGTCTATTTGGATGGGAAGCTTAGGAACTTGTCACCAGGTTAAGACACCTGGACTATATCCTCAAAGCATGGGAAGGCTTTGGAGGGTGTTAATCAAGGAATAGAGTAATAGAAACATTACTCTGGCAATTATATGGATTATGGGTTGTAAGGAACTAGACTAGAGGTATTTGATATTCCAACTTTAATACATTGATTCAACATATCCTGAATAAGTTTCCTCAAAAAACTGAAAATGGAACTCCCATTTGACCCTGCGATCCCACTTCTAGGAATATATCCCAAGAAACCAGAAACACCAATCAGAAAGGATATATGCACCCCTATGTTCATAGCAGCACAATTCACCATAGCTAAGATCTGGAAACAGCCTAAGTGCCCATCAGTAGATGAATGGATTAGAAAACTGTGGTACATCTACACGATGGAATACTATGCTGCTGTAAAAAGGAAGGAACTCTTACCATTTGCAACGGCATGGATGGAACTGGAGAGCATTAAGCTAAGTGAAATAAGCCAGTCAATGAAGGAAAAATACCACATGATCTCACTCATTCATGGACAATAGAGACCATTATAAACTTTTGAACAATAATAGATACAGAGGCAGAGCTGCCTCAAACAGATTGTCAAACTGCAGCAGGAAGGCCGGGGAGGGTTGGGGGGCAGGAGGGAGGGGGGGAAGAGATCAACCAAAGGACTTGTATGCATGCATATAAGCATAACCAATGGACATAAGACACTGGGGGATAGGGCAGGCTAGGGGACTGTCAAGGGCGGAGGGGGGGTGGATAAAAGGACACATATGTAATACCCTTTGTAATACTTTAAGCAATAAAAAAAAACATATCCTGAATACCTGTTATGTGATGGGCATGTTGCTGAGTGTTAAGGTTGGGACAAGGACAAAGAGTGAGAACACAGGAATAAATCGGGTGATTTTTCTTTCCCCTATGGATCCACCATTCAAGATGGTAACATAATTGTCATCTTTTCAGGAAAGATTTTTTTTAATTAAATCTTTATTGTTCAGATTATTACAGTTGTTCCTCTTTTTTCCCCCCATAGCTCCCCTCCACCCAGTTCCCATTCCACCCTCTGCCCTTAC
>NW_006297145.1:816083-817253 GCF_000327345.1 Myotis davidii | reverse complement strand
AATTGCAAAAGACACCAGCGTCCTCCTTTGCCAGCCCCTTTCCGAGTGCGCTCGAGCCTTCGTACCTCTGCACTTTACTTCCGCACCGCCTCTGAGTCTCAGTGTGCTTTCCTCTTTCCTTCTAGTTGTAGAATTTCCACTCAGCCAGCCTTCCTGTGGTTCTATGATATGTCCTTTTTGTTTTTACTTGTATTTTTGAAATGGTTGTGCGAGGCAGCAGTTTCAGGTGTTTACCTATGCCGCCATCTTGGTCTCAGGAAAGATTTTGATGTTATTTCCAGATTTAATCCCAAAGTCCGCAGTTTCTCTCCTGTGGTTCTGGATGATGTCCTTTTTGTTTTTACTTGTATTTTTGAAATGGTTGTGCGAGGCAGCAGTTTCAGGTGTTTACCTATGCCGCCATCTTGGTCTCAGGAAAGATTTTGATGTTATTTCCAGATTTAATCCCAAAGTCCCAGCAGTTTCTCAATAATATGTGTGGAATAAATGATGGAGCAAATGACTAAATAAATTAAGGTATAGCTATCAGAGTCCTAAGTATTAAGTGAATCAAAGCTTAACTGACAATTTTCAAACTTGTTTCCATTTACAAAAAATTCTCTTATCCTCTACCTCCCATGATTCTCAAGAAGCATTACTAAGTAAGCAAACCTTTTTATTATATCCATTTTTTACATGAGGTAACTGAGATTTTAAAGTTTTGTATTTATTCATTACACCACTAAGAAGTACGTATAGACTTGAAATCACATCCTCTAATTTCAAATCCATTTTTACTTTCATTAGTCTCTCTATGGCAGTTAATAATATGCATCCCCAGAAGGTAGGTTATAGGGGGACGTGAGCCTGGTAATGGTTTCCCCAAGGAGGCACAAAAGCAGAAATAGAGGAGCCACTAGTCAGCGGGATAGCCCACCACAGATATCTGAGTCACGCAGGCCCCACATCTTTAGGCGGGTGACTCACTCTTCTGTGGCAGACTAATAAATCTTTTAAGAGCTTAAATGGCTTCTTGACATAGACTCTCTATGAATTCCAAGCTGTTCATTTGTTCATTTACTACTCATTCATTCAGGATGTCACCTGGCATATTAAAGCAGGTCAGGCCTGAAAGGATGATCTCAACCGTATGGGGTGCACAGACCCTGGAATGGGATCTGGCAGGGTTGT
>NW_006297145.1:805404-815028 GCF_000327345.1 Myotis davidii | reverse complement strand
TCCAGGGTAGCCTTTCCCAGAGTGTGAACCACCAGTCCTTAGCATATCCACTCCTCCTACCTAAGCGACTGGCCTTGAGCCATTTCATCTTTGTTCTGTGCACCATCAAATGGCTTTAAATGACAGCAGAATAGGTATCTCACCCACAATGCCACTTGGAGGGTGAGACTGTCAGAATGGATATGGTTGCCTTAGCGATGATGGTGGCCTACAAGGACTGGCTGTGGAGTCCATCAGAACCATGCTGTCTGGGGCACTGAGTTTCTGTCTCTCCTATTGGCCTTTGCAGGTGCTGCTTCCTATGTTTACACTACTACTTATTTCTTTCTCATGTACTAATTTTATTCATCTCCCTGCCTTTGGCATTTAGGATATTTGGGTGAAATATGATTACAGTCTAATCATTGCTGGGCTAGTTTCCAACGTAAGCTGGAGGGCGGTCCTTTACACAGTATCTTTTGAAAATCCTCTGTTATTCACACACAGCATGTCATGTGTGGGTACTAACTGCCACAAGGTTTAAAATGCTAAATTCAAAATAGCAGAACCGTGATCTGTGCCTCTGTGGCCCAAGTACATTTAAAATGCCACTCTGGCATGGAGAATGTGAAAGAGGTGTCAAATTTTGGAGACAGAATTTTGAGCCTGGGCCAGCAATTTCAGCTTTAGAGTTCTCAGAAGGCTCTGTGAGTACCCCTGTCCTCTTTTGGGGGGACAAATGTATGTCAATTTATCTGTAGAAGAAATATTTTAAAATAATCACTGTAAGTAAAAACGGGGGTTAATAAAAATATATATGTTAAAGAAATAATAAAAAGGCCAATTATTGGGTAAATCATGGAATCAGGTATTTGTTGTAAACATGATCTAATTTAATGTTCATGAGAAAGATATTGTTTCCTCTCCCGATGTAGAAATAGTCACAAAGAAATTATTGCTCGAAGTAACACTGCTCTGAAATGTGTGTCTGTCAGATACCTATTCTGCTGTCATTTAAAGCCATTTGATGGTGGCTTTTTTCAAAGCCCTTGAATTTGTAGCTCTGTGTAGAGAACAAAAGAGGAGGCAGAGAATTGAGCTGCTTTCCAGATGAATACCCTCAGACAGAGAAGTTGCCAGCCAAGGTTAGAATAGATACCTGCTTGTCAAGCAGGCCCACCTCTTCTATTTTCTGGTGGCTTCCACCTCCTTGATAACTGGTTATGTCCTAACTTTGTCGAAGAGACGCCTGGGCACCAGGACTGCTAGGTGCAGTGGTCTCAGGAGCCTGAACGCCTGCCTCAGTGGCTCCTCTGAAAGGAACTCCAGAGGCGGGGACGTGGGATGGGTCCTCCCGGATACAAAGGAAGACAGTGTGTTCCACACTGTGTTGTGTTGTCCCCCGCTCCATGGCAGTCAGCGTGCTCAGGTATTGGTCTCCCTCGGCCAGGGGGACCCAGAATGCTAGCCTGCCAAGGGACCACACGAGGAGATGCTTGGCAGGTCTCTCCCTGTCCCTGGTTCCTAGGAAATTGAGTCCTGTCCCTCACCAACCATGTGGTTTTGGAAACAGTATTATTAACTTTAAACTGGTTTTATTTTTTTTTATTTAGTTATTTATTTGGCCTTTTCTAAGATTCACTAGGTTGAGCAGTTTGTTGGACAATGTTTATATCCCTGTTCAAAGCCAAATGACTCCAGCGGTTTGATGTGTGGCCCAGATTTTTGTCGTTGCTGTTGTACTCTTCCCTGTTGTTTCCTTTTTCTAAAATTGTTGACACTATTACAGATGTCTCCCATTTTCCCCACCTTTGCCCACCTCAAACCAGCCCCTGCTCCCCTTCCCCGACCTTCACCACACTGTTGTCTGTGTCCATAGGCTATGCACATACGTTTACTGAGTAACCTCTTTGGCTCCTTTTATCCAGTCCCTCCCCTCCCCTCTGACAGACTATCATTCTGGTCCATGTATCCATGCCTCTGGTTCTATTTTGCTCATCAGTTTACTTTATTCATTCAGTTCCACATCTTAGTGACATCGTATAGTATTTATCTTTCTCTGACAGGCTTATTTTGCTTAGCATAATACTCTCCAGGTTCATCCATGCTGTAAGAATTCCTTCTTTTAGCCACATAATATTCTATGCAAATGTAGCACAGTATTTTTATTCACTTTGGCTGTTTCCAGATCCTGGCTATTGTAAATAACAATTCTATAAACATAGAGGTGCATACATTCTTTCTGATTGGAATTCCAGGACTCTTAAGATGCATTCCCAGAAGTGGGATCACTGGATCAAATGGCAGTTACATTTTTAATTATTTTGAGGAAACTCCATACTATTTTCTACTGTGGCTACTTTCCCGTAAGTTCTTTCTATATTTTGGAAATTAACCCCTTAACAGATGTACTATACAGTGAACTCCCTTTTCATTTTTTTCATGGTTTCTTTTGCTGTGCAGAAGTTTTTTATTTTGATGTAGTCCCATGTGTTTATTTTTCCTTTGTTTCTCTTGTCTTAGGAGATATAATGGCAAAAATATCACTATGACAAATGTCTGATGTTTTCCTGTCAATGTTTTCTTCTAGAATTTTTATGTTTTGGTGACTTATATTTAAATATTTCATCCATTTTGAGTTTATTCTTGTGTATGGTGTAAGGTGGTGACCTAGTTTTATGTTTTTTGCATGTATCTATCCAGTTTTCCCAATACCATTTATTGAAGAAACTGCATCGTATGCTCTTGTCTCCTTTATCAAATATCACTTGACCATAAAGACATGGGTTGATTTCTCAGCTCTTGGTTCTGTTCCATTGACCTATATGCCTGTTCTTGGGCCAGTACCAGGCAGTTTTGATTACAGTGGCTTTATAGTATAGTTTGAGATCTGGTAGTGTGAGCGCTCCAACTTTGTTCTTCTTTCTCAAGATTGCTGAGGCTATTTGGCACCTTTTTTGGTTCCGTATAAATTTTTGGAATATTTGTTCTAGATCTGTGAAATAATCCATTGGTATTTTAATAGGTATTGCATTGTATCTATAGAGTGCTTTGGGTAGTATGGACATTTAAATGATGTTAATTCTTCCAATCCATATCCAGATTTTTAATTTGGGTTTTGAAAGCCATTATCATCTTCCCCTTGTCTATAAGAGGATAAGTAGAGAAAAAAGTAAATATGGTTTCCAATTGCAAGTGAATTAGACAAGGAAGGTGCCAGGAAGCAGTACTCCATGCTATGTCCTGTGTCAGAAGAGACCCTTATTCAAGACCACTAGCTCCCTGCCTGTGCCTGCTATCAGTGGCAGAGCCAGGTTTGCTAGCAATAGGGAAAAGAGCAAGGTCTAGTGCACATGCATGCTAGGTTTAGAAGTGAAGGGGCAGGAGTGTTGTGAAAAGTCTCTCTGGGACCTTAGAGACCAGGAGATCCAGCATCCTTGTTTTACAAATGAAATAACTAAGAATCTACACCAAGACACAAAGAAAATGATCTTAAAAAGTCATGCACACATCCTGGCCGGTGGTGCTCAGTGGTTAGAATACCAGCTCATGCACCAAAGTGTCATGGGGTCGATTCCTGATCAAGGGAACATAGCTGGGTTGCAGGTTTGATCTGGTCAGAGAGCATGTGGAAGGCAATTAATATATGTGTCTCTCACCTCTCTTTCTCTCTCTCCCTCTCTCCCTCTCTCTCTCTCTCTCTCTCCTCTCTCTCTCTTTCTCTCTCTCTCTCTCTCCCTCTCTCTATCCCTCTCTCTCCCCCTCCCTCCCCTCCCTCCCTCCTTCCCTTCTACTCTCTCTAAAAATGGGTGGAAAAATATCCTACAGTGAGGATTAACAACAACAACAAAGTAATGCAGATACATGTGAGGATTTTAATATGTCCCCTTTATTAATACATTCATTCATTCAACCTATGGACCCATAGTGAATAAGATAGAAACAGTTCTTAAAGTTTAGTAGGGACAACAGACAAATAAAAGTAAACAAATATAATAATCTATTATAGTAATTACTGTGAAGGTATTAAAAATAAAACCAGGGTGCTAAGAGAAAATATTGGGGTGAAAGAAATCTCCCTAAACCAGTGATGGCGAACCTGACACGCGTGTCAGAGGTGAGGTGAACTCATTTTTTTGGTTGATTTTTCTTTGTTAAATGGCATTTAAACATATAAAATAAATATCAAAAATATAAGTGTTTTACTATGGTTGCAAATATCAAAAAATTTCTGTATGAGACACAGCACCAGAGTTAAGTTAGGGTTTTTCAAAATGCTGACACGCCGAGCTCAAAAGGTTCACTGCCCTAGACAGAGGTGTGGATGGGAGTCCTCTCTGAGAACTATGGATGTGGAAAAAACCATGGTTCAACCTGCCTATTCATTGTCAGCCTGATTCTCTCTGACTGTATTCTCAGATGTGCCAGGAGGACAGGCACTCTCGGGGAGGGCTCCTTCTGTAACAAACATGAATGAGGTTATCAATAAGGTTATTCTAGGCCAGGCCCTATGGTCTGTTCTGGATATTCAGGGATGATTGGGACATAGTTCTTGACATGTTGAAATAATCTGTATTGAGAAAAATCTCATAAGTGCCCAAATATAATCTCTCCTTAAAGAATTCATGAAAGTTCTTTATTCATTCTTCAAATCTTTATTGAGCACCTACAGAGGTTCAGGCGCTGGTCTAGGACAGGGAATTCACTGGGAAACAAAACAATCAAAATCCGAGCAACATACAAGGAAGTGCTTACCAGTGGAACCTAATAGATTTCAATAACTGACAGTTGAATCTAAATCAGAAATAGGTTACTAAGGGTCAACTATATGTTTAATATTATGGTAAATGCTGGACCTTCTCTCCAGAAATATCCCAACAGATGTAGAATGTCCTCATTCTGTAGGAGAGATGTATGGGTTGCACTGGTCCACTAGATTTGAAAATTCCAAGGCAAGCATCCACCTGACTTTGCTAGGGTTTTTCAAAATGCTGACACGCCGAAATGGTGTAACCATTTCCAGGACCCAGGTAGGTGTCTACTTAACTATAGGCATATATAAGAGACAATAAATAATTTTGAATAAAAAGAGTGAAAGTGTCCAAAACTTTGAATTTATTTGATGCCTTTGATTTCCCTACCTCGTATTCTTCTAAAATACGGTTCCTAAATGACTTTTCATTTTCCTTGTGCTAGCATTTGACAAGACCAGTGATTCTACAGCTCAGAAATCAGGCATTACCTCTGTTAAAGGTCTACTCCTTGGAAGTGCTGCCGAACACCCCATACTTCTCAACACCCCACTCTAAAGTATAGAGAATGTATGTGTCCAAGTCATGTCCTGCCAGCTTCTAAAAGCCTCTGGAAGATTAGGTATTGATTAAGATGTACTCATGGAGTGCCTCAGAGCTCTTGCCAAGCATGCCCTGGAGCATATGAAAACAATTAATGGAATATATACCAAATTTGACCTATTCTAGATATTAGGTATTCTCTAACAAAGAATTCCAGGATGGCTGGTTTGGGGTCATTCCTATTTACTTTCTATAAAGAGAAGCACTTTTCTTTCTAGTGTTATTTATTCTATGAGAGGCAAAGGCTTGCCAAGCAATATTCTCAGATAGGAGAGCTATGCACATAATTTAAAGAGCACCAAAAAAGCAAAATTGTCTTTATTCGCCTTATATTTCAGTACCCTGATGCTCAGAGCTTTCTTGAATATCTTCTTCAAATGAAAAACATTAGGATGTGGTCTCTGAGTAAAAGAGGAGCATTTATCCCCATAAACTTTACACAACGCCTCATAAATATTACATCAGAATAGTAGAGCCACCCCCCAACTCAGGTGGCCTTATGGAAGGACTTGCTGCAGGTTATATTTATTATTGTACTTTCACTGTGTCTACAAAAAGAATGTGTGTGCAGAAAAACCCAGCACATTTTGCCAGGATCTCTGTGGGGTTCAGTCCTGCTCCTCATGATGATTGTTTACGTTGGCAGTGCAGTTAGACGATTACAACCAGAACTTGCAGTGGCTACTTGCTGTTTGAAGAGACTAGACACCTGGAGACTGAAGGATTGGGCTCTCGCCCTGGCTACTTCCAGCCCTTAGATTTTGGACAGAACTCCTCTCTCCTAGGCACTGTGTCCCCCTCATTATCATGGGCATGGTAATACCCACCTCACAAAATTGTGAAAATTAACCAATTAATAATGATGTAAGAGAAATAAATCTCAAATAAAAATCAAAACAACTCATGATGTTATTTAAGAATTTAATTGAATGAAGGGCTCCCAGCTACCTGTGTTATTTGCTTAGGACTTATGAATTGAAGCATGAATCAGTGTGCATACTATTTTCTCTCTTCCATAGTCTATTTTTCTTCGGGCAATAATCATATCATTTCTTCCCCACCCCTTAAACTGTGATGCCCAGAATCTGAGAGGTGTGTTTTCTTCATCCCAATTGGTGCAGTCATGGGCACCAATACACATTCTATGAATGTGTGTTAAATTTGCATCTGCCAGTGACCAAAGTCACAGACACGCAGTACAAAAGTAGAGCCTAGATCTTCTAAGCCCAGCTCTGGTTCTCTTTTCATTGTAGCTTGAAAGTTGACTGACTTCAGTTTTGACCTTGAGTGAGGACATCTCTCCTGTCCCTGGATGTTACAAGCCAGCAGTGAATGGCTTGATGTAAAATAAAGGATAATACTATCCTCACTTGTCCTGGGTACTTGGGAGGTCTCACACCGCAGCCCCACCCACAATGTCCAAACACTCCAACTGCCTGTCTGTCCCATCTGGCATTTTGAAATCCATAAATGCCTTCATTAGCCCAAACTTCTGCTGGACGAAACACAGTTTTCACACCACACCAAGTTGCCCCTCTTATTCCACCCATCCAGTTCTCAGAATAATCATGTAGCAATAATTCTTTCACCCATCGCCTGACACCATCTGAGATTTAATCATGCCCAGCTGGCAGGGACAGGCAAAGAACGACAGAGCAATGAGATGCAAGACATAAAGACACATTCACCCATGTCCAGTTCTTAAGACTCAGTACTAAGCTTCAATATCATCCCTCCCTTAGAGGTATTGTGGGATGTTGACATGAATCATTTGCAATTTGAAATTAAAATCTTTGCATTTTCTAGTGGGAATACTATTGGATTTGCCTGATTGATATGGAGAATAGTCACTCTTCTCCACAGTTGTAGCCCCAATGTTTGAGCTTCCTGGGCTTTGGTGGCTGCCTAAAGACAGGTTTGAAATATTCATATGAGGTCCTTAGATTTTTTGTCTCTTGACAAACCTAGAAGAGGTTTTTCCACTATCTAATATGTGGTTCCCCCAGATGACTTCTTGAGAGTATTACTTCCATGGAATGTTAACAGGTATTTTAAAGAGAAAAGTAATGATACTAAATACATTTGGAAAACCCTAGGTTAAACCAAGTCTAACCATCTTTGCTGCTACTTTTTAAGTGAGGAAAGCCTTTATTATGATAATACTAGAGGCCTAGTGCACGAAATTTGTGCACTCGGGGTGGGGTGGGAGGCAGGTTCCTCAGCCTGGCCTGCGCCCTCTCACAGTCCAGGAGCTCTCAGGGGATGCCCAACTCCCCTGGGGAGCGGGCCTAAGCCAGCAGTTGGACATCCTTAGCACTGCTATGAAGGTGGGAGAGGCTCCCGCCACCGCCACTACAACATGCACCAGCCTTGAGCCCGGCTTCTGGCTGAGCAGTGCTCCCCCTGTGGGAGCGCACAGAGTAGCTCCTGCGTTGAGCGGTCATTCTGCCATTTGGTTGATTTGCACATTAGCCTTTTATTATGTAGGATAGGATACGCTGTAATTACTTCAGAGGACAGACTGTGTGGCTTATTTGACCATTAAAACACTGTTTCTAGATCTTTAGGATTGATCAAATGCTTCCCATAAGGGCAGCCAGCCTGGATTCCTGTCCCCTGTGGAATGAAAACAAAAGGCAAGTCATGAATGTCCTCAAAGCAGTCTCTTCATTTACCTCCCTGTTTGTATAGGTGCGATAATGACTGAGTCAGGGCGCCCTGACATGAGGCCAACTAGTGAAACACTTTGGTTAATGTCATTGTATCAATAACAGAGTCACGATAGTACAATCAACTCTTCTCAGATGATCAGTTTAGACACTTGAGCTTTATTCAAAATCAACAAATGACTGGACTCTCCTATTTGAGGGTGTAGCTTAAGAATCATGCTTCATGCCCTGGCCGATTTGGGTCAGTGGATAGAACGTCGGCCTGCGGACTGAAGGGTCTCAGGTTCGATTCCAGTCAAGGGCATGTACCTTGGTTGCGGGCAGATCCCCAGTAGGGAGTGTGCAGGAGGCAGCTGATCGATGTTTCTCTCTCATTGATGTTTCTAACTCTCTCTCTCTCTCTCTCCCTCTCTCTTCCTCTCTGTAAAAAAATCAATAAAATATTTAAAAAGAAAAAGAACCATGCTTCGTTAGGGAATGAGATTAGAAAGCCCTTTAGATATTGAGATAACTAGATTTTATATATTGACTCCAATATCTGGCTAACTGCTTGACTCTGAACTTTTGGGTCTCTCATTTTCCCACTTTATAACTCAGAAATAAAGACTAGAGCCTCTTGCACAAGTACCAGTTTGCCACTGAGTGGGAGGCTGAGGTCTAAAAGGCAAACTATGGAGAAAGTTAAAATTTCAGGGAAACAAGGAAGTGGCTGAAGGGCTCCCGGTTCTTGTGGCTTGGTTTGTGTCAAGGGTTTTAGAACCAGAGGGTCCAAATTAAAACCCCATCTCGAGATCTGTCACTGAGCCCTGGCTATCCATGCACTACACTGAGATGGTAACATGAGCAACTCTGAAGATCAATGTGGAAAACATTTGCACATGGGAAAGTGCCGTGAATATGTGAATTGCTATATTCTACTGGTCTGGGTTCAGAAGACCAGTTTGGACAAATGGAAACTGAGCCAAAAAAGCAGCACACCCAGCTCGGGCCTTGCTTCTGGCCCCTTGCCTTCCCCATTTTCCCATTCTCACCTCAGGGCTCAGACCAAGGGAACAGGCCCTGGAGACCAGTGGTTTGCATTAGAACATGGGCTCCATGGTCCACAGCAAGATTCCCAGCCTCAGCACACATTGGCCTGGGCTCTGCAATCCCCCACACTGCTATCAGTCCCCACGGGCAGGCTTCTTGCAAAGTGTTGTTTTGTCTGTCCCCTGTTACTGCCACAATCCAGAAGAAGGTTGTTTCCAATTCTCTAAAACGGAGACATCTGCATGCAATTTTGAAAATCCTTGTCAGGGTTCTCGTTTACTGTTTTGACCAGCTTTCTCTGACATGTGGACAGTCCCCAGAGGAGTTCAAAGGGAAAAGACTTCTCTAGGCAAACAAAGGCTTCCCGTAAAGGCACCCAGCCTGGATTCTGTCCCCTGTGGAATGAAGGCACAGGATAAAGCCATGAATGCTCAGAACCTGAATTCAGACCACACCCCAGCTCAAGAGGGAGAGAGGTCAATTCAAAAGGCTTAGGATAGGACCCCTCAAAGTTCACTTCTGTGAAAGGGGTTTTCTCCTAAAAATTCTGTCCCTTTCACATGCCCCATTCTGAGCGGTGACAAGGTGATAGT
>NW_006297145.1:779140-805309 GCF_000327345.1 Myotis davidii | reverse complement strand
TGTAAGAATTATATTTCGGATAACGGTGTTGTTTTTTTTGTTTGTTCTGTTTTGTTTTTGCCGAACATTGTGCTGAGTATAGATACATATTAGCCCTGTTACTTTTTATATCTACTCTATCTAATTTGTACTATTATTAGTCCCTTTTTATATGTAATGAAATAAAGCCTTAAACAAAGGAGTTGACCATGTTCAAACAACTAGCAAGATTCATTTTGTTACGATCTCCCACTATTTCCTCATCTTCCAAAAGACTGACTACTCCAGGGTTTGGTCACTAAACCTCTTCCTATGCTCACTTCTTAGGTGATGGCACCCAGTGCAATCGTTTTTAAAACTCTGTGTATACTAAACATCCTTAACCTTAAATCTCCAGCCTGGGTCTCTCCAGGGAACTCCAGACTCACCTCTAACCACCCAGTCATCACCTTGATTTCAAGGCCCGTTAGACATCTCCAACTTGTAAAGACAAACTCCATTTCCTAATGTGCTTCCCCCATCTCCAGTGAGTCTCATCTTAGAAAATGTCACCATCATTTCAAGTGGGTTACCTTTTACACCCTGCGTACTATCAGCATTAAATCTTAACCTCTTTACTCTCATAATATACACACAAGCTACGCACTTTTGACCATGTAAGTCTAAACGGGGTGGCCAATAGAAACATACCTTGAGCTGCACATGTAATTTAAAATGTTCCAGTAGCCGCATTAAACTAGTAAAGAGGGACTGTGGAAGGGCTCTAGGGTGTGTCAGGCCTGTCTTGCTCAGTCCTGATCGGCCAGACCCCAGCAGCAAGCTAACCTACCAGTCAAAGTATCTGCTCCCTGGTGGTCAGTGCACATCATAGCAACTGGTCTACCAGTCAACTGTCTTCCCCCTGGTTATCAGTGCACGTCATATTGAGCAGTTGAGCGACCTTAGAATATCATTAGTATATTACTCTTTGATTGGTTGAACAGATGACCTGACACTTAGCATATTAGGGTTTTATTATATAGGATTTGATAATATTTATTTGAGCAAAATGTTATCATTGAAGCATGTGATCAATATAATATAAATATTAGTGAGGTACTGTACATTCTTGATTTCCTACTAAACCTTTGAAGGCTGATGCCTACTTTACACTTGCAGCACATCCCAACTTGAATGAGCCACATTCCAAGTGCTCAGTATCCACATCTGGCCAGTGGCTTCTGTGTTGGACAGTTCAGATCCTAGATAATCCCTCTAGAATTCTACAATAGCTTCCTAACACATCTTGGTGCTTCTCCTTTTATTCCCCTGAGTCTAAGATTCAAATAATAACTTCATTGATGCTTTTAAAATGTAAATTAGATCATGCCCTGCCTTACCCAAAATATCTCCAAGCCTTCCCATTACCACTAAAGTAAAAGTCCAAAGTCCTTCGGTGATCTGGCCCCTGGCCACCTCCTCACCACAGGTTTCTACCCCTCTGCTCTTCCTCACTGGGCTCCCTATGCTGGGCCCAACAGACACAGTGGTGCTCCACCCAGATCTCCTGGGATTGCCCTGCTGGTTCTCTGAGCTCATCTCCAGGAGCCATACCCTTTCATGGCTGACCCCTGCAACCTTCTTTAAAGCACTGCCCTTGCATCCTGGCTAAGCCCTCTAGCCTGTCCTGACAGAGTCCAGGGAACTTTCCTTCCTCCTTGGCTCCCTAGAGTGTAGTCTGATCTCCAGGAAAGATCAGGCGAAGGCAGGATCTGGCCTGAATTCTCACCCCTTCCTGCCCTATCTCCCCTATTTGCTTAGAGCAGGGGTGGGGAACATTGGGCCCACGGGCCATATAAAGCCAGAGAATTAATTTGGTCTGGTCCTGGCAGGACAACCGTAGATGGGATTCGAAATTCAATAAAGCTAGGAGCTTTTTTCATAGCAGCATAAATTGATATTAAGTGAATTATATTAAAGGAATGATGTTATAAATATCCAAATGGTCCTCAGCAGAGAAAAGGTTCCCCACCCCTGCCTTAGAGCTTCCTCCTGAGAGCACTTCCTTCATGGAATCATTTCTGAGGGAATTTGGGCCTAAGCCACTGCCCTTAGACACTTGCCTATGTCAGGGCTGCCTCTGTGTTTGCTGCTTCTCAGCTTGGAAGTCTCTTCTCCCAGAGAGAAGGTTGCCTGCGGCCTTCACTCTATTCAGGTCTCCACTCAAACACCATGGCCTCAGAGAAGCCTTCTCTGATGCCCCTGTCCATTCTCCTCTCCTTCCCTGCTTTGTTTTTCCACGTATTTATCACCATCTGAGATGTATTCTAGAATTGGATTTTGTTGGTGGTGCTGCTGCTGCTTCAACCTGTTTCTTTCACTAGAATATAAACTTCATGAAAGAAACGGCTTTGTTTTGTGCATGGGAGCCCAAATGCTCAGAGGCGTGCTTACAGATGCTGATAAAGATTTGTTTGTAAATGAATGCATGAGTGAACTGATGAAGACGGGGCCCAATTAGACAGTCTGATTCCAGAGTTCACGCTCTATGTGTTTAATCAGTCCAACTGTTAGTGTTCTAGAGGGTTTCAAGCTATTAGTTTGCACACATGCTCTTTAGGAAACATCGGCCTCATTCACGCTATAAGCCCAGTGCAGCACACTCGCCCAGCGCCCGTCTCTGTAACAAGGGCATCGCCCTGTTTCTTAGGGAAAAGAGAGCAGAAGCAGCCATTATTCTCCCCAAACCCTGCCAGCTATTAAGGACCTGAGCTTCTGACTTTCCAAGCCCAATTGTAACTACAACGGATAATGCAAACATTCCTAACCACATGTCAGACTGAATGCATGAAAACTCAGGTTAAATAAATTCCCTAGCAGCTATAATTATCACGGTCATTATTTGCACCCTGACATCTTACTGAACACCCGAGTCAGTACCTCATTTACATCACTGTGAAAGAATGGTCTGGTGGGAACAGGAGTGGTACTCGGGAGCTGATAAATTATGCAGCGCCGTGTTTCTCCTTGCTCAGACTCGACCCCTGTGTCCTGCCCAGCAGAGGCAAGAAGTAACAATGAAGGGAAATGTAGGATTTCTCGGAGGAAAAGAATCATCATCTCTGTGGCTTTCATAACAAGGCTATTCAGTAAACTTTGCTGGTAGTTTGCAGCCTGTCTGAAAATACTAGCACATTCTTCCAGAGCACCAGCCAATATTGCTTTTGGAATAGAGATTATTGGCAGATGTGAAAAGGGGACTGAAATAGCTTAGAAATTAATTTTCTCCTCATTTGCTAATCACCCCAACCTTTTCCTCTTTGATGTAGGGAGCATGTACTCGCTCTTTAAATGTCAATTAGCGGGGGAGTCATTGATTTACTAAGGAAATGCAATCAAATAATAAAATGATGATTGCATTAAGATTGTTAGTATTAATTCAAAACCACAAGCAACACAGCAAATGTCAAGACGTTCCTGGGGAAATGAATCTCAACCATGTTCCTGCCCTACCAAGAAATTGTGCTTCTGGGAATAAGTTCCAGTGCACACACTTTCCTCCCATTCCCTGTATGTCACAGGCCTTGGATGTGGTGCCAGGGCCAGGGAGGAAAGGTGAAAGGGGCAGCTTGAAGGCCATAGTTATTGTCTTGTGCTGTCCTATTTCTGTTGTAATGAATGACCACAAACGCCAACACTTTTAGTGGTTTAAAATAAACCAGCTTAATTGTTGGACTGTTCTGGATGTCCTCAGTCCAAAATGGGTCTTTAGGGCTAAAATCTGGGTGTTAGCAGGGTTCTTCTGTAGGCTCTAGGGGAGAGTCCATCTCTTTGCCTCGTCCAGCTTCTAGAGGCTACCCTTATGCCTTGGCTTTGGCTTCTTGCCCATGTTCAAGCTCAGCGGCATCTTCAGATGTTCCTCACCTATCAATCTCTCTTTCTCTCTCTCTCACCTCTGCCTCTGTCATCGTATATCTTTCTCTAACTCCCTATTATAAGGCCTAAGCAGATAATCTCAGACAGTCTACTCATCTCAAACTCTTTAACTTAAATCACATCTACAAAGTCCCTTTTTCCCAGTAAGATAACATATTTACAGTTCCAGGGATTCTAGGAATTGGCCCTATCTGAGGGTCTTATTCTATCTACCATACTCGCTCACTCCTTCTGTATTTTTCAGTTCTTTCTTCTGTGAATTCCCATGTGACACAAAGGAGTTGCCAAAACACTGTGTTAAGATACTATACCGAATGTTCGGCTTCCACCTGCACTAAGCTGTGTCCCTAAAGATAACCCCAGCCCCAGTGCTGAGTCTGCTCAAGAAGACACAAGGCTGCCAAGTCTCAAAACGTACATTGTCCCAACCCACCTCCCAAACCATTTACACTATTCTCCATTGACCCCTTCCTTATTTTCCATTCCCACAAACCCCCCTAGTCCCTTTTTGGTTTTCCCCTTTTCACTTCTCCATGTCCCATTTGTTCCTCATCTGTTATCCCTTTGAAAACACTTTCTTTGAGTGGGAGTTGAGCTCAGTCTACACTGGAGTCTCTCTCCTCTACTATAGTCATCTGAATAAAATCTCTCTCTCCACATTTAATATGCACCAAGATCTGTTTTTACTTTGGCACCTTTATCCTAGCAAACACCAGAGAAGAATCTGACATAAGCCTTTTTTTACCTTTGTGGGATTTGGAGTCTCTGTGCTATTTCATAGGAACCTGGGACAGAGTTTTGGAGATACTGAGAGTTTAACCCAGTTAGCAGGGGAGGAAATGGTTGATGGGCGGTGCCACACACTTGGCCTCTGCACCAGGCAAGGGCATGATGAGGACTAGGTGTCATAGGAGATTGTCAGAGAAGCCCCATGGAAAAGATGGGGTATGAGTTAACACTTGAAACATTATCAATATCTTCTGGTGTGGGAATGAAAACAAAGAAAGAGGAGTGGAGAGATGGGAGAGGTCTTAACAGTGCTCCCAGTTCTGCCCAGGTATTTGAAACAAGAGAACCAGGAGACACATTATAAACCTCCTCCATGAGGATGCCTGAAAAGTCCTCTTCTTTTTTTGGTGCTTTTTTTTCAAGCGTCATATCCTTTGCTGATGAGTTAACTTTTAGAATCTACCCCTCCTTATTCTCCTTTGTTCTGTTGCTCATTGTCCCTTTATGATGTCATCCTCACAGGGTACAGCCAACAAAGTTGCTTATACTCTTCACCAAGATACAGTGTCTAGTGGTGCTGCCACCAATGGAGGGACATCAGTGTTTGGGCTCTGGTTACTTGGGCTTTCCTCACAGTGTGAATGATCGAAGGTCCTAGGCTCCCAGTTACCTCAGTTAAGAATCCAATGAAGTTTAATATTATTTGCTACACCTGAAATTCCAGGAGTAGAAGGATGATTGTCTCTGGGTCTTATTCTGAATATATATTCCAGCCAAAATATCCCTCCCATGGTCAGAAATAAAGCAGAATGATAAATATTACAAATATAGGCATGACTTTTCTAGTCAGTACTCTCACAGGAGCAAGGTTTATGAACAACCTCAGTCCACAGGTAGCACGGGATCAACCTTCAATTGACTCTTTTATAAAACCCCTTGTAGTTTGACAGCCTGGCCATCAACAAAGACCCCAGTCATGGGCTTTTGCCTCCTCAACGGGCCAAAGTGTCTTCTCTCAAATGCTCTCATATCTGAATGAGAGACAGCTAGTTGTCCACAAAGAGAGATGTATTTACTAGGTTTCTTAAAACATTAACATAGATCTGTGCATAAAAAGAGGGAAGAAGATTGTTTATTTCCTTCTAGTGCCCATAGTCTTTAAGCGAAAATGATCAAATAAACATAATACCAAACATTTATAAAAGCACAATCAGGACATAGGAAAAAAATTTTCCAGGTAATCAAGGAAGTATTTCCAAAAAGCTTACAGTTAAAGTGATTCTTCCTGGTAAAATGGTATGAGTTGGCCATGCATAGGATTTTGAGAGAAGGGACATTACAGCCAAAAGGAATAGAATTATAAAAGACTGAAAGAGTAGGACATATTTATGAAATGCTAAGTGGTTCAGTGCTTTGCATTTTGGGTGCAAAGGGCTTCTTACATGAGAAATAAAATTAGCAAAGGAAAGAGGTTGGATTCTGAGAAACTGCATGCTGCACATGGAATTTCAACTTTGTCCTGTAGGTGATGGGAAGCTTTTGAAAAATTCAGCACAAAGAATGACTGTGCCCAGATTTTAACTAAAAATGATGGCTTGGTCAAGCAGTGTGAAGGATGTTGAAGAACATAGTGAGATTGAATAATGAAGTCCAGAGACTGAATTCCAGGCTTGTAAAATAGTCCCAGCAATAGTCTAGTCTACTGGGAGTATTAATAGTGAAGAGGAGCTGAATATAAGAAAAACTGAGAAAGTAGAATGGACTGGACATGGAGACCAATTGATTATGAAGAATGAGAGAGTATAAGAGATTTCTGGATTGAGTTGCTGTCAACTAAATGAGAAACAATAGAAGTAAAGTTTTATTCAAGTATTGATGAAAAATTCAGGTTGGTTCTAAAAAAATATTCATGAAAAGGTTGAATATAGTAACATTTTCATTACTTATATAGATCTTTGTTAAGATTCTATGAATCACTTCCTCAACCTATTTTCTCTACAACAATAACTTAACACCCTTCAAAGATCCTGCAGTACTTTTGGAAGCCACAATATTAATATTATCATTCTCGCTGCTAATATTTATTCAATGCCTTATTAACATATAGGCATTAACATATAGAGTTGGTCGAAATAAGCTTTTATAACTGGGAATCCACCATAGTTATTGAAAGACTATGACTTCTTATAGAATTCTTGTAGAAAGCAATTGCCTCCTTGATGCCTACAGTGCTTACATGGATGGAAATGTTCAAACAGATTGTCTGGAAAATATTTCCACATTAAAAGTGATCTAACTGTGAAAGTGTCTATTTGGAAACAGCCACAATCCCCAAAGCCTTTTCCACTCAAGAGGAAAGTGAAATAAGCAATACTAACTTCTTCCCCATAAGGTCAAGAATTTTGCAAGAAGAAATGCTGGGAATAGCTAATTCATCTAAGAAAATGAAGACTAGCAGAGATGGCAAGTGTCCATGACACCATTACTTCTAAAACGGAAACAAAGTTGGAATGAAATCTGACTGGAGAATAGTCTTCCGTTGGCCTGATAATGCGAAATCTTCTGATTGGTGACTGAGGCAGACAATGAGAAGAAAAGAGACTGGCCAATGGAGCAATGCAAAGAGTTTTTCTGACCCCTTTAAGTTACATGGATTCATTTCAAAATGGAAAATAACCAAATCCCAGAACTAGGTCATAGTTTGGAGATGAACTTCTCTAAATCTCATTATTACAAGAGAAAGTTGGAACCTAGAAATATTAAGAGATTTGTCAAAGATCAAACAGAATTGTGAAGGTGGAAACTGGTTGATTTACATGATGGACAAAGTTTGAAATACTTCAATTAGCATATAACTGACTGCCTATAAATGAGTAGCATTCATTGTATACATGCTTTATGTAAGATGTATCCCAAACACAAGATATCTCAAGTATCTATGATAAGTTCAGGTCGGTTCTAAAAAAAAATAAAATATTCATGAATAGGTTGAGTATAGTAGCATTTTCATTACTTGTATAGATCTTTGTTAAGACTGTATGAATCACTTCCTCAACCTATGACTGTTACTCTCTACGACAATAACTTAAAACCTTCAAATATCCTGCAGTACTTTTGGAAACCACAATGTTATTATTATCATTCTCACTGCTAATATTTATTCAGTGCCTTTACATGGCAGGCACGGTGCTAAATATTTAACCCACTATCTGATCTTATCCTCACAATCATCTTATGAGACTGGTATTATTATCCCCATTCTATAGAAAAGATAAGCTTAGAAAGAAGTAATGAGCCCAATATCACATGACTGGCACATGGTAGAGTCTTCATGAAAGACTAAGAGTTAAACAGGCTTTGGGGTCAGACCTACCAAACCTCTGCATATTTCTCAACAACTTGACATTAATCCAGCTCCTGCTTGGACTCACTCAAAGATGGGGGTTCATTACCACCAGAAACACATTGTGTTCATTTCAGACATCTGTAACTGTTCTTCTATATGATGAAGGGGAACTCATGTAGTTTCCCTGGAGAATTCTACCAAACATTTAAGGAAGAAAGAACACAAAGACTACATAATCTCTTTAAGAAAATAAAATAGGAGGGAACACTCCCATGGGTTTTATGTAGCTAATATTGCCCTCCGTAAAGGAAAGATAGACTTTTTAACAAATTATGCTGTATAAATGGAGGTCTAGAGGTAACAAATACACCTCAAAGTCGTCACTTTGTACGAACACTAACTTAAAATGGATCATGGACTTTAATATAAAATATAAAACTATACAATCTTTAAAAAAGAACAGGAGACAATCTTTATAAATCTATCAATGTAATCTATCATGCTAACAGGTTGCACCAAAAATCACATGATCATATCACTCAATGCAGAAAAAAGCTTCTGACATAACTCAGAACTGATTCATAATTTTTGAAAAAAATCTCCAAAATTTGGAATAGAGAACTTTCTCAACTTGATAAAACATATCTACTAAGAAACCTACAACTAACGGTATACTTAATGCTGAAAGACTAAAGGTTTTTCCCCTTAAAATTAGGAACAAGGCAAGGATGGTTGCTCTCTCAATGCTAGAAGTACTAGCTAATAGAATAAAGCAATAAAAGGAAAAAAAACAAACGCATAGGTCAGAAAACAGATACAGAATGGGAAAAAATTTAATGCAAGCTACATATCCAACAGTGCATCTAGAATATATAATGAACTCTCAAAACTCTACAATAAGAAAAGAAACAGTCCAATTACAGCATGGACAAAAGTAATGAAGAGACATTTTATATTTTAAAATAGATATTTGTAAGGAATATAAGTATATTAACAAATTTTAAAATCATTAGCAATCAGGGAAATGCAAATTAAAACCACAATTAGATATCAACTAAGCACCTATAAGCATGGCTTAACTAATAGTGATATCAAATGCTAGATAGGATATGGGGAAATTGAATCAGTCATAGGTTGTAGTTGAAAATGTGAAATGATATAGTCACTCTGGAAAATTTAGGCAGTTTTCTTAATAACAAAAACAAAAAACTAAACATTCAACTATCTTATGACCTAGTTATTGCACTTCTGGACATTAAACCCAGGGAAATAAAGATTTATATTAATACAAAAACCTGTATAATGTTTATAGCAGTTTAACTCTTACTAGCCTAAAACTGTAAACAACCCAGATGTCCCTCAATAAGTGAATGCCTAAACAATGCATATTATTGAGTACTACTTGGCAGTAGAAAGGAACGAATTATTGATACATGCAGTAATCTGAATATAGTTGAATTATACCCAGTAAAAAAAAAAGCCAACCTCGAAAGATTACATACAGTATTTTTAAATTAATATAACTTTTTGAAATGATGAAATTCTAGAAACAGAGAACAGATTAGTGGTTGTCAGGCATTAAGGAGGAAGTAGTAGATCTATTCTATATCTTTACTGTATCAATCTCATTATTTGGCTGAGTTATTGTCCTGTAATTTTGCACGATGTGATGATTGGGAGAAATTAGAAAAAGGGTACATGATGGTCTCTATTATTTTTTATAATTTCATGCTACAACTACAATTATCTCAAAATAACAAAAATAATTAAAATGCATTGCTAAGAATGTGTATCATAATTCCGTGAAAATTTATAATCTGCCTGTGACATGTGTTCTATATTAGCATGAACAGGTGTTTCCCACTGTGATCTGGAGATAAATTTCTTCTTCTGTAGAAGGAATTTATCATTATATGTATTTGGAAAATGCTGGCTAAAAGTATTTATTTTTCTCAGGAATTCTCAAAACCTTTATTATACTTATCTGTCTTATGGTTTTTCAAGGGATTGATGTAATAAACATCATTCTTCCTAGTTTCTTGTTCATTGAGACTTAGCTTTTACCCTTCTCCCAATAACTTATGCTCATAATAATAAAAAATTATGACATGGGTTTCATGGAATTTATGTAAGAAAATTCCATTGTCTACAGAATATGGTATCTGTTATTCTGGCTTAATGATGGAAGTAAGGACATTCTGGGCAGAGGCAATAACTTATCAGAGGCACAAAAACATAAAAGAGTACAGATTCCTGGGGTCAAGAATGAGGGCATGGGAATGTGCAGAGGGCTTGAGGAGGTACATCTGGAGTAGTGTCAAGTGGCCAGATTGTGGAGGGATTTGAGTGCCAAGCCAGGGAATTAGAACTTTATCCTGGAAGCTATAGAGTCTCTACCTAGACTCATAGGTCCATCCTTTTGTTCTACAAATGAGAACATAGAGACTGGATAATCAGAAACCCTTTCAACTGTAACTGTCTACATTTGACTTCATGCATTCTAAAAATACGAGCAGAATTTACAGACTATACCACTAACCTTTGACTTCAGTGATTAATAAGAAGCACATGTAGATAAGCTTAAATTCAAACCCTGTCTGCACATATTCACAGGATCCTGTGTGGATCAGTAGCTGGGAAGTCCTTTATCCTCAACTCTCCTAATTTTGCAGAAGAACAACCACTTTAGAATAACAGAAACAGGAAAGAATCCAGTCTTGTCTCCCAGCACAAATCTCTTTGCATTCTCCATTCTTTTTTTATCCTGCACATACACATAACCCCTTGCACCTGAACTTCTGGGAGAGGGGGAAACCCAGGGTTAATTAAAATCCAGCACACTGATTAAAAGCACCCCTAGCACTTCAGGCTCAGTTATGGAAGCTTTTCATCAAGCAGCCTCAGTTAGAAACATTCAGAGCATAGCTCCCATTTGCAACCTGTATTTGGAGAACAAAAGAGCGGATATGCCAGGAGGGTGGAGAGGTGGGGGCTGGCAGCAGAGATTGTTTTTCTGTGGCTTTGGTGTAAAATAATCTGGTTTGAATTGTTGTAAAGTACAAAAACAAATGGCATTCAGCCGTAGATCTTAACTCAGCATATCAAAAAGAAATGTTATTTTCCCTTACAACTAAACAGAGCATCATGCTGGCAGCTGGGCCCCATTACCAGAGTCCCCACAAGGGAACTGCCAGGTCAGGCATTATTTGCAATCTCAAGTTTATTCTTTGGCTAAGGACACTCATGGCTCCATCCACATTTCAAGTGACAGGCCGTCGTACTGAAGGCACGTACACATACACTCTGTCCTGCCACATTGTAAGCTTTCAGATCTTAACATCTCCAATACCAGAGACTATGATAAGTCTTCTCAACCAAAGCTGTACTTAGAGGACGGGAGGTTTCTGTTAACGTATTCCCTGACAAGGAACAGTGTGCATGGGTTAATATTAATTCATCCAACATCATTATAAATGTTCAAAATACAAATAGGAATAATTGCAAACTGGTTCCTGCCGTATAGATGGCACCAGGTATTTCAAGCAAGCCAGAAAGGATGCATACACATTACATGCCACGGTATTGTCATGTCTGCACATAAGACTGTCTGAACATACTGAGTCTGAAGTTTCCATTGCTCTGTTTTTATCTGAGTTTGACCTCCTTGGACAAGGAGGCTGACTGATTAGCTTCTTCTAGAAGAACCAAGTTTCTTACATAAGGCTGTGTCTTTATGATAATGTCAGAATCAGGTTTTATTGAATGTCACATCTTTCTCAAAGGTCTTCTTAATATCACGTAGCCCAGATAGAGTGGGGGAAGCATGACTAGTAACCACAAATTCCTAGTTCAGGCCCTAGCCTGTAGCAGTGGTTCTCCCTAGACAGGTTACTTTACACATTTTAAAGGTATTTCCTCAGTCAGAAAATGGAGTTGTTGTCAAGATATGCGATTGTATTTGTAAAACTCCTGACTTTAGAAAGAATGCTCAGTAAATAGCTAGTCTTTGTCCTCCGTCCAAGTTAACTTGAAGGAAATTCTTACAAATCCCTTTTGCCTATAATTCTCCTTATATTTCTGTTGTTTATATACACTATTTAGGGGTACACCACAAGCTTCTTGAAGACAGGCGTAAATGTGTTCTTCCCTACTTGAAACTCAATGAGTATCATATAGTATGAACTCAACAAATGGAGTAATTGAAGGAATTAGCAGCATTCCATCTCTATTCTGTGCTTTGGGTTCTGAGATTTCTGAAGGTAGGGACAGTGTCTTATTTATCTTTGTACTCCTATTCTTAGCACACTGGTTTGCATATCCTTGGTGACCAATAATGCATTGCCTTGAATAAAACTTACTGGGCATTTTTAGTTCACTTCTGCAACTTCTGATTCTTTGCCATTTCTCGAGGAATTGCTCAATTGAGTTCAGCAAATCCTTTCATTAATGACAGGAACACTCTGGAAAGCCACAAAGCTTATCACTCACCTAGCATTCCATTTGAGAGCTATGTGGACACGCCACATTCATTTCTCATATCTTCCAACATCCCTAGCTTATGTTGCTTTAATTTTATAGGCTGGAGGACAGAGAGGCCAAATTGACACTCAGACTACAGGTAAAACCATCATTATATGGCTTGTCATGCTCTTCACAATATTTCTCCCATGGCTTCACCTCGCAGGGCAGCTCCCATGAACTGCCCTGCATTCCAGCCACACTGCTCTCTCTGAATCCATGAACTTGTACAGACATGTCAGCTGCCTGAAGTGCCCACATGATCTGTCCACCAAAGAACCCTATCCCTCCTGCAAAACAGGGTGTGAGTTGTACTTCCGTAAACCTGGTTCCTGTGATTCCTAAGCAGAGTTAGACAGGGTCCCCTCTCTCCATTCAGCATAACCCCACATCACACTTCACAGCACTTGTAGCTTCATAACCTGCTCTTTAATAAAATCATAAACTACTTACAAACCTTATTCTAGGGCATAGCAGTGCTTGACACATAGAAGATGCTCAATAAGAATTTTCTAAATTCAGGGGATGCATAAGTGAGTAGTCAGGAAGAGGAGGAAAGAGAAATTGTCTCAATAAGAAAAAGAACAGGTAAATAAGGGACACATTTTAAGACTGTTAATTTCCCAGAGGCCTTAATTTGCTACCTTGTTTCTTCTTACTGATGTGAAATAATGAGATAAAGTTATACTACTCACCAATAGATAAACTCCTTAATTTGGGGTGAAATTTTCTTAAACTCTACTTCCTAGGAAATTTCAAAATTTGAAATTGAAACTCCGTTTCCAGAAAAACTTTCTAGTCTGCTTGTAAATATTTTACCATGGCAAGGTGGAGATCAGAAAGCTTTTAAAAACTGCTATGTAAGGGAATCCATCCAAAAAAAGGAAAGAAAGAAACCCTAATGTCTGCAGTTAACTTTTACTTCTGTACTTTTTTTAAGAAAATTTCCAAACCACCTAAAGAGAACTAAGTCAACTCAATCATATTGTAATTTCCAAGTTCCTAGTGCTAGTCTCTCACCCCTTACCCCCTCTTTCTCTCCCTTTTACCCTCCCTCTCCTCTCTCTCTCTCTCTCTCTCTCTCTCTCTCTCTCTCTCTCTCTCTCTCTCCTTCTCCTACACACACACACACACACACACACACACACACACACCCCTTCTCCAGCTCAGAGCACAGGAGCTATGGGAGAACACCCTTTTCCTGTCTTTGACATTTCACTTCTCAACTTTAGAAACCTGACTGCTGTTGGATGAGGTTTAAATATGACGACAGGTTTTCCATGACTTCATGAGAAAAGCATGTCTCTCCTGGTTTAAGTAAGTCTAATTGTGCTTACCTTTGTGTTAATTTGGGGAATTCCTGTATTCTTTTGCAGACAGGGAGAAACAGCAGTGTCCTACTATAGAGATAAGGAGAAGGCGGCAAAGTGATATGTGTCTGTAGCAGCTGCACATCCCCATGAGTGACTTTGCTTAGATTCGAGTAGGAAGAGTTGAATTGGAGATTGTAGACATGTTTTAGACAGCATTTTCATTGGAAAAATTGAAAGGACAGTTATTTTAGTGGATACTGCATTCTTTGCATCAAAAATACTGCATATAGAAATTGTTCAACAAATATTTGTTGGAAAAAAATAAGAGAATAGGTGATGCTGCCTCACCAGTTAGAGATTAGTATATGTGAATGGCAGGAACTTTGAGGAAAGGAAATCTTGTATGATAATGAAAGGTGTCCTTTCAGTTTTCCATGAAAAAAAAAATGCTTTTGAGGAGCACAAAGATGAACTATAGCTCTTCTTCCGTAACCCAGAATTGCTAGAATTGCTGAAGAGGATTTAGTGCAAAAGTCATTGCCCTCCTTACCCACCTCCCCTTTGCTAGTAAAAGTCACCTCCCCACAGCTGCCACACCAAACAGCTCTGAGATCTCAGGAAAATTCCTTGAAATCACTGTACTCAGTTATCTTTTTGTACCTGCGAAGATAGGGCTCTTCTTCTCTTTGCATTATTTACTTTTCCCCAATCTCCCCTTTGATCATGAGACTTTGTTGAAGGTAGTGACATATTGGTGTTATGTTCTAAGAAATTAGTAATAGTGCACTCAAGTTTCATTTATACTGTCCGTGAGCCGTCTAAAGAAGTGAGGATCCAGACTAAACCTAACTGGGCAGTCTGAAAACAGATGGTGGATATAAAATGTTTCGGAATCCTGGGGTGAAAAGGAAGAAGAAGAAGGAAGAGGGAAGACAAAGAAAGTGAGATTTATGAAGGTACAACTCCAATGATCTATGGAATGGTGCATACACTTACTTGTAAGGGTTACAAATAGGACTGAATTCATTCTGGTCCTGTGTGATCTTGACCTTTCAAGAAAGCATTTGGCAGAGTTATGTAAAATAGAGAAAAGAGTACAAGCTTACTGTAGTAGAAATTACCAATGCTTACCATATCTGGTTTTCTTCTCTCTTCTGGGAATATAAGGTGACTTCCCAGATTCTGATGTAGTTAGGCTGAGGTCATGTGACAAATTTCAGCCAATGAGCTGTGACAATGGTCATTGCCTATGGCAGGCTTTTTGAAGAAAGGGGAACTCTCTACACTTTCTCTCCTCTGCTGTAGTAATAAAGAAAAACATGTCTTGATGGCATAGCCACAAAGTAGAAGTGCTATTTCCCTCTGTATTGCCACATAAAAAGCTATTTAGAAAAGTTACCTATCCTGCATCATACTTGGTATGAATAAGAAACACACTTCTGTTGTGTTAAGCAGTGGGAATTAGGGGTATATCTGTTACTGCATCACAGCCCAGCCTATCCTAACTGGTTCACTTAACTAGTTGTTATAAGGATTAAATGAAAAAGTATTTGTCTAATGTTTTGGAAAGAGAAAAGTATGATAATGTTAGCTGTTAATAATTTTGATGGGAGGCTTTCTTGTAGCAAGTTTTTATTACCAAATAGGTCAATAAATGAAAAAAAGAAAGTTCCAGATAACACTTGCTGTAGTTTTTTGCTAAGCAATTATGTCACATTTAGGATCAAAATATCTATAGTTGCATAATAAGAAAGATCGTGCACTTCGGAGTCCAATGAACTTGCATGAAATTCTTAGCTCTGTCATTTACTGGCTTGCGATTTGGGTCAAATTCCCTAAGATTCATATTTTTCATTCGTAAAATGTGGTGGTAGCGAGTATGAGGGAACAGAAAAATGCTTGGTTGTGTCATTGTGAGAATGAAATTGTGTTTGCTCAATAAATTCTAGTGCCCTATACATAGACCAAAATACTTACAGTGGGCAGTATCTAATTGACATTAAATATTTTCTGATTACTATAGAGTGAAGGATAAAAATAAATAATTGATAAATATATTTAGCCTTTTGATAATCTTATCCTATGGAAGACAAAGAGGATACAAAAGTAAGGAAAATGTCAGTAGAAGATTCTGGTTATGATCCACCTTCAGAGAAAGTTTCAAAAGAAGGTAGCTGTCTCTCTATTGGCATCCCATCAGCCAAGTCCAATGTTGACATTACATGGTTAATACAACTCTAAAGTTTGAATTATATTCAGGCAATTAAAACCAGCCCAGCTGAGTGATGTGAATGCAGGTCGTCCTCTAGGGCCAAGATGTAGTTGTCATCAATCATAAATAGACGTAAGCCCAGGATGGAGTGAACTTTTACAAAAAAATATTTATGTCGGTTACTATGCACTTGGGTTTTGTGGGATATGTCTATTTTTTCCAACAGTGAATGACATGTATTAATGTGCTCAAGTTAACTCTTGACTGTTTCTTTTTCTCTCTCCTTTTCTTTTCTTCTTCCGCCCTCTGCTTTCCTTTCTTCAGTATAATGACCTGTTCCGATATATTTTGCCTACCTATCCCCAGGTTCAGATGCTTGAAATGGCTAACACTCTGAGATTCCCACCTGGATTTGTATTTAAAAACACTTTATAAAGTATCATGATAATCCTTAGCTGCTTAGTTGTGTGAATTCACTGTCCCTTATTGGTATTCAATTCTAGCTCTGGATTCCAAAATAATTTTAAATTTTATCTTCAGCTGATATGCTAGAAATAGTGAATAAAAACCTTGGAAAGTTTCCAGATTTCTGGCACAGTTCCTGAACCAGGGAATATCAAAATTGTTTTTCCTTTTCCTTCAGTTAACCAGCCTGTGCCATCTACTTCTCAATTAAACAAAAGTAGGGGAGGCAGCTTCTCAATGTCCTTCCTGGGGCCTGGAGGAAGGATTTTGCCCCAACTCCTCCCAGAGACATAGACATCTTTGTCATAATTTGGGGAAGGGGCATTACTGGCACATAGTAAGTAGAGGCTGGGGATGCAGCTAGACATCCTACAGTGCAAAAGGGAGCCCCCACAACAGAGTTATACAACCAAATGTCATCGGCGCCAAGTGAGTCTTCCCTTGCCTAGCCTACTGCAGTAGTAAGGAAAACACCAAGTTCAACGCTGAGCTCTGCTGTTCCTAAAACAGATGCAGGAACTGACATTCATTTTATTTGATCCAGGGCAACTGAACTGACAGAGCTAAGACTCATCCGAATCCCAGGATTCCAATGACCCCATGTCTAATCAGAATTAGCCATGCCTGCATCTCCTACAGGGTTTAAAATGCACAGGCATCGAGCCATCTAAGAAACAGTTTCTTGATTCATTTTTCCACATAATGACCTCATAATTCCTCAACTTAATACCTTTTCTAGGCTAAAATGAAACTCTGCTGGGATTTTGCAGTCCTTTATATCTTAAATGATTTCATTTGTGATGATCTGAGAATAACCCTAGATGGGGAAAGAGCAGAAGAACCCTGATTAGGGAGGAAAGAGAAAGTCACGATACCAAGTCTTTGAGAAGAAAGAAGAAATAACTGTATCAGCTTTTGCCTAGAGCCAAACTAACACATGTAATAGCCATATTCATACTTGATTTTATTTATCAAACTTTTTTACTAAGTGGAAATCATTATCCTAGGTAAAACAAAGATGAGTAGGGAATGACTACAAATGTCTGGGACCTTACAGCAAAGAAGTTGGTCTGTGTCATATCACTTAACTAACGCAATGATCAAATAGCAAAAACAAAAACATGCTTATTATTATAACAAGTGACATGTACTCAACACTCTCAGGGAGTAGAGAGATTGATTTAATGGGGAAATGGTAGAAATGAGAAAGAATTTTTTGAGGCTATGACCTTTGAACTGGACATTTTAGACTTAGGCAGCAAGGGAAAGGAATTTTGAAGCTGAAGGAATGCCATACCTAACCATCTATTTAGCATCTTACAAATGTTTCTTGTGCTCTTCTTGGAGCTCCAAAGATATAGCAGAGATGATATAGTCCCTGATCAAAGAGTTTTCTGCCTCATATAAGCCAGTGGAGAAAAACATCAATTAAATACAAAGTAGCTAGGAGTGAACTAAAACACTTACTTAGCTCTAGGCAGGTGGCCCATGCAGTTCATTACCTATAGATGGTGCTTCTTGGATTATATTTTCTTACTCCCTTCCTTTCCTTCTCTTCTTCTTCTTCTTCTTCTTCTTCTTCTTCTTCTTCTTCTTCTTCTCTCTCTCTCTCTCTCTCTCTCTCTCTCTCTCTCTCTCTCTCTCTCTTCTCTTCCTTCCTTTCTTTCTTTCTTCCAATAAACATAAAGGAGGTAGTCTTCAGGGAGCAGCCTTTCTTGTTCTGATCTCGTTTCCCTCCCCATACTTTATGCTTGGACCACAGAGGTGAGCTCCCTCTAAAGAATGAGTTTTCTAGTCCTTTTGCCAGAAGCTATCCACCTTAAGCTTTCATGGTTGGAAGAACTGCATTCCCCAGATCAGGCTCCTATTGTTCAGGTACTATTAATTAGGTACTACTTCTGAATAGCAGATTCGATTATGTGGTTTATGATTTGTTCCCTTGAGACCCCTGTGTTCTAATACTCTGTGACATCAGAGAAGGCCAGTTCCTCTCTTTGAACTGTAGTTTCCATACCTGTGAAGTAGAGATATCTTCATGTCCTTCTGAGCAAAGGGAATTGTGTTGTTGTTTTGTTTTGTTTTTTAATTTTTCTTATGTGTGCATGCATGTGTAATTGTGGAGGGAAAATGGCTGCTCCAGAATTAGAAAATATCAAATCTACCGGTGGCTATGTCCTTATTTTGTGTTGGGCAAATTATGTTATGCCTTGTAATGCCCGGGCCTCATATTTAAGGGAAAATACATGAAGAGTAAATGTAAACCTGACCAACAGTATAATCAAAGAAGGAAAGTTGGTGAGGAGAGAAGGATAGAAACAAGCCAGTAGACTGTTTGACTCTTATTTAACTCAATTGACCAAACTGATCAGAACCATCCATCTAGTAGCCAAGAGTGTGTGCACATATCAAAACAATCTCAGAAAAGGATTTAGGAACATCTGCACATTTGGACTAATGTAGACAAAATATGGTTGACTAAACGCTTTCATCTCTTTAAATCCCAACTGAGACTGTTAGGGACAAAAGAAAAACAGTACATATAATGAAATCCATGCGCTTTATTAAGTCTTGGAGAGTCCACAAAATTGTGTTTCTACATATTTATTTAAAAATCATGATGTCCCTTCCACAATCCAAATATAACCAGTCCTTTTTGTTCTTGAGTTTTTCTTTATATGAGAGCAAAGGGACCATGACAATAATAAAGACAGCAAGGAAGAAGCAAGGAGAGAGAAGAAGCTCTCTCCTTCCTTTCTGTCCACTTAGTATATCCTATCTCATTCGCATTACTGTCGTCTCTCCAATGCCCCTCAAGACTAACTTCTGGGTTTGCATTTTTTGGTGAAAATACATCTTTCTTTCTCTTTAGTCACTTTCTAAATCCCCACAAGGCCCTCTGATAGCTCAACTTGTATTACATCCTCGACATGGATTGAATCATCCCTGACCTTCAAGTAGTTTACAGCTGCTGGGACTCTTAACATGTAGATAGAGAAGAGAAGGAAGGTTGAGCAGACAACCTAAGATATATCTACTACAAGCCATTTGACTCTAGTTGCAAATCCAATTCACTGTTGAAAAGAATTTGATCTCAGGTTTGTCTGGCTCCAAAGTCTAAGATGCCTTTACCACACAATAAAGCCATCATGATTAGTAGTTTGAAGAAAGACCATAACAGTTTACTCAGACATAAGGGATACCTAAACTTTTTCAATTAGGGAGACTCAAACTCAATCAAATTTAGGCAGGCTAGGTATTTGCTCAGACTTACAAGTGTTGGGTTTCTACTTCATGATTAACATGCCGGTAAGGATGATAATAACAACAATGATAATATTAACAATAATAGCAATCCACAATTACAAAGCCCCTAGCATGTGTCAAGCATTCTCCTAAATTCTGTATATGCATTAACTCAGTCAATCCTCTCAAAACCCTATCTGGTCAGTATTATCATGTTCTCTCCATTTTACAGTTGAGAAAACTGGGACACAGTGAGGAAAGTAGAAGCTCTCAGCCATTTTCCTCTCCATATTTTATTGTAAATTTTAAAAAGAACATTTGATAAAGTAATTGTAAACAAGACAAGGTAAAATATGATGTACTAACTGTTATGGCATAAGGAAGGCTTTAACAATTACCTCATATACAGGCTTACAGTTCACAATATGCTTTATTTAAAAATAAAGTTCTCCCAACAATCTCAGGAAGATCAGAAAGAACACTTCAGTAAAATCCCTGAACACTGAAGTCATTGTCCCCACATTTGTGGGGTCAGTTCTCAAGCCTGTAATATTGGTCTCTTATGATTTCAGAAGAGGGACGACATCTAGCATTTGTGTAGTATATACGTTTTCTATGACTGTTGTAACAAATTACCACAGATCTGGTGGTTGAAATCTATTCCTCCTAGTTCCAGAGTCCAGAAGTTCTGACATAAAGCACCGCAGGATCACACTCTCTGAGAGCTCCAGGAGGGATCTGCCTGGGCCCTTCTAGCTTCTGGTGGCTCCAGGCATCTTTGTGTTGTGGCTGCTTATGTTTTTCCCTCTTATCATTGCAAGAGGATCCACTTCTTTAATTCAGGATGATTTTATCTCACAATCCTAGTTTAACTACATTTACAAAGACCTTTTTGCCAAAGAAGGTCACATTTACAGGTTTGGGGTGTTAAGACATAGACATTAACAGGGAAGTTCTTTCAGGTCTTTCTATAAGAGGCTTGTGGTATTAACGCAATGTTAGACTCAGTTGGTTAGAGTGTCATCCCGATAAGCCAAGGCTGTGGGTTCGATCTCAGCTCACGGCACTTACAAGAATCAACCAATGAATGTATAAATAAGTGGAACAACAAATCTCTCTCCCCCCTCCCTGTCCTATTCTCTCTTTCTCAAATTAATAATAATAATAATAAAATCCTACATAGTTTCCCTGTAGTGGAGGTAATTCCAGTGTTCTTCACAATGGAGCCATTACCAAATAAAGGACTCTGACCTAGGGAAATAAATGGTTTTGAGCCAGGAAGAGGCGGGTTTTGACTTAATAGAGCAAGAATAGAATAATAGACTTGTAAACTTCCACTTTCCCTTCTCTCAAATAAAATACTAACTTTTAAAACTACCACTTGGAATTGGCAAAACACTTATTCAACTTGATTAAAGTCATATGTTCTTGTTTTTCCTCTTGACAGGCTTAAAAACATTAAGATATGTAAACTGGGCAAAAAGAGGAAAATACTGTTGGGAATATGAGTAAAAAGATTTCTAAAAAATTAGAAAGTGAAATACATTTTAAGGAAAAAGATTTGTTTATTACTTTTTTATATTGGAACATGCGTTCCCACTTATTTGCCTGCATTTTTTAGATCACACATCTCTGAGTATTCAGAGATCTTAAAATCTCATAAAAATTTCAAAATTTAAAACTCAAAATAGCTCGAGTCCTTAGAGGAAAGATGGTGTTGTGCTTGGGGGAATAGAACAATGCCTTTGAGAAAAGACCTGAAGATTTATCTGAATAGCTCTTGTTCTAGACTAAATGTTTGTGTTCTCCTTAAAGATAATTTGAAATCCTAACTCCCAATGTGATTGTATTAGAAGGTGGGGGCCTTGGGAAGCTGACTTGCATGGGATTAGTAACTTTATGAAAGAGATCCCAGGCAGATCCCTCCCTTCTTCCACCATGTGAGGACTCAGGAAGAGGATAGCCATCTATGAATCAGGAAGTGAACGCTCATCCCCAGCACCTTGAACTTAGACTTCCCAAGTTCCAGAAACATGAGAAATAAATGTCTAATGTATATAAGCCACCAGTCCATGGTAATTCGCTCTGCAGCCTAAGGAACTACGACATGCGTGGATCTCAAATTAGAACGGTTCCACAGTAGTGAGAACTTGGCAAGATTCTAGGGCATTTTGTTCCTGGTCCTAGGGAAACAGCATTTCCCAAAGTGTGGTTTATAAAACAGCTTCAAAATATTCAGTTTCTGAATTCCAACATATCCCACCCCTCATTTTAATGTCTCTGAGATAAAGTTGCATGCTATATGGTGTTGAATGATATTTGTTAGCCACTAGGTCTCCATTGGGCAAATTTAGCTTCACATGGATAAGGCATTTTTATTTGATGATCAAATTCATGGAGTTATTTGTATTTGTTATACCTTATATTGTTAAAGTTAACTTGGGTCCTCAATTTTTGCTTATAAAAGAATTACTCTTGGCGTTGCATTGAAATCAAACGTTTTTACGAAGGCCAAAGAGTGACAGTCACAAGAGAATCTAATTTAAGGTGGTAGACATTGCCAGGTCTCTTGAAGTGGGTCATACAACGTTGAAAGCTGAAAGAGCTGATGTGATTTGTTTAGGTGTTGATCTGTCAAAGGCTTCCGTGGAATTTCAAGCGAAGCTGTTTAACTTTTAGAGATACCTACTTAAATTAAATATATTATAGGAAATGCAGATAAAGCTCTCTGAAAGCCTTTCATAAAATATAGATTTGTAATATCAGTTCTGCAGATGCTCAAGAAGTCAACGTGATGAGCACAGTTTATGAAAAGCAGTGTGTCAATCTGGTGCTATATTGAAACCGTAGGATGATGCAAGTCTTCTTTTTAGGATGTCTAAATGTTTATTACCTTACTAGAGGCCGGATGCATGAAATTCGTGCAAGAGTAGGCCTTCCTTCCCTGGGCTCCTAGCACCAGTTTCCCTTTGGCACCTTGGACCCAGGCTGGCTTCCCTCTGGCCGCCTGCAGGCACTGGGGACCCAGGCTTCCCTCATGGCCTCAGCTTCATCCAGAAGGATGTCCAGTCTAATTAACATACTATGCTTTGGTTATTATAGATTAAAAGCTCTTCAACATTCTATAGTAAAGAAATCTGCTTATCTTTGATGTTACCATTATTTCCAAACATATATGAAATTAGAACAATTCACCACCAATGCCACCACACTCACACACTCATACACACACACACACACACACCAGATACTATCATTTGCCAATGAACATACCTTAAGGCATGTTACTCCAAGGAATAGATTATGATAATTTACCTGTTCCTCACTTTTTAAAATGATAAAGGCCCAGATACAGTCAGGAAAAAAAGGCTGTAATTCAGAAGACCCTGCTCCTGCATTTTCATTTTTGCTTCCCAACCATGAGCAGGTCCCTTCCCCTCCTCTTAGCTGATATCTCCATCTCCTCAGTAAATAGGATGTACCACAGGTTCCTTAATGCCCTACCTTTCAGTGCCTACAGTGAAGTCTATTGTATGGGGAATAATATCAGCTTGGGTTAAACAAAAACTTTTCTCATTTGTAAATCTTTTCACAAAACATAAAACCACAACTTATTCATCCTTCCAATGACACATTGTGAGAGTGCTATGCCAGCCACCACAAGAACTGTGAAATCAACTGTACCTCCTGGTCATGTATCAAGTTCCTTTCACATGCTGGCATGGTGCTTTGCATTGCGTAGAGTCACCTGAGGCCACAGAGGGGCTCTTGAACTCTTGGTGTTGGTGTTGTTGATGGTGGTGGTTCTCCTTCTTTTCCTTTATTGTCGTCATCGTCATCATCATCATCATCATGATCATCATCATTCTATCTCACTTCCAATCTGTCTATATTACTTCCTGTAAGATTTGACAATGTGTACCCCTGCTTGACACTTTGGATGCTTCCCATACACCCAGGGATGAACTCCAAGCTTTTTGCATTGTTTACCAAACCCTCTGTGGTGTATCAGAGTTTTTATAGTCTAGCAGACCTTTTTTTCCTCTCCAGTCTCATATTTTGCCGTTTTCCCACCAACCACTCCACATTCCAGCAGTGAATGATCATTGTTCAGTTCCTTGAGTGTGCCATGCACTTTTTTATCTCTGTGCTTCTGTACCGGTTCTTCCTTTATCCAAGGATGTTGTCTCCCCCTACCTCCACCTCTATCTCCTTTTTTCCATTGCCTCCATTTGATTACTGTTTTAGGTGGTATCATTATCATCCTAGACATAAATCATCTGGGAGAATGCTCGATGGCCAGGCTGCATGAGATAGTCCTCCGGTCAGCTCCCACAGCTTTTCATATTTCCCCTAACACAGCACTGTCAGCACTCTGTGCTAATTACCTCCTTCCGTGTGTGCCTCCCACTAAATATTAACCTCTGGAATGGCTTTTGCAGCTGAATCATTTCAAATGGTATCAGGGTCCTGTGAAACTCCACAGCTCTATTCAGGCCATGTGGCCAGGTCTGATGTCTCCTGTCCAAAGCATAGATATGAGAATGTGAGGGATATAACCTGCTTGGAATCACTGTGGGTGACATGACCTTTTCAATTCCACCAACCCAGTGTGATGGCAAAGCAGATGTACAGCAGGGCACTGGGTACACAAAGCCCAAGTCGCTGTGGCAAATGTCCTACTTTGGAAATGATCCCCAGTTGCCCAAGGAGCAGCTTACACTCCCCAGTACTCCTGTGTCATCTAGAGATCTGAATTCCTCTTTACTTCTAGCTTCCCTCTTACTCACATGTCTCCTGACCACGTGTTTCCTGACCTGGAGATGGAGTTTCTCTCCCCACCCCACCATCAAATGCAGCTTTCTTTTTCCCTTTGAATCTGTGAATCAAGCTAACTGCCTGACATGCTCTGATTTTATAGCTATAGGGACCAAGTGTGAGGTTACTTGATTTGGAAAGAAAAAAAAATGTAACTCCAGTTTATTAATTTACTCATGTAAAGGTAATGATAAAAATTGTGATTTTTAAGAGCCCACTATGACGTAGGCACCTTGAATACACCATATAAGTTAATCCTTCTAACTATCCTGACAGTAGAGCTAGTATTGTCCCCATTTCAAAGATGAAGAGACAGAGGCCCTCAGCAGCTTCATGGCTTGTCCAAAGTCATGTACCTGGTAAGTGTCCAAGCTGGGGTTAGAAAGCACATCTCTCTGATTCCAAAGCCTGTGGTCTTCCCACTCCATGAAGATATTTCAGAACAGGATATCCAGCACTTGCAGAATCAATAAAGCAAGATAATTTATTTAGAAATGCTTGATTTTCAACTGCAATGGAGTAAAAAAGACTCTCTCTGAGCCAACCTTTTTACCTTTTTCATGGCTCCCTGAAGTGGAGGACAGCTCATGCCCGGCAATATCACCGACCAGGATACATCTGTGGTCATGGGGGCCTTGGGACTCACTGCCCCTGCTACTGAGGGATATTCTCTGAATAACCCCATCCCCACCCAGGCGGCTCTTTCACTGTCACATTCTAGGACCTGTAGAACCTGGGCCTGGGGTTAGACAGACCAGAGTTTGAGTCCTGCCTCTACCACATAACACTCCAGTGAATTGGATGACCACTGAAGTCCCTCATCTGACCAGGAGACGGGGCTCTCAAGGTCAGAGAAGGAGCCACACGAGGGAAATCATGCATGTGCGAGAACCCTAGAAACTGAGAGATCTGAACACATACAAGGTGCTGTTATAGGACCCTTCAAACCAGTAATCAGTAAAAACTTCAGACAAGAGGATGTCACATAGACATGTTGTCATCTAAATTGCAAGCTTGTTGGGATGGGAGACATAGTCTCATGGTTTCCCTGTGTGCTCCCACTGAGCCCCAAGCCCTCAAGCAGAAGAGCAATTTCACAGGGACTTATTCCTGGAGGCTTGCATGGTGGTGACACAGCCCCAACACCTAAGTAGGAAGGAGGTGCCTCTCATTGCTCTGGAAGCCCTCACTCTCTGAAATCCTCATCTTAGTTTGTTTAAGTTTTGTTGTTTTCTATCAAGTGCATAATACTGTTAAAGTGAACGGATATTGTGCTTACTTTGTGCTAAGCAAATTTACTTTACAGATATTATCAAATTTAATACTATGGCTACCATATATCTTATTATTATACAATAAGTATCACCAATGTTACATGTGAGTAATCTAAGAATTAGAGATGGAAATCCTGTTTTTTTGGTTCATCGGGACTCCCCAGCAGAGAAGGATCTGAATTAAAGTCTCCATATCCAGAGCTCTGATACACCTTATGCCAGTGACTTAGCTAAATTTTGACCTTCAAGTCAGAGAATATGGTTTAGCCTTGATTGTCTTCTCCAAGAAACCAGGACCTTGGATGCAGTTGTTACATTAATATTCTCAGATTTTTCATCTACTTCATGAAGTTGTAA
>NW_006297145.1:746977-778922 GCF_000327345.1 Myotis davidii | reverse complement strand
ACAGCCCACAAGCCGACGCTCTATCCACTGAGCCAAACCGGTTTCGGCAAAAAATTTACAATTTTTAATTATAAACCTGTGTTTTCTATCAAAATTACTTCTTACGTGAATTTTGGGACACCCTTTATGAGGTCAAAATGACACTATATATAAGGTGCTTAACAAAGTACCTGCTACAGAAAAGCATTCAATAAATGAGTGGCTGTTATTCCATATTCTTTTTGAATGTCATTGTCCTTATTCCTCTCCTTCCACTGGAGCATAATATCTTCAAGCCCAGTGTCAGTACTAACATTTCCTTTATTTCTGGCCACATAGAAACCTGTTCCAAATCTGAAGCCCACAGAACCTGTGAGTGGACAGGATGGTAGGTCCAGGAGGTCTCCTGGGATGCAACTCTTGGGGTAATCATTGTGGAGATCAGAACCAATGACCAAGTGGGAACAGTTCCTCAAAGGCTAATAGTTCCCTAAACTCAACAGTTGAGACTTAGCCATCAGTACAGTGTTTGGTGACATGGATTTTGGGGTCAGTGATTAAAAAGCAAAAGTTGGTATTTTTTTTTTAATGAATACATAAGTATGAAATAAGTGCTCTCTATTTACCAAGCATTGGGAAAGAAATATCACACTCACTAGCTTCTTGAACTCATGCAGGTCAATGAACTCCCCAAGCCTCAGTTTCCTCATCTGTAAAATAACATAACACAGTCTAGTTCATGGAGATGCCAGCTCTATAGGAAACAATGCATTGACATTTCCGAGAGCAATGCCCAGTGATTGACACCAGCTATAAATTTTGGCCTCTAAATGTGACCTTTTTATCTCATTGGATTCTCACAACAATCTTGAGTAGTATTTTCATTATCATAATCCCCATTTGGGGGGTGAGGGAATAGACTAGACTCCCCATTTGGAGAGGTGAGGGAATAGAATAGACTCACTTGCTCTCCCCACTTGTTCTTATGGATGGCACTAGGCACCTAATAGGCAAGCATAGGTGACAACAGGTATTCATCAGTCCTTCCCGAAGGGATCTTAGAGATGCTGAACTATGTAAATTTCTCGGCAACTGCAGAGGCGAATATTGTCCCAGTTGTTCCTAAATCGCCCCTCTAGTGAGTCCTAGAGCACCACACATGGCCATGTGAACTCGCTAGGACTCTAGGAGCTGTACGGAGACGGGAAATCTGCCAGCCTTGGCCTTGTTTCTAGGAAAGTCCTGCCACCCCTTGCTTCCAACTCATCCACTTGTTATATTATTCACACATGTGGTATCTTCCCCAAGCAACCGTTGCCTCCCTAAATGCTGGCATGGGTACACAGGCATGGGAAGCCCAGAAATCCAGAGCAGCAGTGGGAGTCTGGCATGCATTTGGGGCCTGCTGGACTCATCAGTGCATGTCAATTCTGGGCAGACCAAGAATGGTCTCCTAAGGCTGGCATCCTCGGGCCAGTCTATCAATCACGCCAGGAAAGCCAAGCACCGTGCTGGACGCTGTGTGGGGATGCGAGGGATGTGTCTTGGTCTGCTGGGCTGCCATAACAAAACACTAGGTGGCTTAAGCAACATAAATTTATTTTCTTTTATCTGGAAATTAAAGTCCAAGTTCAGGGGGCCAGCATGGTTATTTTCAAATGAAAGTGCTCCTTCTGACTTGCGAATGGCTGCCCTCACATAATGGAGAGAAACTGAGCAAGCTCTTGGTATTTCATCTTACAAGTTATTAATCTCTGCCCTCATGACTTCATCTACACCTGATTACCTCCCAAAGGTCCCATCTCCAAATACGATCACATTGTGGGGCAGGGCTTCAACATATGAATTTGGGGGAGGATACAATTCAGTCCCTAGAAAAGGATAGCATTGGATTGCATTTGGAGTCTGGTCAATTTTGGGTGATGTATTTACATAAATTAGTGACAGACTAGGAAGTACAGAGAAGAGAATTCATAATAGTACGAGATCTTAAAATTATATTCCACAAGAAAAAATAAGACTATAACTCAGCCTGGGTCAAGCCTGCTCTTTCTGTCTCATGCTGGGGACCTGCATTAGTTTAACAGGAGAAAACAGTTACAAAAGTACAAATTGTTGGGGTGCTAACAGAAAGATATGAGGGTCCTAGTTACAAAAGTATTAGGGTGATAGAATTTAAGAAGGTGTTCATAAACATTTGGTATCTTGTTATAATTTTAGGGTACAAGTAATATGGTTAGAGTGTCAATTGCAAATGGTATCATTGGGTGATCATTGCAAATGACTAATGTACTCATTTAGTAATTAGCATGTTAAATTAATCCCTCTAGTCAACCTTTCTAGTAATAGTCAAATGATTTGAGCAGAACTTTTTACTTAGTGTGCACTTACAGGTGAGCAGTCATATAATACAGCTATTCAATATTGACCTTTCATGGCAAATAAATCAAACCCCAAATGAATCTTTATACCAGGGGCCCTTATGCATTTGACTGGGGTTAAGAACCACTTTGAGGAACTGAGAAAAAAGCCATAAACCCTTTCCTCAGAAAATAAATTAATGGACAAATCTTGGTATATAGTTTCAGAGAGTTAAGAACCTCTGGCTTTGGTAGTGTCAGAGTTGGTTCTCAGTGATTACTTGTTGCATGACCTAATGAATGACTGAATGAATAAATATTGAAACCCATTTTATCTTGGGGTAAGGATATTTCTTATGTATCTCTTGGGGTAAGGAGATTTATATGCATATCTTGGGTAAGGATATTTCATATGTATAGTTGGTAACTACTTTTCCCTTCTGGGGCAGAGACTCTTTTTTGGAGATTCCCAGGTATGCCTGTGGCATCAATTGGACTCCGTTGGATTGTGTTGAGGATTGCTTCCAGCTTTAGGTCTGGGTCAAGCCTGTTCTTTCTGTCTCATTCTGCAGCCCAAGCTAAAGGGGCAGTGGACAGAAGCATGTCATGCCATGTTGATGACAAGTAAATAGCCCAAAGTCATGGAATGGAGCGTACACTTCAGTTACCTTGAGGTCGTAGCAAGGGTGTGGATGGTTAATATTATTACAGGGAAAGGAAGAACTGAGACCACTAATTCAATCTGGCAAACTCCCTCCCTTCTAATTACTTCACATAACTTCACAGAAATAGGTTTTGAAGGACAAACTAAAGGGGGTGGGGGAAAAAAACACAGGCTAAGAAAACAAAGATAAAGAACTAGAAATAAATGAATAAACAAAGGAAACAAGAGGGAATGAGAGAGGGAGTCTGAAAGAACAAACTTGTGGGAAATTTTGATAAATATTATTGATGTCTGAGACCAGCTTTTTGTTGTTTGAGAATTCCTTGAAGTTCTGAGCCAGAAATCCTGGATTTAGCTCACTTCTAATATTGTGAGCACTTTAAGTCCTTCCCCTCCCAGTCTTGTTGCTCCATTTGTAAAGATGAAGGATTCAGCAGGGAAAATGAAAGGCCCCTGTAGCTTTGATGGCTCATGTTCCCATCCATCTGGAACTAGACGGGACTCTTCTGGAATCCCCTCTAAAACCTGGAGAGAAGAAAAGGAGTGATTAATGGGCCAGGCATCTGCCAGCATCGCAATGAGGACAGGTTATAAATTCCATTATGCTTTGCAAAAGGGAGGACATCCAGTCTGGGAACGCTATGCTGGAATGCCCCATCCAAGATGGCCCCAGAATCCCTGAGGGTTCAGCATTCTTACCTTCAAAATGCTGAAGGAATGGGGGAGGACAAGCCTATATCTGATGCCAAATACATAAAGGCCATTTCAGTTAGTTAATGGAATCCACAGCTTGAAAAGAAAATAACTTATTTTTGCAAGAAGCATTTCTGGGGAGTCAGCGCCTCTGTTTCCATTCACTGGAGATGACTTCAGGTCAGCAGAGTATGGAGCGGATGGTGGTGGCTAAGGCCTTCAAGAGCCAAGGCTAAGGGGGCTCTAGGGAAAAGCTTTCAAAGAGTCCGCAGTTATTACTCACTGAGTCTGCCAGTGAAGTGTTCGACCAAAATGGAGCAGGATTGCCAGGTCAAGTCAAGCACTGGGAAGGGTGCAAATGCCGCATTAATGGCTACTTTTATAAGGTGCCCTTAGAAGGCCTGGTTCGGCTGAGGGCTGTGCCAGGGAGAACCATTCTGCTTAACTTCTCTGAAGAGTTAGCGAGGCTGCAAAGTCGAACAACTTGCTTACCAACACCCAGCAACAGGTACCAGGAAAGACATCTTGGTTCTGGCTCTGAATCAGCCCCCCATCCCTCAACTCCTGTGAGATGTTGTGAGAACACTAAGGTCTCTCTCTCTGGGCTTTAGTTTTCTCACTGTTGAAAGGATGCTGGGGTATCACTGATGCTTTGAGAATATAGAGAAGTGGTCTTTGCTTTAAGCAGCTAATATGTGTTTGG
Source organism: Myotis davidii (assembly GCF_000327345.1). Lineage (NCBI taxonomy): Eukaryota > Metazoa > Chordata > Mammalia > Chiroptera > Vespertilionidae > Myotis > Myotis davidii. Next base: position 774,523 of record NW_006297145.1, on the reverse strand, counting down.
AAACTTACTTTAGGCTGTTTTGTGTGTTTAGCAACTTTATCATAGAGAAAACTAAGGCTCTGAGATGGGCATCTGCTAGGACCAGTTCAGTTGGGTAAATATGGCTAGACATATGGCTACACCAGAGGAAGAGGAATGAATAAAGTTCAGTTCCTTCTCTTGGGGAGCTTCCAGTTGGTGGGAGGACAGACCTATACAAAAATAACCATGATGCAATGTGGTGGGAACAACAGAGGACCTAACCCAGCTGATTGGGAGAGAGAGAAATAAGGCAGAGGCAGTAGCTACTCCTCCAATAAGTGGCAAGAGGGAGACTGCCTATAGGAAAAGAATTCCTGAATTGTCTTATATGATGATTAGGGGTTGTCTTTAAAAATAAAGTGAATGGGCCCTGCTGGTGTGGCTCAGTGGTTGAGTGTTGACCTATGAACCAGAAGATCAAGGTTAGATTCTTGGTCAGGGCATATGCCCAGGTTGCGGGCTCGGTCCACAGTAAGTGGCATGCAGGAGGCAGCTGATCAATGATTCTCATCACTGATGTTTCTATCTCTTCCTCTCCCTTCCTCTCTAAAATCAATAAAAATATTTTTTTTTTAAAAAAATAAAGGGAGTGGGAGTGGCTGAAGGAAAGGATAAGGGAAGGTTTTCCAGGATAAAAGGCAAAGAATAAGGCATGGACATGTCAAAGAAATAGTATAGCATGAGATGGAACTGAAAACCATCAGATTAACTGTCATTGGAGTGTGAAATAGGACATGAAACAGTGGATAATCTGGGCTCCAGCAAATTCTTCTAAAAGCAAATCCATTCTTCATCCATGAAACCAATCTGCCTTTTATTTCGTTTTGTTTGAAAATATCTTATAAAATATAAATGTGCAAAATGTTGTAAAAATAAGATAATTACCACCCATAAACATTCAGTGTATGAAATTAAAACATGGTCAACATGCTTGCATAGCCTTGTGTTTCCCAGCCAAAGCATATCCATGGAGGGCAGATTCATCTCTCAAGGTTGGCATCACAGTAACTAAACTCTTGGGAATGGGTCTAAAATTGGAATTTTAATTTATTAATTTATATTGCAAAAGCTAACTATCACATGAACTGGAATATGACTGTCCCTGAAGTCAGTACATTCCTTCCCTATACCACGCTGCAGGGTACACCACAGTCAAAAGCCAATTTGTAAGTTAACAGTGAGAATTTCCAGGCAGGCTGACCAGTTTATTCTTTCCCAGTGGCTAGTTCCTCATGAGATGTCAAATTGTAGACAGATGTTTTCTTGGTAAATCTGCGGTCAGATGAATCAAAAGTTAATGGAACAAACTTAAGGTAGCCTGATTCATAGGTCCCCCTTCCCTTTGCCTGCCTGCCTTTCTTTCTTTCTTTTTTTTCTTCCTATGGTAGCAATATACAATACAGGATACTCAGTTAAATTTAAGTCTCAGGTGGTAAACATAAAATAATTTGTCCATGTGTCTCCCAAATATTGCATGAGACATACTTATATTAAAAAGTAATTAATTGCTTATCCAAAATTTAAATAGAACTGGGCATTTTATATTTTTATTTGCTAAGCCTGAAAATCCTGTAACCTCCTTTTTTTGACAGATATTTATTGGAAACCAACCACATATAAGTGCGTCAGCCATTTTTCACATTTTCTTGCTACACCGCACCATTTCAATTCCCATATTATGTTTCCTGGGATATCTAGCTTTCTGTGTTCTATCTGGCAAAGGTAGCAAAGAGTACAATTCCCCAGATCCCTCTGAGGCTGAGTCACAAGCAGGTCACCTGCTCTACCAATGAGGTTCACGCTTGCTGAACTTTGCTGAACTTTGGAAGGAAGCCCCACTCAGAATCCCTTTTGTTGGCAAGGGTGGAATCAAAGGCATCCAGCTTTTGACGGTGGGAGTATTGTAATGGTCAAGTGTCGATGTTCCCTTTATAGATCATCACTAGGGCTGTTGGGATCCACCCCCAGCAGGTCCAGGGGTTCCCCGAGGTGTGGACAGAGTTGGCGAAGACACGGAGGCAGTGTTCAGGTGATCATCATAGCCAGGTTCCTCTTTTTATTGTCCTCTTACATCTGTATTTATACTATTTGATCTTAATCCTATCCATTCTATTCCAAAGGTTAGGGCGTTTCTTATCTCCATTCCAAGGTTACTCTATTGTTCTATTAAGCTACAAGGAAGTAACTGAAGGAGATCATTCTAAGTAAAGATTATGTAGCTTAATCGTGATTGTTCATAGTTAAAGTGACTAACTACCGCCTGGCACTTAGTTAAGGGGTTTTACTGCTAAAAATCCTCACCTGGGGAAACAACCTTTCTCGGGGAGGTGGTCCTGTTTAAAACACAAAGGGCCAAGAAGATGAGCAAACATATTAAGAACAGTATGCCATATACACCAGGTCCCTTGAAACATATGCTGTGCAGATGTTTCTTCCCTGCAGCGACTGTGTCAAGCAGCAAGGATGGACCGGCTCCCAGCACTAAGGAGACATGATGACTAAATGTAATGGGGTATCTTGGATTGACTTATGGAACAACAACAAAAAAAAGACTTCCATGTAAAAATCCATCAAATTTTAACAAAGTCCAAAGTTTAGTTAATAGTAATGTACCAATATCGGTTTCTTAGGTTTTTTTGTTTTTGTTTTGAAATATATTTTATTGATTTTTTTACAGAGAGGAAGGGAGAGGGATAGAGAGTTAGAAACATCGATGAGAGAGAAACATCGATCAGCTACCTCCTGCACACTCCCCACTGGGGATGTGCCAGCAACCAAGGTACATGCCCTTGACCAGAATCGAACCTGGGACTCTGGAGTCCACAGGCGGATGCTCTATCCACTGAGCCAAGCCGGTTAAGGTGGTTTCTTAGTTTTGATGAATGTGCCATAGTAATGGAAGACGTCATCATTAGGGGAAACTAGGTCAGGGGCCCACAGGAGCTCTCACTTTGCAACTGTTCAGTAATTCCAACTTTATTTAATAATAAAAAGTTTATTTTTTAAAAGCAGAACCAGGGAACCCTGTTAACTGACTATTGCAACCAGTCATTTAGGCAATATAGTGGGCTCTAGCGAGGGCATTGAAATAAACAGAGAGAGAGCTTATGCTGGAGGTAGAATTGACAGTTTCCATATGCCCTTCAGATATTATGGGGAAGGCTTTCCAATGACAGGACTGCAAGGCCCATAAACAAAGCCTCACACTGGTAAGTGACTAAGTGCCCCAGCAACACACACCAGATGTGTGCATGTCCCGAGTCCTGATAGATTTCCAATTCTCTAATCCCATGAAGAATAAAATCTATTTTTTCCAAGTCCCAGAAGCTCTCCCTCTAAGCTTCTTGTTTAGCTGATTTATAAATGTTTGGTTTTTCATTTGCATCAAGTAAATCGTCCCCAATAGTGAGCTGGCGATTCGGCCTGGGTGGGAAGCTCCCTCCTGTCCCGAGGCCATGTACTTGCTAATTTGTCATGCTGCGCTTATGGCCTTAGGAATCCTTTTATTTATTCTGTAGTTAACTACAGTAGTTTCATGTTCAATTGTTAAAAGGCTGGGTGGAACTGAAGTATTTGTCTTGATTCTCAATGCAATATGGTTTTGATGGGTAACTGTGGAAGGAGACCAAAGACCCATAGACCACTGCATGCTTGGACAGAGGTGGGGAGTGGTGAAAAGGGGTGAAGATGTATACTTAGCAAGTTTTTCTAAATCCCAAGGTTACTTCTTTCAAGGAGTTTGCAGGTCATCACAGTGTTTTAGCCATAAAATCTAGCATGGTTATTAGATGATGATGATGATGATGATGATGATAATAATAATAACAACGATCTTTATGGCCAGGGACATGGAGATATTGGGAATTATAATCCAATAACAAAAGGTAGTGTAGGGTACCTAGGTTTTGGCCTTTCCACTTCCTTATCCTTATTTTGCAAGGTTTGGGTGAGGCTGTTCCCAGCCGTTGGTAATTGAGAGCATTCCATCCTCCTGTCCCCAGTGTGATGCAGTGTGTCCTAAGATGGGCTAAGGGTCATACCTAGAAATTTTGCTGAAGATATTGAAAGAGACATTCTTTCCACTGAGGTTGTCAGTTGTCAAAGCACCCATTCATTATCAGAAGGACATGGTGGTGAGAGAGTTAAACAAATGCTCGGTTGGAGGTTGGGTGAAGGAGCCTTGATGATGAAACAGTTAGCAGGTTGTAGCCTGACACCTCTGAGTTCTCACATGATCGAGTTATAGTCTGTCGCATGATAAACCAACAGATCTGAAAGCAGAGTGAGACAGTAAGACAACTTGAGCTCTGATAACCCTGGATCCAGCCATGCCTGAAGCCAAATATGCATCCTTAAATGTCTTTTTTAGTTGTATGATTTAATGAGTTTCATTTTATTGACTTTTAAGCTTCTTATATCAATACAAAGAGAAGTAACATCTTCCAAATGCCTGTGAAAGGTATTCTACATTCTGACATATTGATTAATTTTAGCTGGAGAAAAAAAAAGAAAACAAGCGAGAAATAGCAGATACAAGAAAAACTCTCTGTCCTTCCTATTTCGACCCAAAAGCAGGACATCACTATGTAAAGGTGCCCCCTCTCCTCTCTACCAGGAAGGACAGAGTTAATCACCAACGAGAATTCTAGACTCTCATCGCCCAACGGTGGCACCAGCAGAATCTACATAGCTTAACCTAGCTCTTCTCTACCATTAGCTTTGCCCTATATTGGCCTTACTACAATTTGTCAACATTAGAAACTCAAACTCCTTTTCTTTTGTCTTATTATACCTCTACAACTTTATTGGTTTTGCTAAAATGGTTTATAAGCCCCAAATTTTATCACCACTCTTAGTTACTCATCACTCAGTACTTCTGTGTGTATGCCTGTGTGTATGCACAATGTATGTGTTAATAACCTGTTCATTTTTCTCCTATTAATCTGTCTTTTGTCAGTATAATTTGCAGAGCCCTAGCCAATGAACCTAAAATGAGTAGAGATAAAAGGGAATCTCTTCTCCTCTACACCCACTAAGTAATCCACACTAACCCTGGTAGGTGCTCATGTATGATTTCCTCTTTAATCCTCACAAAAGCATTGCGAAGTATGATGTATCTCATTCACAGGTCAGGAAACTGAAAAATAGAAAATTTAAAAATCCACCCAAGTTTGCAAGTGGGTTAAGCAAGAGAGCTGAGATTATATCTGAAGTCAGCCCAACAAGATGCAACCTTACCTGCTGACTTTGTCTTTAAGTATCAAAACTGTTTTCAGTCTTTGGAGTGGTGTGTTTTGGTGGAACTAAACAGATACCCAGTTCTGTGGGTTACAAACCTCTGTAGTGTCTCCCAAATCATTTTTCCATCTGCATTGCCAACACCAAACCTAAGACAAAAGAGCAGCCTGCTAACCAAGGTCACCGCTTCTGGTTTATCCACCCACTTTGTTTTCTACTCTGCATCCAGGGTTCACTCTAATGCCATTTTAATCATAGTTTTGTGTAGTATTGTTTTATTTATTTATTTTGTTCTGATGTGAGGTCTTTGAGGACAAGGGTTTGGTTTAGTTTTCTCTGTGCTGGATTCCCAGTGCCTAAAAATGTTTGATGCCACTCCCCCAGTGTTCTCAGTTTATTTTTCTATCTCTAAATAGCTTTTGTCGGCTAAATATTCTCAAATTTATGTGTCCAGACCTCACCTCTCCCACATGGGACTTGGCTCATGGAAACCCATCCTTCCAGGTGCTCAAGCCAAACATATGACATCATTCTCTGGACTCCCCACCTGTTCTTATACACCACTTCCAGTCAATCAGAAAATCTTATTGGATCTCATTAGCACTTCTGACCAAACTCACTGCTCTTGCTACAATCCAAGTCACCACCTGTTCCTCTTCCTGGGTTACTCTATCTGGGTTACTATGTTGGGCTCCTAACTGGTTTTCCTCCTCTGTCCTTGCCCCATCCCGACTCCCTTTAAACATGAGCACTTCATGTCTCTGCTCAGAACAATCAAGTGGCTTCCCTTCTGGCTCAGGGTGAAAGTCAAAGGCCACACCATAGACCACAAGATCCGTCATCCCCGAATACCCCCCCGCCCCTGGGCTTCCTTGGTGTTCTTCAAACACACCAGTTCTCCTGCATGTAGAACTTTACCGTGTTTTTTCCCTGTGTCTAGAATGCTCTTCTCTTTGACAGCCACATGACTTCTCGCCTTCGTATTTTGGCCCAAATGACGTTTTCTCAGTGAGGTTCTTCCTGCGCACTGTATCTAAAAATCCTACCTGCTCCGTTAGGACAGCATGCTTTGTCTGTTTGTTGATCTGTTTTGTTTCCTCTACTTTATCTCCAGTGCCGGTATATGCTCAAAAAATTTTTTGCCATAAAAAGTACTGGATGGTACATATTTATTTAATGAATAGATGCACAAATAAATAAATGTCACCTAATCATGGATGACCCTATAATAAAGTTCAAATTTACTAGAGTACAAGGCTTTCCAGAATCTCAACCGTGACTCTCTCCAGCTTCATCTCTGAGTTGCTTCCACACCACAACCTGCCTGCTCTCAAATATCTGTGTCCCAGCCACACTTCAGTATCTCCTTAAAGTGCATACAAAACTCTTTCTGTCTCTGCAGCCCATTGTGACGTCTTCCTTGGTCTGTCACATCGCCCCTGGTGGAAAAGGTGACTGACCTTCATAGGGCTCCTCCAGCACCTCATTCTCCTCCCTTGTAGCACTGACCAGGCTGCATTACTCTGCAACAATGTTCTGCTTCTGAGAGGTCTCTGCAGTGAGAAGTGGACATCCCTGAGGGCAAAGCACATGTTTTTCTGGCCACTGTATCTCCAAGTCCAGCACAGTAATCACATCTGTCTGACTACTTGCTACCAATACTTTTTTTCTCTGCAAAAAACTGCTTCCTTTTCCTCTAACCTGGAAGGACCTCACCTTGGTCCAGTTTCAAGTCTGTGGTTAATCTAATCCTAATTTTGTTCATAGATGAGAGTGGCAACAATTTTAAAAAATGAACATTTATGTCCTTTTAAGCAAAGCACAACTATCAAAGTTTAAGTAACTTTAATATAAAATTTTAAATGTAACATGTACGATTCTCTTTTAGTTGAAAACTGAGTTGATTAGTCATTACCCACATTAAAGTCACTTATTGAATCTACACATAACAGTCATATAAATAATCATGGTTTTATTTAGAAGGATTAAAACACTAAAATATAACAAAATGTTAAGTTGGCTAAGCACCATTAACAGAAGTCATGCAAGATGCAAATGATATTAACTGGCTTAGGCAGAGTAAGTCTTGGGAAGTGATTAACTTTTCCGCCCACAAAGGATTCCCCTTACTGCTGGCTAGGCTTCTCCTCTCAAAGCCTTTGATCTGTACTCTTCCTTGAGTGTTTAGGACATTGGAGACACCAGCTCAGATCACACACGGAAGAGGCAACACAGTTGGGAGCTGGGCCCCCAGAGGTGACAGTGCTCCGAAGGCATGCTGGGAGAGGAAATGGCTTTCTCTAGTGGGGCCACTCTGTTGGCCACTGGGTGTTGCATCAATTAAAGAGGGGGTGGCAGAGGATGTCAAGGAAGCTAAGTCAGTACTCAGCTTCTTCTCTGGAAATCCTATTAGTTGGTCCATCAATTATCTCCTTTGCCCATTCAGATCCTTGGCTTTGTCACAGACAATTCTATGATGGGATGTGAGTGGTGGTGCACAGCAGTGATCACATAGGTTTATGGGAAAGAACATTCTGAGTGGATTTGTTCATTTGCCCCTGCCCCTCCAAGGCTTGGGTTCACCCGTGTCAGTTTAAGAGACTTGTACCTATGGCTGGCCCATCGAATGTGTTTAAAATTTTCTCCCAGTTGACATTTCCAATCGTTTTTTTTCAAATTGCTGGTGAGTTGAAATATCTCTTTGGGATGTCTGCAATTTGTCCTCAGAAATGCATGAAAATTGTTCAGTCATTTTCATAATTGAGGTAAAGACAAGGCCTGCTTTGCAAAAACAGTGCTCTAGTCATAGTTCTCATTTTTCCAAGCTGGCGCTTTGTTGTTTTAATGAAATTGTCATGAGGTCAGGATTCAGTAAACTTGTTTTCTCAAAGACATTTTAGCTTTGGGAATTGTTTACCCTATATTGTATGTTCAGGAATATAAAATCAAATTATTGTTTTAAAGCTATACAGAATTGGGCATAAAAAAGAATTCAGTTACTTGTGGTTATTAGATGCTTGGCAAACATTTTCCTGTTCCCTTCATCCTATAGGAAACAAACTTCTGAAACCAAGAGTAAACCAAAAGTCCCCAACCTCTCCATTTTGGGGGCAGCTTTCTTTTTCATATCCAAATGACATAATCCAAGCACCAATAGTGAAAGTACACTGGAAGGCTTGCCGATTTCCCAAGTATTTCTAAGAACCTCTAAGAAGTGACTACATGTTCCATACATATAGCTGGGTTGGACCATCTCTCATTCCAGGCCAGTGCCCTCAACTTCTCCTCCATCACCTGTGGGCATTTGCCAACATTTCTCTGTGCTGCTGTAGCTCTCTCTATACTCCCACCTACGGAAGAGTCATCATTTCACTTTGTTTCCTTAAGCACAGCTGCAGCAGTGCACTCAACTGTACAAACTTTACTAAGGTTCGGGCTTGATGAGGGGAATGACAGTGGAAAAAGGAAACCCAGACCTGAATACCGAATGTCTCTCTCCTTGATGGCCCATTTCTCTTTATAAGACATCCCTTATCGTCATCTTTCTCCCTAGCAGATGCTGTAGTTCCTATTCTGAGATGTCGTCAAAAACAGTCCCTCTTCTCAAGTCACTTCTCCATGGCTGTAAGGTCTCTAAACCTCACCAGAAGAATGAAAGAATTAAAATCAGTCGACATCATAATCACCAAGAGGTGTACCCAACTTACAATGACCATTCTTTGTTTGAGAACCTTACAGTCCAGGCTGAGAACAAAACATTCCTAGTACTACATTGGTCTAAACCAGGGGTCCTCAAACTTTTTAAACAGGGGGCCAGTTCACTGTCCCTCAGACCATTGGAGGGCCGGACTATAGTTTAAAAAAAAAACTATGAACAAATTCCTATGCACACTGCACATATCTTATTTTGAAGTAAAAAAACAAACAAAACGGGAACAAATACAATATTTGTATTTGCATGTGGCCCGCGGGCTGTAGTTTGAGGACCCCTGGTTTAGACTCTAAACTTTCCCTAGAATAAGAAATGAAAACTTGCAAGGCTAAGCCCACAGAGGCTGACGCAGGAGCCTCCTCTAGGAGACAGATTTCATTCTTCTCCACAGAATGCAGAAATCACCCACCAACATTTCTGAACCAGCTTAATGGAGGTTGGGGAAGAGTGGCATCCTGAATCCAATGCTAGCATTTTGAGAGCTTTCTGATCTTATGAAAAAGCAAACTAATGCAGCGGAATGTTTAGGTTCTGAGGATATAGCGGTTGACAAGACAGACTCAGGTTTCAGTCTAATAAGACCTCTAGACAAGAAATCAAGCTGCTGTGAGGAGCCATAATAAGAACCACCACAAGGCATCCCATGGGGCTGTGGGGTCTTGGGGGAGCCGTGCTATTTTCTTATAAAGTGCTAAATGCACTCAAAGGCTGCGGCTTGGAGGTTACATTTCAATTAAACCCCTTGAGTCTTGACACTTGGAAATCCAAGAATTCCCTTACAAAAATAAACAACCACACCACCAGAAAACCACATACTCTACCTCTGAAAGGTCCTATGGCATCTTGGTTACCAAATAGTTCTTGTGAAACAGTTTTTATTGGGAGTTAAGGAAACTCGAGACAATATTTATTTTAAGTTCTATTGATAAAATTGCTATTAGAAATAAAGAAAAGGAAATGCTTGAAAATAAAGAATGGCTGGGCCCTAAATGATGAAATAGTTGTAATACAATTTACTATGTTGTGTAGAATTCAGTTAATTCTGCACTTTCTAGAAAGCAAAAGTTCCAAAAATATTTTTATTATTATAGTTTTGTTGTTTTTGATATCAAAATTGTTATACATTTATTGTAGTATAGAAGAATAGCTATGAGCCTAAGTTTTTAGGAAAAAGTCTATTTAAATCACAACTCAAAATCCAAAACAAACAATCCATTAAAAAAAAAATGGGCAGAGGACCTGAATAGACACTTCTCCAAATAAGACATACAGATGGCCAATAGACTTATGAAAAGATGCTCAATATCACTAATCACCAGAGAACTGTAAATTAAAACTCCTTTCACTATATGAGCTGGTGGTAAAGAAAATTTGGGGGGAAAATGTTTTATGATAATTGCACCATAATGGACTTATAGAGATGAGATGAAAAAGAGGGTTTTCTTTTCTTTTCTTTTTTTCTTTTTTTTTTGCATAGACTTCAAATTCAGCAGACTATCTAGAAGAGGAAAGAAGTACAGGTATAAAGTATACTAGAGAGACAATATACACTGGTCTTCCAGGGTCGTCCATAGCTCCACATTGTACACACTCTAGGGAAGCTGGTCAGGCACTGAGAGAGAACTCATCTGTACCCTCTCAAAAGAGGCTTTTTAATGAGTGATCACTAGGGCTTACCCCCTCTTTGAAGTGTCAGAACATTTTGCAGTAAACGACTATTGGTGAAAGGCACTCTAAAATAGTCTGTGCACATCTCCGAGGATCCTAAACTTATTTAGCTTTTGTTGATTTAGCAAATCAATGCTGCATTGTGGGGGAGATATCTTTCTTTGTCTGCTCTACTTTTATTTTTTCCTCCTCTATTCTCAAGCTGTCAAGTCTTCTGTTGACATTTTCACTGTTCTTGACAACTCTTCTTCCTTTTTCAAGTCACTATATTTAATCTGCTAAGGGATGGGGTGGGGTGGGTAGCGAATAGCCAAGCTCACTAAATAAAGTGTGTTTAATAAGATTTCATGAGTCTCAGCAGGAGAGCCAGAGGGATTGTGCCTTTCTTCATTAAATTTCATCTACAAATATCCATTGGGCTTCCCTTAAGCAACGCCTTGCAATAATCCACGGGATACGACTTTCTCTAGGCAGTAAAGCACATTGCTTGGGGGCTGTAACTTTTGACAGGTATATTTTCATTTTTCGGGCTCTTTTCAAATATGTGAGTTTATGGCTAAATTGTGAATGGTCAGTACTGTTCACTTCTGAAGATTAATTACTGAACCACCCTGCTATATAGTATGGATTTCCATGTCTCCCAAAGCATCAGCACACATAATCTTTGGTTTTGATCCTGCGTTTGAGGTAAGCAGGGTCAGACTGTTCATCCACTGCTTAGAAATAGGGAAAGGAGACTCATAAACTGTTACTCATTTCAAAGCCTTTACAATATCAGAAACTAAATTGACTCTCCACCTAGACAAAATACCACATTCCAAGCTTTTGTCCAAACCTCAAAGAAGGAGACTTTTCCGACCTCTTGTCGCGGTGCCTAAGATCCCAGTGCCCAGGAACCAGGAGTCTGCGGATTCTAGTCTGAATTCTTCAAGGAACTCCCAAGCAAGCATCTCTGGGTCCCAGGTCCATCTCTTTTCCTCTGTAAAATGAGAATAATCACATCTGCCTCACATGATGAAATGACAGCATATTTAAAACATTAGTATTAAGCCAGGTATATAACTAAGCCCAGTGCTGAGTTTGACCTACACAGAGATAGAGCAAAATCCTTTTCTCCATTGGGTCAGGGTCCTGCCTGCCAGTTATAGACCCACTTCCCTACAAAAGGCATCAGCAAAATCCCAAAGATAATGGAGACACCAAAAAGCTGTCTTATGTAGGCTGTCTCTCTGGCCCATCAATCAACTCATTCCTTCCACACTAGGCTGGGCAGGAGGAGAGATTCCGGGAAAGACAGTCATCAGAGGCCTCCCTGGGAACCTCAGTGTGTTTCTCTCTTGCTGGCCGCTGGCTGGCCTGAGGTCACGCACAGGGAAGAACACCAGCTCCAACAAGACTCCTTGCAAGAATTTCAGTGATGCAGGCTGAAGACTAACAGATGTGTGCCTTCACCTCCTGCACAGTCTGAGGCCAGACACCAGCTCTCTGAAGGTGGGGCCTCTCTCAGGGCTCCTAACAGCACACACCCAGCACCCATCCCTTGGTAGGTAGGACCACATGCTATAGGCTTTGCCTTAAGTCTGTAAATGTAACAGAGAGATGGGGTTGGTTAAGAGACTGGCATAGACAAACCTGGATAGTGTTTACAAATAATTTTTGTAAATACTTTCCGTATCTCTGAAAGGGGGATATTTATCTTTTGTAAAGATTTAATGAAAAAATATAAGGTGCACATTAGTGTGTGGCACAAAGTACATGCTTATAATCTATTCGTTTCCCTTCTTCCACCAACCTACCTAGCAAATCCCACGGAAACCACTCTATTCCCTGTAAGAGGTGGTGGTATATGAAATCTTCAGGACAAGTCCCTTTAACAGTTACCCCTTAAAGAGCTTATAGAAATAAAGATGAAAAACAGGGTTTTAATTTTATTTTCTTGTTAGTTTTTTGTTAGTTTGTTTTTTGGCATTGCCTCTGACAGCAAACTCATGGGACCACATAGAATAGATAACTGACCAGTATCAGTCATATTTCTTACTGCCCTAGTTCTCACGTGCCTGTCCTGCTATCTTCCCCTCACTGCCCATGGCGAGAGCAGAAGGGGGATGTATGGAGAGGACAAGAATGCTGCTCCCCCCTACCCAGGGCACCCACTTATGTGAAAAAAGACGGGAGATAGGTAGGAGTGGGTCCCTCTCTGCCTTCAGGAACCTGCCCAGCCTTTTTGTCCGAGTCCCTGAAGCAGCCTCCTTGCCTTGCTTGGTTCTGACCTTCAGGAAGGAGACCAACAGCCACTGCCTGCTGAGAGCACTAGGCAGATGCCGGTTGTAAGTGTGGTGTTTACAGGTCTGTAAATGGACTTAACAGTGCTCTCAGGATGCTCTTTTCTGACTCGGGAGACCTTTTAGTGGCACTAGAATAAGCACAGTGGTTACAATATGAGTATTCACCATAAGCCAGAGCATTGTGCTACATGTTTTATGGCCACTACTGATAATTAAGGACACAAAGAGTAAGAGAGACTGTGCTACATTATCAAGAGTACATCTGGTAAGTGACAAAATCAGGATTCACACCGAGTTCTGGCTGAATCCAAAGCGGTTTCCTAAACCACTAGCTAGGCTGTTGTGCGTCTCCCAACTGGGCAGGGTCAGCTTCGCAGTGTTTTTCACCCTCCAGCCTCACTGGCCTACAAAGCAGCAGAATCTGCAGAGGTGTGATTTCCTGGTGATGCCCTCCGTGCCTCGCATCTAGAGAGGTCTGCCTGGTAATGTGGCGAGGTGACAGTCACATGACCCCTCTGAGCCTATTCTCCCATTAGTCAGAGGGAGATGATACTAGTACCAGCTCCCTCCACTTTAATCTCCAACCTGCTGGAAGTGATCCTGAAAGGATAACAAGATATTCTGAAATATAATATTCCACGTGCAGTACCAGGCACATAGAAAGTGTACCAACCCCCTTCCCCATTTCCTGTGTCCAAGGGGAGAATTATTCTAGTTTCAGTGGGAAAAGTCTGCTTTCTGTCTATCATTAGGCCAGTTAGGTTTCTGCCTTTGGGAATTTTCTAATAAAAGATATTTGATTGCCGAAACCGGTTTGACTCAGTGGATAGAGCGTCGGCCTGCGGACTGAAAGGTCCCAGGTTCGATTCCGGTCAAGGGCAAGTACCTGGGTTGCGCGCACTTCCCCAGTGGGGGATGTGCGGGAGGCAGCTGATCGATGTTTCTCTCTCATCGATGTTTCTAACTCTCTATTTCTATCTCTCTCCTTTCCTCTCTGTAAAAAATCAATAAAATATATTTTAAAAAAAAGATATTTGATTAAACATCACAAAATTGATAAAAGATAAAAGGAGATGGATAGGATGGATGGATGGATGATGGATAGATAGATATGTTGGACACATGGACAGAGGCATACAAATCCTATATAATAAAAGCCTAATATGCAAATTGATAAAATGGTGGAATGACCATGGAACCACCAGTCACTATGACACACACTAACTACCAGGGGGCAGACACTCAAAGCAGAGCTGCCCCCAGCCCACAGGCCAGCCAAGGTGGTGCCAGTGGTGCGGGGGCCCCCCCCGACCACCCTGCTGGTCACCCCACAGATCAGCCCTGACCACCGGCCAGGTCTAGAGACCCTACCCAGGCATGACTTTCATGCCCCGGGCCTCTAGTAGATATATAAATAGATAATAGTGTAGTGATAGGGTGTATGGATATTTTTCAGGGGTTTGTGTAGTGAATAGTGAATAATATTCTGTTTTAAAAACACATTGCATAGTAAAAATGCTGAAATGTTTGAGCAAAGCTTGCCATAATTTAATATCTTTTGGGGAAGAAATAAAAGGAAGTTTATTTTGATTTTATAAGTTGTTATATTGTCTAATTTTCCACACTCAGCACTGTAGTGACTTAGAGATTCTCTGCTACAGTGTCTCAGGTCAGTGATTGTGCTGTGATGCTGAAAAGTGGGATAGTATGTAGATGTGATTGTGAGCACCTGGGAGTGAGACGGGAGGAGAGGTACAGCCAACCTATGCACTGTTCTTAGCTAAAACTTACCTCCTTCAAACTTAATTTCACCTTTTTATTTTTTTACTAGGGGTCCAATGCACGAATTTGTGCAGCTTGAAAGGGATTCTGGGCCGCAAGGCTTCAGTGAGCACAGGGGCAGGTCTCAGCCCATCCTCCGCATCCCCCCACCAAACCCTCCCACCGCTGTCTCCGGTCCTCTGTCTGCTGGCTGTCCCGCTCCCGCTCCCACCGTCACTGCTGCCACATACTGACAGCACCAGCCCCGCTTGCCCCCGCTGATGGCATGGAGTGATTGGGGCTGGTGCCAACAGCAAGTGCGAGCAGGGCCAACGCCAGCATCAGGTACAAGCAGCAACTACTGCCCCGATTGCCCCTCAGGAGCAGGGATAGGTGGAGAAGCCCTGAAGGACTATCAGGGTTGGCAACGAGTGCGAGCGGAGGCTCCAGCACCAGCTGTGGGTGCGAGCAGGGGTGGTGCTGGCAGTGGGTGCGAGCAGTGGCTCTGGCACTGGCAGCAGGTGCAAGCGGGGCCAGTGCCAGCAGCAGGTGCAAGCGCCAGGTGGGCCCGCAGTGCGCAGGAGCAAAAAATTTTCAGTCACCACCATAGGCTCGCCCCGATGACAGCAACTGGTGCCCCCCCTTGGTTTGGTACCCCTGCTCACCTGCTCCACCATCCCGCAGCAGCCAACACCTGCCATGTTCCGCACGTGCCCCCTGGTGGTCAGTGCACATCATAGCAACTGGTTGTTCAGTTGTACCACCGTTCGGACTCTTTGCATATTAGCCTTTTATTATATAGGATTATTTTCTTATTGAATTTATTGAAGTGACATTGGTTCACAAAACCATACAGGCTTCAAGTGTACAATTCAACAAAACATCATCTTCACACTGCATTGTGTACCCATTGGCTCAAGCAAAGTCTCTTTCCATTTCCATTTCCTGCTTCCTTTGCCCACCTCTGTCTACCCACACCACCCCCCCTTTCCCTCTGGCTATCACCACACTGTTGTCTGTGTCTATGTGTTTCATATTCACATTTCTAATGAGGTCTTCAATGATCATCCTATTTAAATTTTTTATTGTCCTTCTACCTAGTACTTATGGTTCCTTCACCTTGCTCTCTTTCTTCCAGACCACTTACCACTACTTATTTAGTTTTCAAACTAGTATTATGATTATTGTCTTTTGTCTTTGTACCCCACAGCCCATATCTTTGAGTTGGAAGCCATATTGCACCAGATGGCTGCTGGTGGTGGAAGAGACATTACACATATTTTATTCTATATGTAGCTACAGGGAAAGATATTTCTGTCTGTCTTGTTCTGTGGCATTACTCAAGTGCCTAGAACAGTGCTTGCAACATGGCAGGTACTGAATTCATATTTGCTGAATGAATGAATGAGAGAATTATGTGACTGAATGGAATCAATGAGTAGAGTGAAGAGGCCCTGAAATATTGTTTATTTTCCAAAACAGATTCAAATCATGGACTTTGAACTTAATAACTTGGGACATTGGTAGCTTTGCTTTGCCTTTGCAATGCTCTGTTTTTTTTCTCCTGCAAAATAAGAATGTGCACCATATCTATTACATCTAACTCCAAGGACTCTATAAACATTGAAATATGGATTAAAAGACTATATGAAAGAAAATAAATTTAACAAAAGGAGCACTAATCAACATTATTAGCTAGGGATATGGTTAGGTTACTCTGCATTGGGCATAGAAAATATATGTTACCCTAATCTGATGGAATGGAGATTGAAGATATTGATTGGTCCCTCAAGGAGCCTGCTGTCTGTCCATTGTCTGGCTTCTTCTGATAAGAGCCAGAATGAGCTCAGTTGGTCCTGCAGAGAGGCCTATAGAGGAGGCTTGAGGTCTCTCTTTTAAAACAGCCAAGACAACTAAAGACACACTAGCCCAGTGCTGCTGTCCTTGCATCTGGTATGGCTCTTCTATCATTGAAAGAGTTGCCTCATCTTTAGTCAATAAACAAAGAATCCTGCCCTTGCTGGTTTGCTCAGTGATTAGATCATTGGCCTGCAGACTAAAGGGTTGAGGGTTCAATTCCAGTCAAGGGCATGTGTCTCAGTTGCAGGCTTAATCCCTGGCAGGGGTTGGAGTGTGTGTGGGAGGCAATCAATCGATGTGAGACACGTTGATGTTTCTCTCTGTCTCTCATTCTCCCTTCCACTTTCTCTAAAAATCAATGGAAAAAGTATCCTTAGTTGAGGATTAACAACATCTCCACTTACCCTGTCCCCTCAATGCAGTCAGCTTGAACTTTGAAGTGGAATTTTGTTAGACTGATATACGAAGTAAGAAATGGTCTTACTTGAGCCTCCCTTTGGCTAAGAATTCTCCACTTCCCTCCTTGTTGCATCTCAGGTGAGCTCTAGCAAGTAACATTGGAGAGTGAAGCTTTTTCCCGCTTTACCCATCCTCTGTGAATTTATGTCCTCATCCCCCCTGCTCAGCTAGGGGAGAACAAACCTGCTTCACCTCTACCCTGGAACTTTAACATCACCTTTAACTGGAGGACACTAATGTCAAGGATATTTACTGGTGAGAAATACATGGCTACTTTCCATGAACAGATGAGGGCTGGCTATAACTGAACAGATAAGGCTGGTTCACAGCTGCTTAAAACTAAATGAGTACCTAAACTGAATGGTTGAAAAAATGTGTTCTTTCAAACAATTTACTCAAGGACATGCCCTCTGTTTTTCCATATGGTTCTATTAATACCACTTACTTTTTGATGTGAAAAAAATTATCATTATCATGGAGTCTATATTGTTTCAGTGTTCATCTATACTTTTATGTATGAACTTGAAATTAGAAAAATTTCCTAAGAAGACTGCCATCCACAAATTCCCACTGTTGTTATGATTTTCATGAATAATCTTTACATTTTTCGACCCTATTAATTTGCCTTTACAAAATTGTTTCTATTTTCTCTTGCAATCTGTCCTTACGAAGGAAAATTTAAAAGTCCTAAAGAAAGTCTTAGGAAGGGTTTTCAGAAGCTATTTCGAAACCTCGTTGGATATAATCAGCTGGTTGAATAGGAAAGTTGGTATCTTGCCCCAGGATGCGAGTAAGATAAATTTGGGTACAGTGGGAGGGAAATGCACCCTCCAGGAGCAAGTTCTAGCCTGAAGATCCCTTCTAGTTCACCCAGAGCTTTGAGAACATCCAAAAAGGAAGTCTTCCAAAGAAATAAGTATTCCCATCTGTGACCGCCTCATTCCTGGCTCCTTCTTGGAACCCTGAACTTGTCGCTGAAAGCCCTGGAGAGTCATATCTGGAGTTGTGGATAAACCAGTTTCAGGGGCTTTCCTTGTTACCAGAGTGATATCTGAGCAACAATGGACAATTTACTCAAGGACATGCCCCCTTTTCCTGTTATCTTCACCCCTCTGTTTTCTCAAATACAACGGAGTGTGGGAACAGACAGACATAAATCACTTTCTCAGCTCCCTCCAGCGCTGTCTCTATCTCACAGACCCTTTTATTTCCTCTCTTCATGCTTCTGACCTGATAAGCCTTATTGCAGCTCCTATATATTGAGTTCCTACTGAGACCCAGGCCCTGTACTCGGACTTGTATGCATAGCATCATTTAATTTTCATATACCTTATGGAGTAGGTTCTGTTATTACTGCCACTTACCACAGGAGGAAGCCGAGAGTCAGAGAGTTTAAGAGGTGTGTTTGAGTCTGCACAGCTAGGAAGTGGCAGAATTTCCCTCATGGTAATACATGTGTCTTTTTTCTTACCTCTTCTCCATGAACTTCCTTTATCAGCTCCTTCATCATTTCTTGGAGAACATTGAGGGATCTAGAGTATGTGAAAACAGCTGTGTGATCTTGAGCAATCACCTCTTCCTCTTTGGGTCTCAGTTTCCCTTTCTGTAAAATACTATGATGAGGATAAGCTTTGTACACGCTCTAACATCCTCGGACTCTAAGGATACAGATGATGGCAGCATGCGGCTTCCTGAAACATCCCAATGTATAAACTCCACATACCTGCTTTTGCTAAGCCTACTGAGAAGTTATCAGCTGCCAATCCTACATAGCTCAGAAAGAGGAGAAATTGGGGACATCTCAGCTCACAGGACAAAAGAAATAAGTCCAGATGCATAGTTTAGTCACTAAACATTTTTCTGATTTTTGAAAAAAGGAAAAGAACATTGGCTTCTCAAACAATTGTGGTGCAGACTCTAGAATCTGGGAGACTCTAGTTCATGTTCTGGCTCTGTCACTAGCTAACTGTGTGATCTTGGGAAAGTCACCAAACTCTGTGGACATTTATTCCCACCTGTAAATCAGAGAAGTTAAAAACCATGCTTCCCTTCCAGGATCAGTGAGAGGGACTAACTGGCCTCACAGACAGGGTTAACCTCTGACTGGTCCATCACTGCCTGTGCATGTAAAAGTTCACAACTAGATATCCAATGTGCTCCCTTATTTTAAGCCATAGAGGGTTGGCCTCTTATGGATATAACTCTATACAACAAAAATTGTCAGAAAAGGATGGGAGGTTCTTAGCTTTCTCCCGCATCAGCCTGACCATTAATGGAATTAGCCAAGAATCTCTCATCCCTTACACTTGCTCTTCTGAGCCAGCAAGACCCAGGAAGTGATGCCCATGGAAGACACCAATTCTGGTTTTGTTTTGTTTTCTTGGCCCAGTGGTTTAAAAATACTTATTTGATCTTGAGTTTCTTAGTTTTGGACTGAAAATTGTTTGAAAACTCCAATTAAATTTACTGCTCTCTCCACTCTTAAAGCAGATTTGTCTGGATAACCTTGAATAAGAATGGCAAACAAAGACGTATTCCAAAGCCCTGCTTTATTTTCCAAAGCAATGGCCCCTGGTGGGACAATAGTCTTGACTTTTATTTGAGTCGGTGTCTCTAGGCACAGAGGGAACATGCACCCAGAAATGCACTTTCCCAGCATGCTTTGCTCCAGGGTCATACCCTCTTGGGTATTAGTCATTCTCAACTCATAAGATCAAAACTAGAGCTACATAAAAGCTAAAAATGGGCGATTTGTCACCCAGTAAGCACCAATAAAATGTAACCCCATGGAAAGATGCATTAAACCAAGCCTGTCTTTTTCAGAACGATAATTCCTCTGATGTCTCACAAGTTACCATGTTTGTTTTCCTACAAATCCTTCCTGACCCAGAGTCAAGCCCAGCCCTTCATTCCTCTTTTATGAGCCCACTGGGCTCTTTCCTCACAGGAAAATATTGCTGCCTGGTGTGTGTGTGTGTGTGTGTGTGTGTTTGAAGAATTGTGCTTTCTGCTTTGACAGGTGTCTTGAATCTGAGTGGACCAGGATTGGCACTACTCACTTGCAGCTTCCCACACACACAGCCATCACATTTGATAAAAAATATTAGTCATCTTTCTAGCCCCCGGCCCCTAATAAGACCTCCCAGATGATTTCTAATAAAACTGCATGCTTAAGTTTGTTTCCGGAGGTTTGACCTTCTAGACATGATAAAACCCTTGTTCATTTTTCAAAAGATTATCTCGCCCAGCTGTAAGTTTTCACCATGGGAACCACAGTCCATATATACACTTTGAGTATGGGTATTTTTATCTTCTGTATTACTTAGTAATATGAATACAAATTATAGGAATACAAAATAAAACAAAGCAATTATGAACAATAACACTACACAATATTGTTAGATAAACTAATACTGAATTCATGCTTATATTAGTAACTAGAGGCCTGGTGCACAAAATTTGTGCACAGGGAATTGAGGGTCCCTCAGCCCGGCCTGCACCCTCTCGCAATCCAAGACCCCGGGGGATGTCCAACTGCCGATTTATGCCTCTCACAATCCAGGACTGCTGGCTCCTAATTGCTCAACTGCCTGCCTGCCTGATCGCCCCTAACCACTCTGCATGCCTGCCTGATCACCCCTAACCACTCTCCCTGCCCGCCTGTTTGCTCCCAACTGCTCGCCTGCCTGCCTGATCACCCCTAACTGCCTCTGTCTCAGCCCCCACCACTGCGGCTTCATCTGGAATGACGTTTGGAATGATGTCCAGAAGGTCGTTCGCCCGTCCAGCCTAATTAGTATATTATGCTTTCATTATTATAGATAGCCCTGATACACATATTATTAAAAATTATAACACAACATTAAAAGAATAACATACACCATATGTTGAAAGCTCACTCTGTGTAAAACACTGCTACACATTTCTCTTTCACCAGCTCTAGGAGGCTGTGAGTGGATCTTATAATCCTCATTTTATACATAAAGAAACTAAGTTTCCAAAAGGCTAAATAACTTGCCTATATCATACAGCTCATAAAAGGCAGGGCCAGGATGGATGCCCAGAGCTGACTGAGAAGACCATGCATTTAACCACTCTGTTCCTCTTCTCATCCATCGGGTCAGGTAAAACCGTATTTAGGTCCTTTGTCTTTATGGAAGAAATAACATAATGGGTGATTGAGTAGAACCTGTAGCCTCCAATTCTGTCCTCCCTCCACTCTCACTAATGCACATCTAATCATTCTGTTGTGAATAGTTCTGGCTGACTGAACCAGTATCTAGACACCTTTTGAGCCAAATAAATGATGTGCCAATTCTATGCTTCCCTTCCAGGATCAGTGATACCATACTATACCATAAAATTCACTAATTTCAAATGTAAAATGATCCGTGGTTTATAGTAAATTTATAAAGCTTTATAAATTTATAAAGTAAATCTATAAAATATAGTTTTAGAGTCGGCCCACCAAACCTAGACTATCTCTCAGTGCCACTGCAGTCTTTCCCAGTGCCCAACTCTAGACTCACGCAGCACTTCTCAGCTTGTTTTCTCTATAGAATTACCATCTCTGGACATTTCATATAAATGAAACAATGCAAGCCCACATCAGTAATGTCAATGTCAAAATTTTGTAGCTATTTGTTATCTGAAGGAAGAATTTAAGCATAATCCTTTTATTGTATGACTTACCAGCCCTTTTGCCTCAGTTTCTTCATCTGTAAAATGGGATTTGCCATACTCCCACACATGATTAAGTTATTTAGTGCAATGCCTGGTATATGGTATATGCTCAATAAATCACAGCTGATGTTGTTATTATTACCCAGAATACTTTACTGGTAAAAAGAGATAAAGAGATTAGAAAAAGAAGTCCATGGAAACCCCCACAAATGACACATTAAAAGGAGAGGAAATATTTCCACATAGATTTTAGCAGGAAAAAAAAAGCTTGTTTCTGTTTCAGGGCTCTCTGTTTACATTTGTTTTGGGGAATAGGATGTGGATAGAAGTGAGCAGCCATCTCATTCACTGCCAAAGGAATGATTCTGGAATCTGAGTAGATGTGAGTCGACAGAGAGGGTGTTTTCTGTTTTTACTAGAAATGAAAGAAAACCTTTAATATGAGATCCAAGTGACAAGGACAGGGAGCTGGTATTGCCATTAAGCAGACATAGTAGTGTTTTCATGGCTGGTTATGGCATATCCATTAAGAGAAAGTTTAAAAAATATCCATTTCTGTATTAAAACCCTTGTGGAAATAAAAGGTTTCTTTTTTCCCCGGAAGGAAATTATTTCTTCCTCTTGTCAAGCTAAAGAGAGAAAAGATATAGTTTGTGATTTAGAGTCAGGAGCCAAGGACCTGGTGCTGGCCGTGACCCGGGAGCAGTTGACTTTGAGTAAATCGGTCCTCCTCTCTGGACCACAGTTTACCTCAGAACCCTTTCTCCGGGGTGAGGCTCTGTGGTTCTAAGGCTACTGGGTTCTTAAAGTGAAGGCAGGGCTGATGATAGATGGCGAAGTGCACGGAGCTTCGAACTTTCCTACAACACCATGCATTTTATGGACCGAAAGTTTGTGTTGGGTGAAACTTAAAACTTCCTCATAAATCACCGAACAGCCACAGTTTCTTTTGTCTAAATCAGGGGCGGATGTAAACAAGTGAATGTGCCTGTGTCCCAATAAAATATTAAATTTGGCAGTAAATCAGCAGTGAATGAGATGGCTGCTCACTTCTATCCACATCCTATTCCCCAAAACAAATGTAAACAGAGAGCCCTGAAACAGAAACAAGCTTTTTTTTTCCTGCTAAAATCTATGTGGAAATATTTCCTCTCCTTTTAATGTGTCATTTGTGGGGGTTTCCATAGACTTTTTTTTCCTTATCCCTTTATCTCTTTTTACCCGTAAAGTAAATCCAGCCACCTCCTTTTTGTGAATAATATTTTATTGGGACACAGGCACATTCACTTGTTTACATAGAGTCTGTGGCATAACTTAAAATATTTACTGTCTGGCCCTTAGAGAAAACAGTTTTCTGATAGGTTTCATGAACCATTCTAAATACAATTTAAAAATAAGTTCAGTATATACTTAAGCAGTTTCTGAAAGTCCTGAGTTATGGCTAATATGAGTGAGTATGCTATAGTCACAGAGATAGTAAAAAAGCGTAAGGAAAAGCCAGTAGATGATGATGATAATGATGATGATAATGAAGATACTCACCGAGTGTTCAAGCAAACAAGGCAATAACCTAAATACATTATATTAATATGTTTAATTCTCATCATGGTTATTGTAACTTTATAATGAGGAAAATAAGGCCTGTGAGTTACGGCCAAAGTCATAATGTTAGTAAGTCATAACTTGAGATATGGGACTTTTTGGCCTGTTATAACTTTTCTTACATGAATTGGAAAATAGCAATCACAGAAGAAAAGGGGCTCGTGCAAAATCCTTTATGACAAAGGAAAGGGGACTCAGGTCCCAGGCTCCATGACCACTATTCCATGCACTAGTGTGTCTGCTAACTTCTGGGAGAGCTATATAGCTATAGAGTCTTACCTATCTAGTCTACAAACTCTTTCAGGCTATTAGCTCTAAGAAGACAAGAATAGTGTCTTCTATTCTTTTCCTAGAGCCCTAGCATATGATAGGCATACAGTAAATGCCTGGTTATAATGATAACAATCATTTATTGATGCAACATAAGGTTTCAAGAAATTATTTTAGCATTGTGTGCAGATTACCATGGAATCTACTACTACTGGGTCCTTCAAACAGTATTTTAGGCCCTTTCATTCTCTGTAAACAGTATATGCAAATGTTTAAAATGAGGAAATGGAGACTCAGAAGTTCATTGATGTTTCCATGGTCTCATAGCTAGTGAGTGGTAAAGCTTGCACATGGACTTGGGCAAATAACCATGTTCTCAGACTCGGTCACTTAGTACAGTTCACTAGTCAGGAGTGTGAAGGCACCTGGGAGCTAGTGAGGATGCGGAGTGCTGGGCCTGCTGAAGCTTGACCAGCATATTAAGGAGGTCCTCAGATGATTTGTAGTCCCAGTAAAGTTTGAGAAAATTGGCTGTAAATCAGTGTGTTATGTAAAACAAGGGTGAATGAATGATTGCTTTCTGTGCAACGGCAAGAGACAAATTTGTCAGATGTACACTGTACTCTATTGGAAGGGATCACAGTGTCTATTTTATAAATCAAACCTATTCCTGAAATGAATGCTCGTTTTGTAGATTCCATACTGATTTGGCTGCCCCTGAAGGCTCCTAAAACCATCTCACTACAAATGTCTGAGATCTGTATTTATATTCTTGGCTGCATGATAACTACAGAAGCAAATGCTTCAGACAGAGTAATAGTGCTATACCAGGCTGGGTTCTGCTGGTGGTGCAACCAGTGTGTGTATTTAGGCAGCAACCAGAGAGGAAAGTGCCATCTGCTCTTTCCTCTGAGTTACTGTTTCCCGAAAATCTAAGCTTTTCCTAATTCCTTTAACATGAGTAAAAATATAAACTTAGGCGATAGTCACTCTTGCCCCTGGGAGAATGCCTGGTTTTTTGGATCTATCCCAAGTGGCAGGGGCAGCGTGGACTCATTCAAGGTAACAGGATTATTTTGTGCTTGGTTACCATTTTTTTAGAATTTTAATACAAATTATTACTAAATAATAAAAATGAGTTTTTTGGCCTAAATTCCTTCTCTTCCTGAGGTCATGAAATGTCCCCCTGCCCCCTTGTGCACTAGGGTTGACCCTGGACCATGCAGCCCCTGTTCTTAGTGATGACAAACTCAGAGCAAGATTGTTCAGGTCTCTTGTAATTCTATCTCTAGGCATTATAACTGCTGCTAGCCTACCTTTCTCTTTGAAAATAAACTCCATGGGGCTGACAAACGTGCCAGCTATGAGCAGGTCAGATCTTATCTCGGGAGTGGAAGGTGACAGCTAACCCTATTCCAAACAGTCCCCCAAGCTGAGCTATGAGGTCACCCAGAACATGCGTCTGCCAGATTCAGTAGCTGGAATGCCAAGAGCTTGGTCGTTAACTGTGGCTTATGAATTGCTCTCCTGACCTTTCATATATAAGGTGACAGCTCCCTTTCTTGAGAAAATGTAAATTCTTAGGAGAAAGGACACATATGCGGATGCCCTTTTCATCTTTCCTCTACTCTTGGCCATTTATTGAAGAATTAAGCACACGCATTAAGAAAATAAAGTGAGTTGAACCCTATTTTAGGCCTTGGGGATTTACTGATAAATAAGACGTGATTTCTGATTTGGAAGAAATTAATCCATATTAAAGAAACAAATAGATATATAGGCAATTCAATATACCACTCTTTTTACAGAAATCAATTCCATGCCAGACATTATACATATGCCTCATTTAATCTTCATACCAGCCCAACAAAGTTGGTTTTTTTATCCCAGTTCTCAGTATCCTCACACACAAGCTGTACGTTGCAGAAGTAAGATCTCAGCAAAAGTCAATTTCATTCACTTTCACTCTTCTGTTTATCATCACCATTGCCTTCTCATTTTACTTATGGGAAAAGCCAAAGTCCCTACTATGACATAACCATCTCTATTATTACTTGTCAAACTTATAGGCACCCCCAATCTGAGCACATAATAGGACTGTACTTCCTGATTCTTAGTTTGAGTCACTTCCAGTCTGTGGATTGCATTGCCAAGGTGAGACCCAGCAGGGATCCCTTTTTTCCCTTATGCCAAGGTTACCAGCAATATTACAGATATTGGTGCCCCAGCAGTCTGGGCTCTAGGGTGAGGATGTGGAGCAGAGGCTTCTACTGCCCCATGATGACATTAGGCTTGTGGGAGAAGTTACTGAGATCCCAAAGTGGTTGATTACTACATCGGAACCTAGCCTCTCCTAATGGATACAGGTGTTGTTGTTTTTTAACCTTAATAGCTCAAAATTTATGTTATATAGTTTACTTAATTATCATGGAATTTTCTCTTACCAACACTAAAATGTTAGCTCTGTGACAGCCAAGAGTTTTGCCATTTTGGTTCACTAATATATTTCCCATGCCAGGAAGAGTGAATGGCTCACTGGAGAAGATCAGTACATCCTTATCGAATGTATGTGAGAACAAAGCGACCTCATTACGCCTGTTGGTGTGAGACAGTGAAGTTCAGGGTGCTAATAGAACATAGAGAAGAGACTGATTCAAAATGAGGCTGGACTCACCTTTCCCCTGTTTGACACAGTACTCGGTGAGTGCCTGCAGTATTGTGGGAAATCAGTATGTGCTTGTTGAGCTGTTACAATAAAGAGCTTCTACTGTGGTTTTCACAACCAACTGAGTCACCATGCACATGCATTAATAATTACTTCACTCTTCTGCTGGTGATACTTTCATCCATCACCCTGAAGGTCTTAGTCATACCTTAGTCATGCCCAGTGACTCAGCTCCATTCGGCTTTTCCCCCAGTGTCATTCCTCTTTTCCTTTCTCTATGTTCATTCTCCTCTCTTTTAATTCACACCCCATGCAGGTGTGTCTTGGACATTGCTGCCCAGATGCCTCCTGCCTCCTTCAGGACAGAGTAGTCTTTTTGTGCCTGTGTCACTGGAGGCATTTTCCCTAGACTTCAGTCTCAGGAAGCTGTTATGGACAAACAGACACATATCTATAAAAAAATAAAAAAGTCTAAAGAAGACATACCCTTCTAGTCAAAAGTTCTGTTTGCTCTGGAAATAATGCCAACTTCTGTTTACCTATGAATGAATGTACTTCTAATGGCTGGCTGTTTAGTTGCCTTTCTGGCACTTAAACACAGAATCCCAAATCAAATTCATCTCTTTCTCCTCCTGAATTCCTTCCCTATTTTGCTGTTGACACCACTTCCAGAGACCCAAGTTCTCTTTTATCCAACTGGCTACTCTCACCTGAAGCAAGAAAGTCAAATGCTGCTATAAATCCTAAGTTAGGGCTCTCAGAGAAACAGAGCAATAGGAAATATATGTGGTTCACATGCATGGCTTGGGCAGGGGGCGGGGGCGGCTAGGGAGTCCGAAATGTATAGGGCAGGCCAGGCTGGCAATGCAGGGAGGAGTTGACATTGCAGTCTTGAGCCCACAATCTATAAGGCAGGCCATTAGGCAGGATATATATATGTTACAGTTTTGAGGTAGAATTCCTTCTCCTCTGGGAAACTTCAATTTTGCTTCTAAAGCCTTCAACTGATTGGATGAGACATATTATCAAGAGTATTATCCTTTATTTAAAGTCACTGATTAGAAATGTTCATCAACCAAATACCTTCAACCAACAGCTAAACTATTGTTTGACCGAACAATTGCACACCCTGGCCTAGCCAAGTTGACACATTCATGTATTCTGTAATTCATAACAGACATTATTAATCTGTCACTATACTTTCCCAGATAAGTTCAGATGAGGTTTCATGATTCCTCCTCTAGCAGCACTATTGCCAGCCATTACCAATGGATCCACTTTGGCAAGTAAGTTGGAATGCATCTCTGGCGTATACTGAAAAA
>NW_006297145.1:742380-746901 GCF_000327345.1 Myotis davidii | reverse complement strand
TGAAATGGCTCATCGTTGCCTAAAGATTCCTTATACAAAGCATGTTGCACTAACATCAGTCTTACAAGATATGCTGTATATGAGATCTTGTGATCAAAAAGGTTTATTATAATTGACTCCATGACTCTAGCCAAAAATCTTCAGGAACTCCTGCAGGGATCAATTGATAACCTAGCTTTTCCAAAATTTGACTACTGAAATCATTCTTAACATTATACTCATTACCACTGAGGAAAACACATTTTGGGAAATGCTTATCACTCAAGGCCTTTCCATATCTGATAACACCTATTTTTCCAAACTCTTTGAATCAAGGTGTTCTTTGCACATCGCCTACACCATCTGCGTCCTGCTTGTCCCTCATCTTGCTCAATTAAAACATTTCCACAATATGCATGTCAGTATCTCTTGCGGCAGAAACAATGCTTTGTGCTCAGTGAAACTTCTCCTGTCCTGGGCACACAGAAAGGACACATTTTCCAGCCCCTTTTCCAGTTACTTTGGCGTCCCATTAGTGAGTTTGTCTACTGGAATGTGAGTGACATGGAGTGAGTCACTTCCAGGCCCGGTTCCCCAGCCTTCCACCTCCTGCTCTGCTAGCACCCTCTGTTCCCTGCTCACATGGTAAGACACACAGGACTCTCAAAGAGTAGATCCCATGATGCAAAAAGACTGTATCCAGAGTCATCGCTTAGAATAAAGCACTACCTAGACTCAAGAGAAAGTGAGGAAGACATTCATATTTTGTTAAGCCAGTAGTATTTGGGGGCCACATGTCATAGCAGCTGATGTTAAGTATCTTCACTATTCCATGAAGCCTAATCTGATGCCTTGGCAGGAATAGACTTTTTCTTTCTCAGGCTCCCATAATTCTTTGGCCCATTCATACTACTTATCACTTTCTACCTCTCATTAGAATAATTTATGTTGCTGTTTTATCTCTATTCCTAGACTTTGAGCTTCTTGAAGGCAAGATTTATATCCATCTTATTTCTGTATCCCACACCTCACTTGGAGAGTGAACCGTATGTGGTAATCGTCAATGTTTGTGGAATGAAAGATGATGTGAGGGATATTCACTTTCTAACAGAAAAACCTCACTATAGTAAGACAAAGCTGCAAGCTTAAAGGGAATTTAGGACCTGTAGCCTTTGGCAGCTTCGATAGGCTGATCGTATCAACTCATACTCATCCTTATATAATTCTTTGGCACCTCCTGATGTGGAAGCCAGACTGAAAAGTAGAAAATGCTCAGATTTGGGGATTAGAGAGTCCTTGGCTGAATCCCAGTTCTCTCACTTATTCCTCTAACTTTGGACAAATGGCTTTACACTTCTAAGTTTCCTTGTCTTTAAATCCAACAATAATCCCTCCCTCGTGGGACTGCAAGGTGGATTCAATGGCATCTTGAATGTGAAGTACCCAATAGAGGCTCCACAGACGGCAGCTCCCTCCGCCAGTGCTGCTGCTGCTGACGTGTGGGCAGGGGCCATCCTGGCTGAGAAGCACGCCAGAGCCCCAAAGGAAATTGGACAGCTTTTTAAGCAGAGTTGATTAAATATGATTGTGCAGCTCCTGCTGAGAGGCAAACTGCAAGGGGCCAGCTGTGTTGTCTTATTGGGGAATCTCGGATTGACTGTCATATGAAGCCCTCCTAAAAAGACTCTGAAACTAGTTATTGATGCTACTGAGCAGTTTGTTTAGTAAATGAAGTCCTGTCTCAAAGAGCTATGGCTAAATGGTGAGGTCCAAACAAAAAGTAAATAACAGTTTTCTTTCCTCATTGGTCCTGACAGATTAAAATACATACATCGGTATGCCTGCCCAGCTTCAGGCTGAGCTAATGCAACATTGATGCAACTCTCATTCTCAGTGGAAAACTGACCAATTAGAGCGAAGAGCTGCCTAATCTTTGTGACATAAACAGATTAGAAATGGGAGTCCCTGGATGGCGTTTGAAATGGCAAAGGAACAATGTGTTCCTTTAACTGCCATCATTTTACATTTGGAAGTTGTTATGGGGAGTAGACAGTTGATGAACTGGAGACATAACTGTGTGAGGCCTGTTTTTCGTCTAGAAGTGTCAGTGAAATGTGGCAGAAAGCAGATTAAACACACCTGGGTTCAAGTCCCACCATGTCCACTCCATCATCCGAGGTAAATCTTTTCCCTTCTCTGGCTTGTTTCCCTGACATAGGAAGGGGTCACATTGTGCCCTGCCTGCAATTCCACTTAGTTCAGCATCCTAGGAGTCCCTTCCATACACCCCTTGGGTTGATGGGGAGAAATAAAATGGTTACATAGGAGATGGAATCTAGAGACTTAGTTTAAGAAGGAACATTTTGGTCTGGAAGGAAAATAATAAGAACGTTTGGTTCGGTTCTCCATTAAAAGATCACTGTCAAGTTTAAAGTAATCAAACGGAATGAGAAGATGATGATTTTTACTTTATTGAACTCCCTGGTGCCCATTAAAGTTGTTTTTCACAATCTCTAGAAATGCAAACACCATGTCAGGAAGGATTCTGAACCAAACCCCACAAATCTCCTCTCCTCAGATGAGTGACAGCCAGCATTTGTTCAGTGTACACGATGAGCAGGCAGGGTGCTAAGTGATTTATGGACTTTATTTTATTTTTCTCACCACAGCGGTAAGGAAGAGGAGATAGTATTTTCATTTCACTAATTAGAGACAGGAAACCAATTGCCCAAGGTCATGAGGTCGGGGACCATGCTGGAATGCAACCCAGGATTTCAGTTGCTCTGACAGAATGGATCTGTTCCGCTATGCCTCCTGCTGTCCTTCACTCATTCTTTCAACAGATGCTTCCCAAAGGCCTGCAACTGGCCAGGTGCTGGGGATTGAGTCTGGTGTGAGAGAGAAGATCTCCTCTTCTTAGGGAACTCATGTTCTGGCTGAGGCAGCAGTAAATAAACAAAGTCCTCAATAGACATATGCATGCAGACAATAAGAAGAAGAAGAATATGCAGATAGTACTCCTGGAGTAAATGTAAGAAGGAGTGGTGGCTGGTTTATATTGGGTGGTTTGAAGGTGTGATATGTAAGCTGCGATCTTGGGAAAAGCATCTGCCCGTTCTGAGCTTCAGCTTTCCCATCAGCAGTAGGATTTTGGAGAGAACCAGAGGGGACTGTGAAAGTTAGTAGCCTCGTATACAATAAAATCCTTGCAAATGCAAGAGTGTAACCCCCAAGTACTGACTCCCAATATGAGGCAATTCTGCACTTGAAAATATATTGTTTCTCAGCATGTGATTGAGCCACAGTAGTGCTGGTACTACTACTACTAATAATAATAAAAGTTTACTGAGTGCTTGTGGCATATTAGGCAGTGCTCTCAATAATTTGCATGTATGAAATGATTCAATCCTCTCCACACCCTTAGGGAGAGAATACTATTATTAGTTTTATTTAAAGATGCTGATCCAAGGCTTGTGGAGGTTAAGGCAGCTGGCCAATTTCATGCAGACAGCAAGTAGTGGAGCTGGGCTTTGGATCCACGTGCTCTGGGTCCTGAGGCCATGTCCTCAGCCATCACAGTTTACTGTTTCATATATAATTGTCCTTGAACTCAGACCTCCAAAACGCTACCAGGAGTGCGTAAAAATGCTGGTGGACCTCATTAACCCTTGCACTATTCAGTGTTGGTGATATAGGGATCTCAGGGTGTAAGATAATCTTTCTGGAGGGCAAATGCATGGTGTTGCATTTCTTGCAATGATTTGTGATCCTCTCAGCACTCATGGACTCCAAGATGGCTTTATGATGAGAAGCACATGATGGTACCAGCAAGGTTCCTGAAGTAGTGAGTGCCCCACCCCAGAGGAATTCAAATAGAAGTTTGATGATCCTTTGCCAGGAGTGCTGTAAAAGGCCCGTTGACCATTAACTAGAGCATTGTTCTAAGAGCTCTTTGATGCTAAAATTCCACCTTCCCATATACATTATGCAATAAAGGTCTCCTCTTCCTTTCTGCGTCCATAGATGAGGTAGGAGGCTGCCTATGAAATAACACTATAGTGCTTCCCCTTCCCAAGTACACAGTCCACATGGATCTGTTACTCTCAGCCTGGATATTGCTACTCTTCTGATTTAAGGCATAAAAGGCTTCAATGGGTATGAAATTGTCATCTTTGAAAGGAGGTGATTTATTAATGACAAACAGCAGAGCTGCCAACTCCTACATCAGGTGTCTCCTAACAGAATTAAACAAGGGACAAAGAAAACTTGCTGGGGCAGTTAACTGGGCAAGAGTGAGGTCAAGGTCCAGATTGGAAGCCAAGGATAGAAATTAATAAGTTGGAAGTTAAAAGAAATTCAGACTATTTCATGTTTTGCCTGAGGCCACCCTAAAACAGTATCTAAACCATAGGAAATGTTTTCAGATATAAATTATAGTCTGGAAAAAAAAGCAGAGTCAGGAAAAAAAGAAAGCTCCTTATAGACATCCCTGCCCATTCTAAAAGAAGATCCTTGTATTCGCAGTCCAAGAGGGAGGGGAAA
>NW_006297145.1:742051-742325 GCF_000327345.1 Myotis davidii | reverse complement strand
AGTCCAAGTTATAGACTCGGACCTGTGGTTCAGGCCAGGTTTTCATTTTCTTTTATCTGTGTCAACTCACAAATGTCAGCCTGTGCAGGGTCATCAGGATGAAAAATGAAGGTTGAAAGAAATTCCTGGGGCCCGAGGCGAAAGGATTGGCTCAGCAGTCTGAAGGGTTGAGCAGAGAGGCTCCTTTCCCTGAACAAAGGGTCAGACCTAAGGTGATCTTTGAAGAGCCGGCCTCATGAGGAGGCATGAGCCACCAGGCTCACAGGGTTCCCTA
>NW_006297145.1:735223-741983 GCF_000327345.1 Myotis davidii | reverse complement strand
TCCAATTTGGCACCGAGGCTGGCACTCAGAAGGAACTCAAGAGTTCTGAACTTCTGTTTTCTCGAATGGGTTGGAGGTTTTGTGTGTAGGTCATTTCCACTAGAGGGATCCATCCATCAAGTGTGCAGCAGGACAGCCTGAACCAGACTTATACCTGGGACACAAAACAGAGCATCATAGAGTGGTAAAAATACATAAAACAGATGGGTCCTAAGTCCTCCTTTACTACTTGGTTAGGCCACGTTACTTCTACTTTGCGAGCCACTTACATCATCTATAAACATAAAGTAACAGTGCAGACTTGATTCTTGTGGTGTTGGAATGAGATAATGTAAATAGAATGCAGTGCCTACTACAGTATAAACTTTCAGTAAGTGCTATAATTATTAGCATTGTCTTTATAATGCATATATAAATTTATATTTATGGTTGGGAGAGATGTCTCTTGCAAATAGCTATCCTATCTTCTTTTGCATCTTCAAATCCAAATGTTCGATTAGATGGATCAATCCAATGTTTGAATGGATCAATTAGGAAACATCACTTTTGGATCACCAGTCAGTGGCCGCCATGCATCAATATCCCCTTATCACCCACTGAGAGACACAAGGACAGCCTACAGAGGCTTCCATGAATTTAAACTGTGGACTTGATAGCCTTAGAGCAGTGGTTCTCAACCTGTGGGTTGTGACCCCTTTGGCGGTTTAACGACCCTTTCACAGGGGTCGCCTAAGACCATCCTGTATATCAGATATTTACATTATGATTCATAACAGTAGCAACATTATAGTTATGAAGTAGCAACGAAAATAATTTTATGGTTGGGTCACAATATGAGGAACTATTTAAAGGGCCAGAAGGTTGAGAACCACTACCTTAGAGGGAGGCCTTAGATTAATTTGTCTAACTCGTCATCTGAACCAACTATGTACCTAATGAAAAACCCTAAGAGAAAACCAGGCATATCTAGACTCTCATATCTTGGGAGCTAATCAGTGACATGAACTCACGGGTAAAATAAATATTCCAAATGGAACGGTCATCGTTAGCTATTGGATATCATCTTTATCATAGATTAATGGTGTATCAAAGCTATTTTACCCTGCCCTTTTGTTTTTGTTTGGGAAATCAAAGTTCAGGAAGAAGAAGTGAATTTGGAGTGTCATACAACAGTTTCTTCTTTATTATCCAAGCCACTCCCAACTTCAAGGCTCAACTCTTAACCTCCTCTGTACAGAGCTTCTTGGCCTTGCATGGACATAATGCTAATGTCCTCTCCCTGTGGTCCCATTGTTCTCAGTATCTGCGCTGTTCTTTTCAGACTTAGCTATATTCACTTGCTCATCTTATGCAGAGAAGTATTCTTAAACACCTTCAACGGGCCAGAATGTATATGCAGAGATTAACAAGACTATCCGTCCCTTTAAAGAGCTCACAATCTAACTCGGTGCTGTCCAAATGAAATCATGAGAGCTACACACCTAATTTTTTTATTGCTTAAAATAGTACAAAGAGTAGTACATTTGTCTCCTTTTTTCCCCCCTTTGACCTTCCCTCAGCCTCCCCTACCCCTCCCCAGTGTCTTGTGTCCATTGGTTATGCTAATATGCATGCATACAAGTCCTTTGGTTGATCTCTTACATCCCCCCAACCCCCACCCCCAGCCTTCCTGCTGTAGTTTGACAGTCTGTTTAATCCTGCTCTGCCTCTGTATCTATTTTTGTTCATCAGTTTATGATGGTCTTTATTATCCATAAATGAGTGAGATCATGTGGTATTTTTCTTTCAGTGACTGGCTTATTTCACTTAGCATAATGCTCTCCAGTTCCATCCATGCTGTTGCAAATGGTAAGAATTCCTTCTTTTTTTACAGCAGCATAGTATTCCATTGTGTATATGTACCACAGTTTTCTAATCCATTCATCTGTTGGTGGGCACTTAGGCTGTTTCCAAATCCTAATTTTATATTGTCAAGTAGACATATTTAAAAAGGTAAACAAAAAGATGAAAATAATTTTAATATTTACATTTACCCAAAATGTT
Organism: Myotis davidii; assembly: GCF_000327345.1. NCBI lineage: Eukaryota > Metazoa > Chordata > Mammalia > Chiroptera > Vespertilionidae > Myotis > Myotis davidii. The sequence goes on along the minus strand of NW_006297145.1, from coordinate 739,940 downwards.
TTAATGTCAACATAAAATTATTATAGTTATTAATAAGACATTTTACATTATTCTTTATACCAAGACTTTCAAGTATGTGAGTTTTACACTTCCAGAACATCTCAATTTGGACCACCCCATGTTAAGTCTCAAAATCCACCCGTCACTAATGGCTACCATATTGGAGAGCCCCAGTCTAGATGGAAAACAAAAAATAAACCCCAAAACTCAGAGATAGGTCAGTATATAGAGTATTTGAGGAAGGCATATTATGGGTCCCTGACCTGGTGTGTGTGTGTGTGTGTGTGTGTTAATATCCACTATTTGCTTGCAGGTGTCTGACTGTGTATGGTAGAGTTATGTAAGAAAGAGGATTTCATCGGAAAATAAGTTTTGTTATTTTTTTATGTTTTTTGAGATATAACTCACCATCAGCTCCACTTTTTAAAAAGGTTGTGATACTTAAGCTAAATCATAAAAGATGATATTATTTGGACAAGTAGGGAAGGGCGTTCCAGATCAGTATTGGCAAAAGCTCACTCTGTATAGCATGTAACAGAAAATGAAGTCATTTTTGTTGTTATTGTTGTTAGGTGGTATTATGGGAGCTTGAAAAGCAGTAGGGGATGAGCGAGAGGAGGCTCTGCAGTCTTCTGAGGCAGAGGAACTTTGCCACTAAAGCAATGAAAACTCATTAAGATTGCTTGGTTGTGAAAGTGGTAACAACCGACTGGGACCATTGTGGTAGGAACTAGAGGAGGCAAGCTCAATGGCAGAGGGCTAAGCTACTGACAGCTTAATTTATTTTGAGAAAGGAATTGATATTTGGTCTGTCTTGTATTTTAACAAATGGTACATTTCTGTGTTGTATCAAGTAGTGCAGGAGCCTCCCAAGGCCACTGAACACTTTATTATGTTTTATTTGTTCAATGTTCTTGGTCACTCTAATTCCTTTAGATGTTTTCCAGCTCTCATCTGTACTGTGACCAGAACAAGAAAGCCTTAATTCATACCATCTTCTGATGACAAAAAAATAAGTTTGTAATTCAATAAATGTGGTCAAAGCTGACCTTTGTGATGACCATCAAACTTCTTGTAGAGCGAAATTTTAGTCCTAGGAACTTGCCAGGGACATTGGATAATATGATACCTTGATTCTTCTGCACATGAAGAACTGGGCATACGATTTCAAAATGTGTGTCCCACATCCTTCCATAAAAGATAAACTGTGAACTTTTTCCTTCTAAGTTGTTAAGATAGAATGAAATACCAACAATAAAACCGTGTCTTGTCAAGCGAGGCTCAACATATTGGGGGCTAGCTTCTAAGATGATGAATTATATGAAAAGTACCTTGGGACCGGCCAGATGGAAACTGTCGCCTAAGGCTGTTACCGTTGTGGAAGATCTGCCTAAAGAAAGAAATGCAGCAGGAAAACCATGAGACAGACTCAAGCCCCAGTCTTGATAAATGACTATCCAACATGTCCCTTGGATACTAAACCTCTAAACAAATAATAGCACAAACATGCTACCACTCACACGCATGTCTGAAGTGCATGTGTGCACCTCTGACACACTCCCGTCTTGCCTCAGTTTTGAGTTAGTGTTTAAAATAATCAGGAGAATTAGCTAAGTTGTTTGGGTAATCTCTTGAATAGTTTGGTGCTTGTCATGACTAGCTGAAGCTTCTCTTGTTTATCTCTGGGTTCTTAAGGAAGACAGCAAGGAACTGTGTTGTGCTCATGCCGGCTCTGTGTTTAACAGCTCGGGGAAGTTAGACAAGGCACTTTCTCTCCCAGAGCATCAACTTTTCTATCTGGGAAATAAAACATTCACACTTTACTCTGAGAATAATCTCCAGATAGTTATGGGTCCAATGTTCCAATCATACTAAGCGACCATAGGTTGTTTGATGCAGTAGATGAAAGGTTGTTCTCAATGTAAATGATTGGACCTACAATGTTGCTTCAAGACAATGACATTCAAACTTAGACTGTCTCCTCCTAGAAAGAGGTGGCAGAGTACAGCTCGGTTTACTATTTACCTTCCTTCCATTGAGAATTGACTCTGCCATTCTTAGCAATGCATGGTACATAGGATTGACTCACCCTCATATCCAGAAGCAGGCCTTGACTGATATATGTTAATCTGTGAGGGTCATCTACTGGTTGGTTTAGAAGTGGGCATGTGACTCGGTTTAAGCCAGTGAGATTCAAGGAGGCCCATGTTGAGGACTTCTGGGAATGAAGCTTTCGCGTGCTTTAAAGAGAAATAATGAGAGTGAAGTTCTTTTTATCCCTGCTTATGAATAAACATGCAGGCTCATAGCATCTGGTCACTATCTGATATCCATCTTGTGTCCTAAGATCATAACAGGAAGGTAGACAGCATAAAGAAGAAACAGACAGAAAACAGGCTTTTGGTTGAGCCACTAGAGTGAGCTTTCCGGAAAGCCTGCCCTACCTCTCAACTTTTGGATACTACCATCAATAAGTTCCCTTAATTATCTAAACAAGCTTGATTTATTTTGGTTGCATACAACCACCCAGTCCAGTGAGTCCAATGATGAGGACTACCTCATACCTGAATAAGCTGCCCTGCTTGTCAAACTCCATGGCCCCAAATACCTTCTCTGTTAGGAAAATTCGTCTCGTAGATGAATCCCAGACACTTCAGCAAGTCCCTTCACGTCCAGCAGAGCCCTGTTTTTCTTTGTGTATAGAAGGCGATTCTTAACTAGATAATAAAAAATGGTTATGCAATTCCACAACTCCTTCCAGCTAAATCTGTGTGACTCAACACGAGGCTTAGACAAAACTGTGGTTTGTTTATTGGTAATTGTCTAACCATCTATAAAAAAATAGGGTTGTTGCTGATCAGACTATTGGGGGGCTAAATAAGGTAATTTAAGATTGTCCCAAAACACAGCTTCCTTGAGACTTCAACTGGTGACCCTGTGTCACATCAGACCAGGGCTGCTGGATTCAGAGGTGATATTTTGATATTTTATTTACTAGTATTATATGGCTAATTACTTTTAATACTGTCAGAAAGTCCTTCAGCTAACAGTTTGGGTTTGGATTCTAGTGCTGCCACTTACGCCGATGTGTCCTCCGTGATCCCAGACTCTCTCCCTCTGCTTCTGTTTTCTCCTGTGTGAAGTGAGGATAATGGAATTCCCTATCTCAAAGGCTCTCTGGATGACCTACAAGGCTGTCAGAAGTTGCCTTTTGTTTGCTTTTCCAACACCAGCTCTTGCTATACCCAACCTTATACACCAGCCTGCATGCATTCTTTGCCATTTCCTACATTTCCAAGCTCTTGCTAATCCCATGCCTATAGATGCTGTTACCTCTGGTTGAAATGCACCCCAAACATCCATCTCACCTGGTTGACATCTCTGTGTCTTTCAGGCCTTGAACAGTTCGTCCTTTGTGCTCTGCTTCCCGAAAAGAGATAGGAACTTTACTTTGTGTCCCTGCCTTGTTCCTCTGCTACTATCCCATCTGCTATAATCTATTGATATTTCCTGCTTCCTGGAAAGTGTTCATAAGAGCAGGGATGATAATTTATTCATATCTAAATCATTAGCACCTAGCATGGTGCTTAATATACAGTGTAAGCTCACAAAATACTTGATTAGTGAATGAATCAGTTATGTCATCTTTGAACCAGTGAAGGTGGGATTGAGGGGTAAAGAAAATACTATTGTGTGTCACCATCTATCTCTAGTCACAGAGGCTGGAGAGAACTAAAAACATAAGAATTTTCAGGGAATTCTAGTAATCAGTACATTTAAACTGAATTCTCAGTGTTTGAGTGCAGGACTTAACAGCACCATAATCCTCTTGACTATAACTGCCTAAGAAATCATGTGCTCCTCAACCGCAAACTCAAGAAAAAGTCTTGGCTTAGGGTATCCTAATCTAATAAACTGTCTCTCTAACCACATTCCATACCAGTGAAAAGTGGAAACTTTGGGAGGTGTGAGGGGGGCTTAGTCTTCAGGGAGATAAATTAAAAGAATGAGTAAAATTTCCTAATTCCCATGAGTTATGTAATGTTTTTTAAGGTATTTATTGGAAGCAAGCTTTTCAATCTTAATTGTTTTAGGAAAGCCACAGTTTGAATAGCAAACCTAGCCTACCTACATCACAAAATTCATTTTCTTCTGGCTTTGGTGAATTACAGCAACAACATTTAATTGAACATTTACTATGTACTCAAGAAATAGCATCATTGAGTATTTTATTCTATATGCTTAAATGCCTTTCACAATTTATCTAATTTTCCCCTTACAAACACTATATGAAGTAAATATCATTTTCCTAGTTTTACTTAGTAGTGAGGAGAAACATGAGCTAGACAGAGGTTTAGTAGCTTAGATGTAGAACTTAAACTTGGGCATTATGGCTTCAGAGATGCCCTCTTCACCAGCTGGCCTATTTCCTTACACTCATATAATCTTATAAAAGACAAACATGCAAATTGACCATACCTTCGCTATGCCTTAAGCCATGCCCACCAACCAATCAGAGCAACTATATGCAAATTAACCCAACCAAGATGGCGGCCAGCAGCTACAGAGCTGGATCGAGCAGGAGGCTTGGTTGCTCCAGTGATGGAGGAAGCCAAGCTTCCCGGCCGGCTCTGAGCTTCACTGAAGGCAACAAAGTTTCAATTATAGAAGGTAAATAAATCCCAGAATTTTTAAAAAAGAAAAACAGGAGAGGCTG
>NW_006297145.1:725411-734967 GCF_000327345.1 Myotis davidii | reverse complement strand
CAGAACGACTGGGAATGACTGGTCACTAGGACATACACTGACCACCAGGAGGCAGATGCTCAATGCAGGAGCTGTCCTCTGGTGGTCAGTCGCTCCCACAGGGGGAGCGCTATTCAGCCACAAGCCAGGCTAATGGCTGCCACCACACTGGTGGTGGCGAAAGCCTCTTCCACCTCCTCAACAGCACTAAGGATGTCCAACTGCAGCTTAGGTCTCCTCCCTGCTGGTAAGTGGACATCCCTGGAGGGCTCCCAGGCTTCCAGAGGGATGTCTGATTGCCAGCTTAGGCCCAATCCCCCAGGGAGCGAGCCTAAGCCAGCAGGTGGTCATCACCCAAGGGGTCCCAGACTGTGAAAGGGCACAGGCCGGGATGAGGGACCCCCCACACCCCGAGTGCACAAATTTTTGTGCACCGGGCCTCTAGTATATCTATAATACCATTTAACTCTCATAACTGCCCTACAAAGTGATTACTTTTATTTCCATTTTAGAAATAAAGAAATTATCATAACTTACTAAAGAAGATGGACAGATGGCAAATAAGCATATAAAAATACTCCACATCATATGTAATCAGGGAAATGAAAACTAAAACAACAAGGTACCACTACACACCTATTAGAATGGCCCAAATCCAAAAACTGAGAACACTAAATGCTGGCAAGGATATGGAACAACAGGAACTTTCATTCGTTGCTGGTGGGAATGCAAAATAGTACAGCCACTTTGAAGACAGTTTTGCAGTGTCACAAAACTAAGCATACTCTTACCATATAATCCAGGAGTTAAAACCTTATGTCCACACAAAAATCTACACATGGATATGTATAGCACCTTTATTCATAATTTCCAAAACATGGAAACAACAAAGGTGTCTTCAGTAAGTGAGTGGATAAATACATATGGTGCACCCAGACAATGGGCTGTTGTACAGCACTACAAAGAAATGATAGTTTGAGACAAGGAATTAATTTCAGTGCATATTATTAAGTGAAAGAAGCCAATCTGAAATGGCTGCATACTATATGATTCCAACTATATGAACTTCTGGAAAAGGCAAAGCTATGGAGACAGTAAAAAGACAAGGGTTTCAAAGGGTTTGAGGAGAAAGAGGGATAAGTAAGTGGAGCATAGATGGATTTTAGGGCAGTGGAAATACTTTATATGATCATGTAATGATGGATACCTGTCATTATAAATCTGTCCAAACCCTTAGACTGTACAACAGCAAGAGTGAATCCTCATCTAAACTATGGCCTCTGTGTGATTATGATTTGTCAATGTAGGATCCTCATTGTTCTCAATGTTCTACTCTAAAGGGGGCTGTTGATGATAGGGGAGGCTATGCATATATAGCGTCAGGGGAACTTTCTGTGTCTTTCTCTTATTTTTGTTGTGAACCATAAGCTGCTTTAAAATAATAAAGTCTTAATTTTTTAAAAATACCCAAATTCATGAATTTATCAAAATATTGAAAGGATAGTAGCTTTGAGTGGAAAAGGACTGTGTGTGTGTGTGTGTGTGTGTGTGTGTGTGTGTGTGTGTTTACTATAATTCCAGCTCCCAGCACTGTGTCTTCCACATGGCTGGCACTTCATACACCTTCCTTGAATGAGTGAAAATGCGTCTTTATCATATGTTCTTTGATCTCATCCCAGCCAATGTCATGCTAGTCACTCATGGTACTATATAGCATCTCATCATGGAATGTAAGCAAGTCAAAATTTTATTAAAAGAAAAAAAACTTATATGAGTACTTAAAAGTGGACTTTTTGAAGGAAATTAACGTGCGCGCGCACACACACACACACACACACACGATACCACTTCTGTTTATATATTGAAAACATCTGGTCAGGGCGACTTCTCAAAATTTGAAAAAAATTACATAAATCTAGAAAGCTGTGGGGTTGGTGACATCTGGAGAAGTGTCTGAATCTTGTTCTTTTCCACTGGAAAGTGTAGCGTGGAGGTGCCTGTTTCTCTGCACGTATAGTCGTGGTAATTTAAAAATAAAATAAATAAGGGGGTGGGAGACAGGAGAGGGCATGGTTTCTATTTCCAAAATGCAAAACATGCTTTTTCTGCTCCTAAAGCTCTGGGCAGGCCAAGGTTAACATAGAAGGGATGTGTCCGTCACAAATTCCTTTAACCAAATCCAGGTCTGGAAATCGCGCCACCTCCATTCCTGCAGAGCCTGCAAAAGCCCCACTATGTCAGCAAAGTGTCCTTCCATGAAAAGACAGCCCCTGCCATTTCTAAGAAACGGGATTAAAGAGCAGCCTCACGCCAGAGTCTGCCCTTATACTGTAAAACTAACACCCCAGTCCTGACAAGGAAGGACAGAGTTTTTCGGGAGGATGAATAATGGAACTGCTCTAGCTACTGAGCACATTAACTGCCTGCTCAGCTGGGGAATGTAAAGGCCTACTGGTACAGACTCTAGAGAGGCATTTCTTGAATTTTTTCAACCTGTTCTCCCCTTCAGCAGCTACAGTCACAGAAATAAGAGGGAAATCCCTGTTGGGGGAGGGAGCCAAGGAAGTTCACATCCTTTGAGGGTCCTGCACCTTCCAAGATCCTGGAGACACCAGTGGATACACCACCCTTCCCTCTCCTGATAAGGGACATTGGAGAACTACATGTGTTAAGTTATATGTCAGTTATATATGTGCCAACTTATTTACACACATTATAGAGCTACTTAGAAACATATTTTTCACCCCGTTTGGCAGAACATTGAAAACCAGGAAGGAATTTATTCATGGTCTTAGAGGAAGTCCATGGTATAGCTTGGGTCTGGACCAAGGTCAACTTGCTTCAAAATCCACACCCTTCCCAACACACCTTACTACCAGAAGAAAATAAAATTAGAAGTGAGAGTTGGAATCTAGCATTCGAATCTGTAACTTTTTGTGGCAAGATCAGAAGAGCAGGAATTATAAACATGACTCCCAGTCCTGGCTTTGCCCCCGTCCCTTTGGGCCAGCAAGCAATTCCTCTGGGCCTCAGTTTTCTACTTTGACATGTGTGAAGGTTGGATTTGCATGAAGTCCGCTGACTTCCTGGGGAATAGTGGGTAATTGGGGGATAATAATGATTGGATACTTCCTTCGCTGGCATAAAATGGCGTTTTAATAATCACATTTTTGGTTGCTTAAATCCGAGCTACAATGCCTGTTATGCAATAGGATATATTGACAAGTTCTTAGGTTTTATTGTAGGGCATTTATGGAAACGAATTGTTGCTGGACCACTCCCTAGTCTTCCTGCAGCTTTGTCATCTGTAAAATGCTGGTTGTGAAACTGATCTCACATTTAGTGGGTTAAATGGGATAATATGAGTAAATGCTTATGAAAGTGCCTGGCAAAAATGTAGCTGTCCTGTAAAGATTAGCTACATGGAGGATATGGGAGGATTATAAAATTGGAGCAGTTATCTGAGTCAGAGATGGAAAGTATTTTCAGGCCAGAGTTGTAAAAAAAAAAAAAGGTAAAGCTATCTAAGAACAGAAAAAATATGCGCATTGGAAAGACATTTTTCTCTATGCATTGTGGAAGTGGTACCACAGCCCACTTTCCCCAGGAAGAGCTCCTGTGGTTACACACGCTCTTTCTACAGTGACCCTTACTATCCTCACTCCCTTTCACTATTGCTCACTCTCATTCTGGGTTGTTCTGGGCATGCTCAGTGGGAGATGACCTTCTAGTTTCTCTTCGGGTGCTTCATCTCTGCATTGGCATCTCAAGGAGCAAATAGAGATCAGATTGTGACTTCTGCTATGTATTTCATAATATTCTTGGAAGAGGGAATTTATCTTACTCATTTCTACCCACATTCTTTAGTGTGGTAGCACGGGGCATGGTGTGGTGTTACTACCCAATAAATCTATGTTCAAATAACGGATAAATGATCACTGTGCTTCACTATAACATGTGTCTGCCTCACCTACTGTAACATGTTCAAATGTCCAGAGCAAGCATGAAAACCACTCCAGGACCCAGCTCACATCAACTTCTTCACTCTTGCCCTGGCCATGCCTCTGTGCTCTAGGCAAACCAGACTATGCATTATATGTTGCTGAACATATAATGCCATTTCCTGGCTCCTTTTCTTTCCTCTTGTCATCTTCCTCCCTCCACCTGCATTTCCTTCCCCCTCACCACACATCTCCTTGCACACCCGACAAAAGTTGTCACACCTTGGAGGGCTCCCACCAAGCTTCCTCTCTTCTGGAAGACTATCGCCCGGGAAAACAGACTATCTCTGCCCTTTCTCCACTCAGGGACTGCACTGAGCTCCCACTTGCCAATAACACTTAAAGTCTGTTCTTTTTTTCAGTAGTACCTTTTCCCCACGTAACTATTGGCTCCTTTAAAGCAGTGGCCATATACAAATATTCTCTGTATCCAGAGAGACCAGCAGAGGGACCAAAGCACAGTAAATGTACAGTAAGAGGATCTAATTCATTTTCTTACAAGTACTTACTGGCAAAGTATTATGTGCCAGGGACTCTTCAGGGGCTGGGAAAACAAGGGCCACCCAATCCAAACATGTGCCTTGCCTCTAGATAAGTGGTCAGCTAACCACTCAAAAATGCCCTATTAGAATGACGACAGGCACAAAGGAGGAGAAATAGAAACCAAATGAGATAACTTGACCTAGTGAGGGAAATAAGAACCTCCTGTGATAAAGTGATATTTGAAGTGAAGTATAATTAAAAGTCATCAGGTAGGCATAGGATCAGGAGGAATATAAAGAAATAAATAAGGTCTCCAGGTGCCCAGGGCAGTGTGCTGTCTCCTAATATACCCAGAGATTCAGTCTCGGTTTCTCTATTAGCATTGCTGGGGAGCAGCCCTTTAACTGACTTTGTGTGTTTTGAGGATGAAACGAGAACATGTATTTGATGTACTTTGTACAGTCCTTGGCATGGGGTTCCTGCTGGATAGATACCAATGCCCTTAATCATTTTCTCAGTAATGCTGGGAGACAGAGCACAAGGAGGTTTGATGGAATAACCCAGGACCTGGCTCGCGCTGACACATAACAAACTCAGTACTCCCTCCAAACAGGAGGAGAGTTGACCTCTTTCTGAATATACCTCTAGAGCAGTGGTTCTCAACCTTCCTCATGCCGCGACCCTTTAATACAGTTCCTCATGTTGTGGTGAGAACACACCACGGGCCTGTTCATGGAGGCCAGGGGGAAAACTAGGGTGGGTCACTCCAGGACTCACTCCATGAACACACCCAGCTCCTGACCCGTAGTAGGTATGGCTGAATGTACCATCAAGTAGTGATAAAGGAGAGAAAGAGGGAGAAAAGGATGAAGGGAGTGAAGAAAGCAAGGAAAGAAGAGGAGGAAGAAAGGGGAAGAAAGAAGAGAGGAAAGAAGTCTATATGAAAGAAACATCATCAATCATCATGTTCAACTTCTGGATTTATCTGCATGACACTGGAAGAATTGAAGGCTAAAATGTAGACCTCCTGGATCTCAATCTAATAAAATAGACAAGTAAACCCAGTAACTCCAGAGCAGTGGTTCTCAACCTGTGGGTCGTGACCCCTTTGGGGGTCGAATGATCCTTTCACAGGGGTCGCCTAAGACCATCAGAAAACACATATATAATTACATATTGTTTTTGTGATTAATCACTATGCTTTAATTATGTTCAATTTGTAACAATGAAATTGGGGGTCACCACAACATGAGGAACTGTATTAAAGGGTCGCAGCATTAGGAAGGTTGAGAACCACTATGCTAGAGCCAGCCTAAACAGTCACAGCCTACGAGCTGTGGGAGTGTCATGCTCCTGAGACCCTCTGTCTGTTCCTCAAAAGCATGCTTTTGCTTCTCTAAAAACCCTAGCAATAACCCACAGAAACCATTCCTTTCTTTTTCCTGTCCTCTCCCACTCATGCCTGGAGTGACCCACCCTAGTTTTCCCCCTGGCCTCCATGAACAGGGCATGATTGTTAGGAATCCAAGTTTGGAATGTTGCCCTTGGAGCCTGGGGTTGCAGCTGACACTGCCCACCACGTCCCTGACCCAAGTGTAAATCAACCACGAATTACTGAGTGAAGCTCATCCACTGGCGGTGGCCTAGCTCTGCCGTCACAGTGGGAGAGCTGGCCCCTGAAAGCACACGCCTGCCCATCGAGGAGCAGCGGAGTCAATGGCCCCATTCATGGTCTCCTTCTCTCCAGAGATATATGGCAGGATATCCATACGTGCAGCTGTCAGTGGAAAACCAGGAATGGGTAGGGTGGATGGAAAATATCTTTATTTTTGCAAATTTATGGAAAGCAAATATTGCAGTCCTCCCTCGAGATGCTAAATATAGCAGGTAACAGATCCTCTTTTTTAAACTAAAAGTGGATATTGATTTACTTTATACAGAAGGAATAGCAAAAACAACGGTGACCGGCAAGTCTGCTATAATCATTGAGTATTGATTCAAAGACTGATTCTAGCTAGACCCCGAAACCACGCATACAAAGGATGGCTGGCATGCAGTCTTACTCAGGGCTTTGTATTAACTACGACGTGTCCACGGGCAGCCCATTCCTCCTAGGACTCTAAGTTCCACTTCAAAGTACATTCCTCTTCCCCTTCCTCCTCGTGGCAAATGCATTCCCTTTTGTACTTGCAGCCTTTACTCTCAGTCCCTCCAGACATAATAGTGCCACTTGATAGTAATGAGATAAAAATATAACTTTAATAAAGCTTAGCAACATTATGCCAGTCCAGGAGTTCTCTCTCAGCATTATGGACATTTTGGGCTAAGTCACTGATGTGGGGGCTGCCCTGTACTTGGCAGGATGTTTAGCAGCATCTCTGGCCTCCACCCACTAGATGCCACTAGCACCCCTTACCCCTTTCCACCCAACATCTGTGACAACCAAAAATGTCTCCAGATATTGCCAAATATCCTCTGGGGGACAAAACTGTCCCAGGTTAGAAACCACTGGTCTATTCTCAGGCTAAACGTAGTAGTATCATCTCCTAGCACCCCTGGTGCAATGCAGACCACTGTTCTACTCCACCCTGCTACAACATCGATCCCCATCACCTCCACTTTCAGCCTTCTAATGAAATCCATCGTCTTACATTCTCTGTAAACTCTCTTCTACATCAGAGACTTTGGGGTTTTGTTTGCTTGCTTGCTTGTTTTCAGCATCTTCTTTTAGATTCTGTCTGACTTAGGAGGCATTATAGCACTGTGGTTAAGGCATGATGGACTTTGAAATGAAAGAGAAGCTAAGTGTGAATCTGAAAGCAACTAAATCATTTAAAAACATGTAGCAAGTGATTTAAGATCTCCAAGCCTCAGTCTTCTCAGTCATGTGAGGAAAAAATATTCGTTGTGTCAAGAATTATATAATAGTAGAGGCCCGGTGCACAGATTCATGCATGGATGGGGTCCCTGGGCCTGGCTGGCAATCAGGGCCAATTGCGGCCGGCCAGCCTGGGGCAGGGACCGTGGGAGGTTGTCCTGCCATGGAGGTTGGCTGTGGAAATGAACTGACCACCCAGCCAGCCTGGGAGTAGGACCGCAGGAGGTTGGCTGCCCGCAGGAGGTTGGCTGTGGGAGCGCACTGACCACCACAAGGCAGCTCCTGCGTTGAGCGCCTGCCCCCTGGTGGTCAGTACTCATCATAATGACCAGTGGACCAATCATTTGGTCATTCAGACATTCAGTCGCTTAGGTTTTTATATAGAGAGATAATGTGGGTAAAGCACTTTTCAGAGTCTGGAAGGTAGTAATTACTTAATAAATGGAAGTTGACATTAACCAAGATCATTATTATTCATCTCTATTGTTTAGATGCCTTCATCCCCCCTTTTAAGTTCTGTCTTCCTTCCCTGATTATCTTTCTTTTTATACTTTCATATTTATTTACAATTAATGCATCTCTAAATTGAGAACTTGCAATAAGTTTTTTGCTCATAAACATTCCCCTTGAAGTCTCTCCCTCTGTTTCTAAATCTCTAGAAAACTGCTCCTTGAATGTCATGGGATTATGTGTCAAAAAGCAAACAAACTCAAATATACCAGGGATGAGTTACAAGATTACTAAAGGGGAAGGCAGAAGCATGAACTGTTTAAATTACTTAAATGAGGTCCTGATTCTCAGCAAAACAAAACATATTATATCCCTTCAGGGGCAAAGTCAAGATTTAATATAATCAGAGCAGTTTAACTGCTGGGATTCTAGAGAAAGAATCCAATTAAAGAAGGGTCTGATGAGGAGTCATCAATCTAACCAACAAAACATTCACTATGAAAGTCTAACTGTGTATAGATGTTAAGTTACCTATGACATTGGGTAGTGAGCAAAGTGCTCTCTCCCATAGTAGAGACAAGTGAGAGGGAAGCTACATTTAATTGGTATTTAAGGACAAGTTAAAGGATGACAAATGTTAGACATTACTGAGATGGTTCAATTGGGGAAAAAGAGATTAAAGGAGAAATGGGCATTGCAACAGACAGATTCTTATGTATTCAAGTATTTAAACTTATTTAATGTGGTATTATAAAGCAGAACCAATGGCAAAGAGCAGAAATTTTAAGATGTTGATTTCTGTAGCTTTACCAAGGATACTCTTGCAGCGATGGGAGAATGAGGTTCGATGAGTGTGTCTAAGGTTAGTTCTTTCCAAGACATCAGAGTTCAGTGGTTAACAAAATCTATCACAAGCATCTTCTCAATATCTTAAAGTTGGGAATTGGAGTCCTGGTTAATAGATGAGGCTTCTGAGTTGGTTAGATTTTTGCTGAAACCTGGACTCCACCCCTGACGAGTCATGTGATGCTGGTTAGAGTCCTTTCCCTAACTTAACCCGTTTTGTAATCTGTAATCAGAGATGATCATGCCCACCTCCTTGGGATGGTTAATAACAAGATTAAATTAGTTCACTTTTTTAAAGCACTTGGCATAGTCTGTGGAATGCAGCTAATGATCGGTAACTGATACTAGTTATTTTAATAACATTAGTGGGGAATCTTGCATAGGGTAGAGTTGGACTAGGAGAGTAGATGGAATTCAGATCCTAATGAGCTTTACACCCTCTAGCTCCCTCCTAAAAACAATAAAGTATAACCAAGACATTGAAAGATTAGGACTCCAAATGACATGGTGGTGGGGGGGGTGGAATCATTTCATCCCCTTTTCCCCCTCTCCCCCCTCCTATTGCCTATTCAGACATACCCTGGACATTTAGTTCTCCTGTGACTGGATGTAATACTGAGTTGGCTGGATGGCTAGGCTGGTTGCAGTCCAATAATAACAACATCCTCTGAACAGCCCAGTTCAATGATTCATATGTTCAAGTCCATGGAATTACCACAATTTTAACTTGATTTATGGCTCATGTTTCTTCTTCCCCCCAGCTACACCAGGTGTGGTGCTCATAGTTGCATTTCCCTTTTTCCTCCACCCCCTCAGGCTGCGCCTGGCCCCTCCAGGACCAAGTGGAGGACTGAGGAAAGGAGGAGGCCAGGAAATGTCTCCCTTTATCAATGCTGATAGAACCTGGCATCCGTTTCCT
>NW_006297145.1:716879-725243 GCF_000327345.1 Myotis davidii | reverse complement strand
TCAGCAGATATTCAATGCTGATACTTTATGTTTGAGTTCTTTACAGTCCCCTGTAGCTTCTGGGTGGCTCACATTCCATAACCTACACAGGAGCCATTGGCCTCTGGAGGTCTCATTGAGACTCTCTTTACCAAGATCCCAAGACCCATCCAGAAGTTCATTTAGTGAAGAGCCTTTTTAGGATGACTCCTAGCCTCTCTTTTCTGGTGACCACCATCAGGCTCATTCGAAGCCTGGACTTTTTGCCCCAGTGAAATCCAGCAGGAGAGTAGGTCATTCCCAGTAAAACTGCCCCTTTCCATCTATCGCCAGAACAGATACCAGGCCCAGTTGTTATCCTTTAGGCTTTAACAGGCATGTATCCAGAATCATCCCTGTGCCTACCGATTCCAGGCTCCTTAAAACTTCGCTCATTCAGCCTGAAGCTGGGTGGAATGAGCTCTTGTCTCCCCCTACGTGCAGAGGCCACATCTCTAGCAATGTTTTTCAATTAAAATGTTTCCCACTTTTTACCTCTTTTCTGCATTCACTTTTCAACCCTCCAGGTGAATATTGCACCAATGGTCACATAACCTCTAACCTCATCCTTTACAAGTTTGGCGCTAGTCATCAAATACCACACTCCAGACAATGGAAGTAGTTGGCACTATATATTCTGAAACTAATTCAGAAAGGTCCCATTGTTATATCTCATCACAGAAAGCAATCGATCTTCCAAAATGCCAAAGGCAGCACTGCACTAGAGTCTTATAGTGCCCCCTAAAGTTGTGTGACGAGACAGCACCGTCCGGGGGGGGGGCGGGGGGGGGTATCACAGCACTCCACCATTTGGCAGACTGAAGGGAGAGCCGAGTGGAGAGTGTGTGGACAGCTCTTTCCAGTTTGTGAGCCCTTAATCAAAGCAGTGTGAGTGGCTTAAGGTCTTGGATCATAATCTCTTATTTTATTTTTTTGGATCTACAGAAGTAATCTTTCTAATATTTTTCCTTTTTTTCCTCAAACACATAACATATCTGAAGGATAATCATCCATGGGAGGCCCACGTGTGAGCTGCCAAAGTATCACTTGGCACTTGACACGAAGGGTTTCCTGATTAGAATTTCTACTATTCCTTTCTCCAGAGTTTAGGAAAGGAAGGACAGGATGAGGTAGCAAAGAGCAGAGGGACTTTGGAGTTAGGCAAGCCAAGGGTCAAATTCCAGGTCTTTCACTCCCTTGCTAGGTGATCTTTGGAAATGAGCTTAATATTTATTTTATTGTTAATCCGATTATTCTATTCCCAAATGTTTATTAAGCACAGCACTGCTATAATCCAAGTGCTCTGCCAGATTCTGAAGGATGGTGAATAAATATGCTTGTAGTCATCAGGGCAAGATATCGGAGTCCAGAGTCCAATGATAGAACTCTTGAAAGAGCATTATAGTTCTCCTTAGTTACATATTTCAGAAGATAGAAGCATGCTCCATCAAATGTAAGTCCTGATGGCTTGCTGATGAACTCTGAAAAGGTTAAATATTTGTGAAGTTGTTGCATTTTTTAATGCAAAGAGCATGTTAATATCAGATATAACAAGAGACCTATAGAGTGTGAGAGTTGTTAAACTGCAGAATTCACAGTTGTACCGTTTCCTACAACATTTTCCTTTACTATTGATTGTGGCTTATTATTGTTTGGAATATTTAAAGACATAGTACATGTTTCCTAATTTCTAATCATCATTTTTCTTATTCTTTTTCATTCTTCCCTTTCATAGATTTTCATTTTAACCTGATTCTACTTGATTGATATTTTACTATTTCATTAGCGTGTCGTCTTAGATTAAGAAAAAAAAAAATCAGCCCTAGCTAGTTTTGCTCAGTAGATTGAGCATTGGCCTGCAGACTGCAGAGTCCTGGGTTTGATTCTGGTCAAGGGCATATGCCCAGGTTGCAGGCTGGATCCCTGGTTGGGGGTATGCAGGAGGCAGCCAAGGAATGATTCTCTCTCATCATTGATGTTTCTATCTCTCTCCCCCTCTCTGAAATCAATAAAAATATATTTTTTAAAAAGGAAAGAAAAAAATCATAGATAAGTACATTTTTGAAACTAGTCATTACCCACATGCCACTTCTTATTGAAATCACAGTCATCCAACATAGGCCATTTAAAATATAAATAATATTTTTCTTTTTCTTGCATTTAACAGAAAATAGAACCCACTCTGAAACTAAAGGAATTGTTGAAATTTAAATAATAAAAGTCTCTTTACAAAAATAGATTCCACTTATTAAAATGCCATGTAAAGCTAAAGGGGGGGAAATATAATTGAAAACGTTGAGATAGGAGACATTTTAAGAATTTATGTGCCTCCACACTATATGATATCTCTAGATTCCTTGCTTTCTCCATTTTCTGATTTTAAATATTATTCTTCATTGTCAAGTTTTATAATGCTTTTTCCACTAGATTAAAAAACACTCAATCATTAATATTACTTATATATTTAAATGGATTTAATCTTTACCACCAATTCTTTTTACTATGATTTCTTACACCTAATTTTTTTATTCCATCTTTTCATTGAGTTTTTTTAATTTCATCTCTTAATCTAGCACCTGTTCTTCTAATTCCAGTGAAGGTTTATGCTGTATGTTGAATATCTGCATATTTGAGGATGTCGAGCTGTTAGCTTAATATTCTAATCACAAACTATAGCTGGATATAAAATTAATGAGCCCAACTTCCTTTCTTCCAAACTTGTGGATGCTGCTCCATGATTTTTCTGGCATTACATGTTGCATGGAAAAACACAAGGCGGGCCTGAACTTCTTTTTGCTTCTATATATTTTTTAATTATTGTCTTATTATTAGTAGTAGTAGTAGCAGCAGTAGTGGTATTGGACTATAATAAATTCACTAGGATCTGTGCTCATCATTCTATATAAAAATTTTTAACATAGGATATAGTGATTGTTTTCTATTAAATCATCTTTATTTTATAAAACATTTTCTTATGTAACTCTTTTAAGCACAATCTTATCTTTGACTATGTTTTTGGTTGAATTTATTATACTCTTGGGACATTTCATGTGGCTTTTGTCTCAGTTGATACTCTTCTCCCCTTCTATGATTTAATATTTACTGAAATTCTAGTTTTTAGGAATATAGATTTTTTTTAATGTAAGAGGGATACCAAGGGAACTCATTTCCTTAACACTGTTGAGAACTGGGAAACTATTTGCTTGAATTTTCATCAGTGATGTATGTTCTTTTTGTTTGTGTTCATTCCTTTGATTATTTGGTCTGTATGCATAGGTTTTTATGCTTATGTCTTTCTGATAATTGTTTGAATATGAC
Organism: Myotis davidii; assembly: GCF_000327345.1. Lineage (NCBI taxonomy): Eukaryota > Metazoa > Chordata > Mammalia > Chiroptera > Vespertilionidae > Myotis > Myotis davidii. The sequence continues at coordinate 721,907 of NW_006297145.1, read as the reverse complement.
AAAACATTGACTGAACAGTACTGTGCATGGTGAGGGGTGCAGAACTAAAAGATGGGAGGAAAATTCTTTGAAGGTGGTAGGCATCTTTTTGTATTGGTTTTCCAGAACACTTTCACCAAATTTAACATTTCCATTGCTGGAAGCCTGTATGCAATCCTTCTCTTTTAGGTGTTTGGGAAGTCAGTTTGGATGTCATATAAATTCTGTTTCACATGTCTTTTGATTTGTCATCTGATGATCACTGTTTTCATTGTGTACTTCAGTTCCCTTTTTTCAGAGGTGGAATGACAAGAGTAGGTGGGGAAGAATCAATTGGTAAGCTAACCATTGACATTTATAAATGTCATTGTAGAGAAACTGCCTCTAGGGCAGCGTTTTCCCACAGTATTACCTCTCTTCTTCCAGGGCCAGCCCCAATCTTAGATTCTCCATGAATTCCACAATCTTAGATATTCAGGGGTCACTAAATAATCTCTTCAGGATTGTGACACTTCTAGGGCAGTCTGTCCCCAGTCCCAGGTCCATAGAGTCACACAAGTTCTTGGCATCCATCCCCTTGCCACGGACCAGATTTCACAGTGTTGCATAGAATATGTCAAAGTGTGTGGTTTGGGGTTGTAACTCTTTCCACTTTTGATTTTATTTCTCATTCTGTTTGCCTTTCTTTTTCTTTTTATCATTTTCAGAAGATTTAAAGGAAAGATTCTCTAATCATTAAACCGAAGTCTCTTTGAATGTTCAACAGACCTCATGTTAAGTATAAACCTCAGGGCCCTTACAATTTCCATTCCTTTTTTTCCAACTAGAGAAAAGCAAGAATGAATAGGTGAGGGAGATGTGAATGCTTCACCTGTGATGACAGAAGAGAAGAAACCTTGAACTTGCCAACCTGGTTTACTCCTTCTTCTTGCGATGAAGCTTTATATTTACTCAGCCTCCTTTAGTAAGAGCGAGTCATTTTAAAATGTTTTGAAAGAGGAGAAAATTGACCTAGAGTTAGTTCATAAGACCCTTCTTATACTTTTGACAAACTCCAGTATCACATCATTTAGAAAACATAACTTCTACTGTAGGAACAGTGTCTCACACAAGGCAGAGCACAGAGAACCCTTCAAACAAAGAGCCATCAAGTGAAACAATTCAAGAAACTAATTGTAAAAAATAAATCCCATTTTTTCAAAACTAAAGCCATACTTTTTCTTAACCTCCCTCTCACTCCCTACAGCTTTCCCATGCAGGTTCCCCTTTTCCAGTGTTAGCAGGGCAGTAGAATTTGGTTTGATTTGCAGGATCCCATGAAGCAAGCACAGAAAAATGGTTTCCTTAGACCTGCAGTTCAAGGCCTTTCTTTTTTCCCTATTTTGTGTTTAAGGCTCAACAGTTCAGCCTCACCAAGGCCTGGAGCAAGTAAGAAAAATTGAATGCAAAGTTTAAAAGCACTGTGCTTAGAATCTTCATCTCATCTTTGGAGACAGCCCTGGAAAACATGTGTCACTTTTTTAAATAAAGTCTTCCCCCCGCTTTTTTCCCTTCCTCAAAGGTTCCTCCCTCAAGAGATTCAACATGCTATTTTAGGGACTTCATGCTTCAGAGTCTAATTCTAATTGGGTTATATGGTAACTGGAAACGTAGCCACAGGGTGTGACTGAAGGTCAAAACAGGAGCTTGCACTTGATTTGGGTATCAGAAGGTAACATACTTAGCTACTTTCCCATCAAGCAACCTGGTTTAAATCTCAAATCCCGGCTCTCCTATTTTCTAGCCATGTAGAACAAATTACCTGACCTCTCTGACTTTATTTTTCTCATCTGTAAAATGAGCTTAATATAACCATTTCACATGATCATGCGCTCATAATAATTACTGTAGTTTCTACCATAAAGATTAAACACTCGATAAGTGCTAACTTGTATGAAAAATCTCTCTCTCTTTTTCATACATGCATGTGAACACACACATACAATGATTATTCACTGGGTACCAGCTGCTGGACTGAGTGCTGGGCCAGCTCTATGAAGTTGGTATCCAGTACAAGTATTTTGCAGATAATAAAAGTGAAGCCCAGAGATGTTAAATAACTTTCCTGAGATGGCCCCAACTAGTAAGTAATGCTATGAAGTTTATATTTGACCCTAGATCTCTGACCCCAGAGCTCATGTTGTTAAATGCTCTGTCATTTCACTCATCCAAGATATTCAAAGTCCTCTTCTGAACTCCAAACAAAGTCTACAAAATGACTTCACATCAGTTCGATAAAGGGCCATGGCAAGGAGGCCCCATACTGATTGAGTTACTGTATATCTCCTGGCCTGGTGCAGGAGAGCCCTCCCCTTGGGTGTCCCTAGCAGAGAACTTCAGCTCCCCACTCCCTTTCTGAAGGATTTCCTGATTCTCTCTCTCCCACAATCCAAAAAGTCCTCTTCTCTCTGTGGTTCCAATGTTCTTTGTCATTTCTTGATCTCAATAAGTACTTCTAATTCATAGCATTTTTGTTTTCATGTTTCTCTTGACACTCATATACCAGCCCCTGAGACCAAGGACTGTGACTTATTTGTACACTAGAGGCCCAGGGCACAGATTTGTGCACCGGTGGGGCACTCGACCTGGCCTACACCCTCTTACAATCTGGGACCCCTTGGGGGATATAGGAGGCCTGGTGCATGGATTTCTCCCAATCCCCGCAGGCCAGGCCGAGGGACCCCACCAGTGCACGAATCTGTGCACCAGGCTTCTAGTATGCATATAAGATCTTTGGTTAATCTCTTCCCACCCTCCCCACTCCCCCTTCCCTCTGAGATTCAACAGTGGGCAGTGCACCTCATAGCTACAGGTCGAATGGTCAAACGATTGGACTGTCGCTTAGGCTTTTATATATGTAAATTCTCTCCTGGTGCCTAAAAGATCATGTAAATGCATGTTGAATGAAAGATCACATGGACTGCACTACTTTAGCAAAAAGCAGTCACATAACAGATACTGGGCCAAGCATTTCCCATATATTCTCTGATTCCATTCTCACAATTGTCCCATAGAGTAGGTTCTGTTGTTGAGCTCAATTTACAAAGGAGGAAACTGTGATGAAGCAACTTGCCACGACTGAATTTAAATAAGTGGTAGAATGAGGAAATACACCACATGATGCCCCTCTCCCCAAAGTGAATGAAGAAATGAGCTGTCCCTGTGACAGACCTCATCTCTCCACCTCAAATACCACTCACACACCTACACAGAGGTGCAACCACACTGAATGGCACGTCACAATTAGGCCTTCACTTCTTAGGGACAGTGTGACTTTTCCATGCAACATAACCTTTTCTTAATGCACAGACTTCCCTTCTCTGCTCTCTTCATCTGTGTAAAACCTTGTCATCTATTTCTTTAATCAAAACTAGGGCAAAAAATGAGGTCTGAGATGGTGCCCAGGAAGAGAAATGCCAGAACGGATAGTGATGACTGGAAGGAAGGCAAAGGGCCATGGAAGGATTGAGGATTGAGGGCAGCTCTGGCCACCCCCTGCTGCAGTGGGCAGTCCCTGGAGCTGGGGCTGCCAGCAGCAAAGTGAGCAGGGCCACGGCCCTCCTTGTCTGCCTCTGAGATCATTCCCTACGTATAGCACCACTGGGCTCTCCAGGGATTAATCCTTTCTCTCAGGAAGGCACTGCTCCTGCCTGGCTCTGTGTCCTCTGGTCCAACCTCAGTGCTGACTCAGTTGTCCCTTCCCTTGAACTCCTTTCAACACTGGAAAAGTGCTGGTCCTGTCTACTTTTCCATTTACCTCTCACTCAGAGTTGGGTTCATCTCTGGAGCCCAAGTGAGTCACAGCACAGGGCCCAACACAGAGGTGATGCTTCGTAAATCCCTATTAGCTTAAGAGGCACCAGCGTGTGGAGAAGAATGCACAGACTTCAGTGTTACATACACATTAATTTGCATACTAATTCTAACACTTAGTCTCCGTGACATTTTGGGCATGTACACCATTTCCTCAAGCCTGCTTTTTCTTATTTGCAATTAAGAATATTGATGTCTCTGATTCAACATTGCTCTGTGGATGGTATAAGATAATCCAAGTAAAAGTAGTTTATACACTATAAAGGGTTGAACAATGAGTAATTCTCATTACAATCAAGTAGTCTAATATCCACTATCAGATCTGCTATACATGAAACAAAGATTTGACTTATGTCTTCTTAGTGCTTGGAGGTGGTCCCTTGAGTCATCATTGTAATCTGCATTCATTTATTATTCATTCATTTATTTATAAGACTGCATTCAGAAAGTATGTATCTAATATTTTTTCCTGTGACAAGTTTAAGAGATGCCACAGTGAGCAAAAGTAGTTATGGTTTTTGTCCCTTGATGCTTACAGAGAGAAACATTACACAGATAATCATTAAAATATGTTATTATAGCCCTAGCTGGTTTGGCTCAGTGGACAGAGCGTCAGCCTGTGGACTGAAGGGTCCCGGGTTCGATTCCAGTGAAGGGCACCTACCTCAGTTGCAGGCTCCTGGCCCTGGTCTGGGGCATGCTGGAGGCAACCAATTGATGTGTCTCTCTCACATCAGTGTTTCTCTCTGTCTCTCCCTTTCCCTTCCACTCTATCTAAAAATCAATGGAAAAAATATCTTTGGATGAGGATTAATATATAGATATATAATACACAGAAAACTTTTGCAGATAGTGCTATTATGATGACATGCTGGTTTCCTCCCCCGGAAAGTGCCTCCATCCAGGCCGCTGTGGGCGCAGTGGAGCGACAGGAGAGCATCACCATGGCCACTGCAGGATGAGGGCACTGCACAGCCGGCGGTGTTGGTCTGGCCACAGCTGAGACTGGTCTGCCCCACGACTCAGTCCCAGGGACCTCGGGCAGCACTGTCCTCAGCAACTTGGAGCACAGTGAGAGTCCCAACCCGCAGTCACGTGTCCCTAGGCCTCACTCAGGGACGGAGGGACACTTTAAAGGACTGCAGCGGGACCAGGGTGCATGAATGTGTACCACAGGGCTGCCTTCTGCCCACATTC
>NW_006297145.1:712864-716685 GCF_000327345.1 Myotis davidii | reverse complement strand
CACTTCTGTTGTGTTAAACAACCTGCTTCCCTATTTATAATGGTCTGGCCCTCTAGCAACTTCAGCGTGAAATTATAGTTAATTTGCCTACACACTTCAGGTGGTCATAATAATCTGGCCACTCAACTGTAATATATATACACCAAGCAATAACATCTATATATATATATATGTTATTATAGTTGAGATAGTACCGAAAAAAGTGGAAAGGACAGGAAATCGGGGAAATATATGTGGGGAATTCATTGTGTGGTGTGTGTGTGTGTGTGTGTGTGTGTGTGTGTGTCCATGTTAGTGAGGTTGAGAGGCAATGCTTGGAAATAGGACTTTCCTGAGGACAAGTCAATAAAACAGCCTGAAGAAGGAGGAGGTCACAAGTAGTGTTAAATGTCTATATGTGAGAGCATGAGTGTGGCGGGGTTGGGGTGGGGTGGGAGGAGGCAAAGATAGTTAGACAAAAGCCTTCTCAAAAGAGGGATCTGGTTGACAGGAATAAGGCCACCAGGTAGGAAAGCACTTGGCACCTTGAAAGCCATTTAGGGGACAGACAGGAAAAGATACTTTCTGAAAAGTCCAAAACTTGTCTCACTTTTTCCTATTGGTTTATACTGATTTCCCCAGTTCCATGAAAGACAGGAAGAAAAGAAAAAGGAGGAAGTGGAGAGGACGAAGGAAACGGACAAGATGATGAGGAAGAGGGGGGAGGGAGAGGAGGAAGAGGAGAATTTTGCAATTCCTTACAACTAAATAGCATTATTCCTATGGAATTTTCTGCCCCTCATCATGTGTGGTCCCTGTCTCGTTGGTGGCCCTGCTTCACTCCACCTTTTGGGCTAAAAAAAGATGGGAATTATCCTGATCTCTCCACTCTTTACTTTCATCATCTAATCACTACTGCTTCTACTCACTAAGTCTATCAAATCTGATGCTTCCTCCTTCCTGTGATTGCTCTTTCTGCTGTAGGCCAAACCCTCAGCACCCCCCAACCTCAATTGTTAAATAGCTTCATTAAAGTTCTATTCATTATTCTCTCAGGAATCCCAAGTCTGGTCATGTTCTCCTCCTTTTAAATCTTTTATTGGGAAGCTCTTGTCTTTAAGAAAAAATCCTACACTCAAATTTTGGAATGGCTACAAAATTTGCAGGGCTTAGTGCAAAATGAAAGTGTAGAATTCCTTGTTCAAAAATTATTAGTAATTTCAAGATAGCCACAGCAAAGCATTAAACAAAACACAAGGCCTTTCTAGCTGCAGGTGTGTGCAACTGCTCATGTTGTATGCCCAGGAAACAGACTTTGCTTGGCTGGCACTAATGGTCCTACATGACTCAGCCCCTGGCATCTCCTCAGGCTGCCCAGACTGTTAACTTCCAGTAAGCCTAGCATGCCCCTTTTATGCACATGCTACCCCACCTGGACTCTCTTCCTTTGCCTTAACTACTTATTCACCAAGATTTATCCCAGATACCATCTTGTTCCTATCCTGCAGGATCTATGGACCAATTCTGGATTCCCATAGCCCTGACTTTCCCTTGCTAATAGCAGTTATTTAACTCCATTGACATCATTTATTTCACATTTTCTGAACCAGCTCTTGACTTCTACAATGGAAGGGGCAAGGACTTCTAACTCTAGACCAGGGGTGGGCAAACTTTTTGACTCGAGGGCCCCAATGGGTTCTTAAACTGGACCGGAGGGCCGGGACAAAAGCAAAGCATGGATGGAGTGTTTGTGTGAACTAATATAAATTCAAAGTAAACATCATTACATAAAAGGGTACGGTCTTTTTTTTCCAATAGTTTTATTCATTTCAAACGGGCCGGATTCAGCCCGCGGGCCGTAGTTTGCCCACGGCTGCTCTAGACCATGAATGCTTAATATTGATAATTTCTGATATCTGTTGAGCACTTACTTAATACCCTGAACTAACTGTGCTAAATAATTTCTATGTGTGATCTCATGTGATACATATTATTATAGTGGAAGTAGCCTACCCAAGATCACAGCTAGGAAGTGGCAGACACATTATTCAGGAATAAATCCTTCTGATTCCAGAACCAATATGATTAATTCATATATTTTATTACTCCTCAAAGTGCCAGGCAAACACATGATTGTAGGATGTAAAAAAATATTCTAATATTTAGAACCTGGGAATGTTACCTGGCAAAAATAACTTTTGCAGATGTAATTAAGTTAATGATCTTGAGATGGACAAATTATCCTGTATTATTTGGGTGGGCCCTAAATGCAATCACAAGTGATATGAAGAGGGGGCAGAAGTAGATTTCAAACAAAAGAGGAGAGGGCAATGTGACCACAGAGACATAGAGTGCTGTGGCAATAAGCCAAGGAATGCTGGCAGACAGCAGAAGCTAGAAGAAGCAAGGAATTGATTCTTCCCCTAGAGCAGCGGTTCTCAACCTGTGGGTCGCAACCCCTTTTAGGGGTCGAGCGACCCTTTCACAGGGATCGCCTAAGACCATCGGAAAACACATATAATTACATATTGTTTTTGTGATTAATCACTATGCTTTAATTATGTTCAATTTGTAACAATGAAATTGGGGGTCACCACAACATGAGGAACTGTATTAAAGGGTCGCGGCATTAGGAAGGTTGAGAACCACTGCAGAGCCTTCAGAGTGCTGACCCCTCTATTTCAATTTTGGACTTCCGGTATTAAGAACTGTGAGAGAATAAATTTCTGTTACCAAGTTTTTCTAACTTATCATAATAGCCACAAAAAGCTAATATATAGGATAAATAAATGTTTATTTAGAAGAACAAATGAATATATGATGAGTGTACACAAGACCTGTATGTGAATTGTATATGAATTGTACAGTGCATTATTCTTATCAAACACACACACACACACACCTTTCAACTTTCAAGTTAAGCATTGCCCTCATTGTACATATGAAGGAATTGGGACTAAGAGTTTAAATGACTTTTATAAAATCACCAACTAATGGGAAAAGGATCTAGGAGTATATACCACTCCTCTTGATTCCTATGTTAACCCATTTATTTACTTTTCTGTAAGAAAAGAAAATCAACTTTAGAGAGAGAACCCTTAAGAAATTTTCTCCCTCAAACTTTGAATGTTTTTTTTACTCCACACCTATGTCCACCTGATGGACAATCAGTGAGAGCAGAGCCCATAGAACATCAGGTACCACAGCTGTGAACCCCTTGAGGGCAAGGACCACCCCCTTCTTCATGGCATTACTCCTGGCCCTGGCACAGCATCTCACACATAGCAGTACTTGGTGAATATTTGAAGAGAAAAAAGAAAGAATCAATAAAATCCAATACCGGATATAGTAAATATTGAGATTTAGTATCTTTCTTTATTTTTTTCATTTTATTATAACTTTGGATGCCTGAGTCTCTAAAATTTTAGTAAAAATAATTCCCAAACAAGTGGGAAATATTAGCTTGTGGTATAGTTATGGCTGTGTCTGGCCTCACTGCTAACAGAGAATGCCTTCAGAGGAGAAAATGCGTGCCTCTCATCTTCTTGGAGGTGTTCAATAAAGCAAGATTTACTGTAACTGAAGACATGAAAAGACCCTTTCTCTACCCTGAGCAGGCACAGATTTTATGCTTCTGGGATACAGATCTGACTGTGCTCTTCCTATGACTTGGTGTGAGGGTTCCAACTTGAGTACAAGTAGCATTTGTATCGTTTCAGCCACCACGCATCTCCACCACTGTATGTAATTGAGAGCTAGCTCTGGCTTCCTCCGGGAGGAATTACATATGGAAGATTCATGCCTTTGGGGTGTGAACTTCCCAGTGAAAGGCCTCTGTTAAT
>NW_006297145.1:707658-712843 GCF_000327345.1 Myotis davidii | reverse complement strand
GCAGGAAAAGAAACATTGGCTCACAGTCCATGGAAGGAAAAGACATCCTCCAGGCACAAATGAAAACCAGGCCACAGGCCTGATGATGATTTAAGATCCTGGACTCGGTGATCTGTCCCTGGCTGATTTGGATTCCTTGGGACTTCTCTGCTTAGGCCAGAAGGGAGGGTTTCACACTGACTACTGGTCATTAATGAAAGGGATACAAAATGTTGTTCAGCCGACTATACATCGCCAAGAGTGCCATTTCTGCTCCGAAGAGTGATGCCATGCATTGCATCATGGACCACGATCCTGCCAATTGGCTGCAGCATTCATGGTCCCACGGGCCAAGGTTTGTACTTGTAGAGGACGGCTCCCATTCACATATTGATTTAGAACTGGAATGCTTAGACTCAGCCAAGATGTTTAGAACGCTGTTCTTGTGGGCTAGAGGCAAGGAAGAAAACAGGTGGAAACAGTCTAGGCCTTGTTCGAGACGGCGGTTACCCAGGTGTATACAAAAGTCAAATTCATCTAACTGAATACTTCAGAACTGCATATTTGTTGTATTGAAATGATAAGAAAATGCCAATGAAATTATTTCTCTGGCCGAAACCGGTTTGGCTCAGTGGATAGAGCGTCGGCCTGCGGACTGAAAGGTCCCAGGTTCGATTCCGGTCAAGGGCATGTACCTGGGTTGCACGCACATCTCCGGCGGGGGATGTGCAGGAGGCAGCTGATCGATGTTTCTCTCTCATCGATGTTTCTAACTCTCTATCTCTCTCCCTTTCTCTCTGTAAAAAATCAATAAAATATATTTTAAAAAAAAGAAATTATTTCTCTGAGTAAGAAAAGGGTTATTTATGTTTTTAAAATGAATTGCCTAGAAATATTACTACTATAGTTGTGATTTTTGATCAGGGAAAGCAATTGCTCCTAGGCACCTGCTATTATGGGTCAAAATCTATGTTAAATGCTAAAGATAGGAAGTCCCTGCCCTTCTAGGGCTTTGGGGCCAGAGGAAGAGGCAAGGCACGTGAACATGCAATTATAGTATGGTCTGGGAGGTGCTATGATGGTGGCGGGGGACAGGAAGGGGCTGTGGGAGCAGAGACGACCCATTCAACCCACTTGGAAGTCAAGGGTAGATTCCTGAGGCTTAAAGGATGAGTAGAAGTTTTCCAGTCAAAGGTTGGGGAGGGCAGTTGGAGTGGGGAAAAGAACTTTAGAAAAAGGAACAGACTGTCATATGAAATAGCAGTTTTGTGATTTGTGTGGTTATTTTTAATCAGGATGAGTAGCTGGGATGGGAAAGGGTTGTTAGATCTAAAAGCACGAGGTTGGAAAGGGCAGTCAATGAGAATGGAAATGTTAAGAAACAAATTTTTTCCGGATGAGAGTTTGTCTCAGCTGAGCTAAAGGAAAGCAGACTAGAGGCTGCATCCACATGGGAACAGGGAATATTACTTTGTTCTGTTTACCCATTGGCTTGACAGCATAAGAAAAGAAGACAATAAAGAAAGCCTTTGATAGGGGTGAGTACCTAGAGGGAAACTGGGAGTCCAGGCCCTTCTCTTTCATGAAGTTTACTGTGTGACTTTAGGCAGGTTGTCTACCTCTCTGAGCCTATTATCGCACTAGTCAGTTGTGGGTAATGACACTTCACAAAATAGAATGAGATGCAAAAATACTGAGAAAAGCAATTTGGATATTATAAAGAGCTTTTGAAAAAATAAATTTGCTTATAGAGTTCATTATAAGGACAGGAAGGACTTTAAATAAAAAGAAGTCTATGTTTATGAAGTTCTTTCTAACTTTAAATTGGATGAAGTTGGCAGACAGCCCTGTGAGTGGCTTATAGGGGGATATTAATGGACATTTGACTGCCAGAGTGTAGGCATGCATGCATCACACTAGACTTTCAGAGAAGACTATGGAAATCCAGGGAGAAAAGAGGCAATGTTGGGAAGTGTGGGCTGCTCTAGGGCAAGGGCAGGGGATATATTCTGGACTTGACAAATTTTGTGAACTATCTGCAAGGTTCTTACAAATTTCCCCCATATCATTGAAATCATGTCCAATTCCCTGTTCCAGGGCCTTCACACGAAGTGGGAGGCATGGCTGCAATTCCCTGGGCACAGTCCAGGAGTGGGCATAACACTAGCACCGTTGAGTCACCCACCATTGAGTCACTAAGAGATGCTGAGTGCTCCTCTGTGCCTTCACTGACCCGTCTTAATGCTCTGTAGAGACTCAAATCCTGTTTGTAAATGGGAGACCCCCAACCCTCACAGGGACCCCTATTGCTGTTCTGTGGGAGCCGTCCTGTCCCGTCCAATTGATTGATTCCCCCGGATACGCCGAGGGTGGTCCTGGGAGAAGGGGGTCTTGGCAGGATATCTCCCCATATTCTCAGTTCATTTGCCACTGTGTCCTTGCCAAGTTTTGCTTCCCGTTGCATTTCATCAGATCACTCCTTAGTTTGTCTCCTTAAGGCACATTCAGAGAATCTGAATTAAGCTTCAGTCGGTCCCTGACTTCCCCCAGAATGCGTTGTTAGGGAACTTGCCTACAAAGGCAGCCCGGGCTCTGTCCCAGACTGCAGTCACCCTTTCCTCTTCTTCTCCTCCTCCTCCTCATTCAGTGAATCTCCAGCCAGCTTTCCTCAGCAGCCCTACTCCCCTGATCACTGGGCAAGCCCTTGTGTATCCTGAACAGCTATGCCAACAATCTGCCCATCGTAGCCCTATTTTCTGCTCCCTGCAGCCATGAGACTTTTGTCTAATTATCTCTGGACTTGGCAGCAGTTTCATTTTCTAGGAAGAGCATATGAGCTCCCGCCTCCAGCTTTCCTGTACCAAAGACAGGAACCTCGGATGACAGGGCTGCTCTAAATGACCCCTGTCAAAGTGCCCTTACCCACCCAGAGCAAATCCTTCTCTGAGACAAAGGAGAGAATTAACTTGCATTATCTAACCCATAAGTCAGACATCAAAGTTAATGGGTACCACCCTTGTCTGTTCCAAGGCTTTCTCTAAGCTAAGAGGTTGTTAGCAAACATTCTTTGAAACATCTAGGAGAGCTTTCATAATGTGTCTGTCTGAGCATGGGGACTCTGCCTATCAGAAGCAGCCAACATAAATCCCACCTCCAATGAGCTACCTCCATCCCCCCAGCTATCACTCTAGTCTAGGCCACAGGTTAGAATCCTGCATGGTCTCCCTGTCACTACAATTAGACCCCTGAAATCCATTCCTCACTCGGCACCTAGAGAGAGAGGGATTGTAAAATGTAAATCACATGTCATTTTCCCATCTCCTACCCTCAGTCAAATCCCATTTAGGATAACATTTAAATCTCTTATTCCTGCCTATGAAGCCAAATGGCTCTGTTCTTGCTTCTTGCACAAACTTGACTGCTAGCACTGTTTGTCCCATTCACTGCCCCAGCCTGAAAATACATGATTCTCAAAATCTCAAACTGGCTCCCTCCTAAGATCTCTTGCAGTAGAAGTTCCCCTTCTCATGGGATATTCCCTTCTATTTTTATATACCAGGCTCCGTCTTGGCATTTAGATCAAAGATCTTGAGAAAGGCCTTCCTTAGTCACTTGATTTAGATGAGCTGACATATCAGGCTGAGCCATATGAAGTTGCTGTTTCATAAAAGTTTTATAAGGTTCAACCCAATAATAATTTCAAAGTTCCAAGTAATCCACAGGCACAGGGAACGTAAGGAGAGGCCCGGGACAGCCAATGCTACTTCCCTAGCCATATTAGGACTCCTCTGACCCAGATTTCACATGTATGTTTCTCAACTATGGGTAAAAGCACATCACTTACATGGAAGCCAGATCTTTTGGTCATATAACATCTTTGTTTTATACTCCAATCATTACATAGCTCACATGGCATTTTTAGGGAACCATGCCCATAAGTCTGTAGACCCCAGGTTTATTTACCACAAGCAATCCTAGAGTGATAAGGTACATGCTCCTAAAAGTATCCCAAGGAGAAAGACTCTCCACTGATAAATACCATTCATAGAATTTCTAGTAGCACATTTACCAGGAGATTTACCCAGATCACACTTCTTCCCCCTAGCCATTCCCAGGAAGGAGAAAAAATGTATTGCAGGCCTGTGTAACCCTTTCCTTCCCACTTCTCTAGGTTACAGTTCCCTCACCTGTAAAATGAATATCTCGATCACCATATCTGAGGCCCCAAAAGTTCCTAAATCTCATGAACCCATGATAAGTGAGGTTATTTCCTGTCACTACATAGACCAGATAGAAGCTACATTCATAGCATGTAGCAAAAGGGATGCTCTCCAGGCGGTTTGTTAAACAAAACCCCAAAAGCTCCTTCCTACAGAGATTACTGAGCAAGCAGTGTGCAGCGGAAGAAGGGTGCACTCTGGAGTCAGAGAGGCCTGGGTTTGAGCCTGAGTTCTTGAATTTATTGGCTATATAACCCTTTTGGAAAGCAGCACTATGTGTCTAAGACTCTGTTTCCTCACCCATTAGGTTTGCAGTTGTGAGTTTTCAATGACATGATGCATATCAACACCAAGTACAGTGACGGGCATAAAGTCATTGGCAAGGATGAGGTCATTCATTCATTTTTGCCATTGCATACATCTACTCTTTCACAAGGCCTTGCTATCTACAGTGTCTACAGTGTACCAAAATAGACTGAGATGATAGGTATTAGGCCTGCTCTGGTGGGCAGCACAGGTAGACCAACAGCCACACACACCTCATTTCATTCCTACCTTCTTGCTTCCAGCTTCAACTCACTGCATACATAGCATCCAGAGAGTACTTCCTAAACTACAGGTCTGATCCACGCCTTTGCTTAAAACTCTCCAGTACCTACCTCCAAACCGCTTTAAAGAACAGTCCCATCCCCTTAAACCCTTGGAGCAAGCTCACAGTGACGAGGCTGTTGTTTCCTTCTCACTTATCCCCCACTCCAGTTCCAGGATTAGTCAGGGTAGACTAAGTACTGGAACAAATACTCCCCAAACTTAAGCAGAATTAACACAATAAAAATTTCTTTTTCATTTACACCTCCATCTAGTTTGGGTCAGCTGAGAGAGGGGTGATGGCCATGGGCAATCGTTCAGAGCCCTCCTTTCCTTTGGTCTTGTGGGTCACCCTCCTCTTCTGGGTTCTCAGTGTTCTGTCTGCCAAAATATAGGGA
>NW_006297145.1:692033-706591 GCF_000327345.1 Myotis davidii | reverse complement strand
GTGTTCTCTCTGCCAAAAAATAGGTAAAGAGAGAAAATATTATTCATGGAAAGGTTTATTTTCCAGACCTGGAACCATATCACCTCCTACCCCATTCTATTGGCAATAAATGAATTCTGAATACTACTTCATCTAACCACAAATGAGGCTGGGAAATTAGGTATTGGTGATCATTAGTATTCTTTGTCCTATTCCCTTACAACTGACACTGGAGCAAATGCAGACTCCTACTTATCTGTCCCACCAAAGGACACCTGAGCTTTTGACCCTGCTGGTCTTTCTGTCAATAACACTTAAGGTAAACTCCATTTTATCCTTCAGCTCTGTTCAAGCATTACCTTCTCTTTAAGCTTCCTTTATTGGGCCCCTTTCTTACTCAGAGATAAGCTAATTGCTCATCCTTCTTAGTATCTCTAGATTTGTCCACACTGTCATTGTCTTATGGCTTGTTCATATGCTTGTCTTCCCTCTAGAACAGCCGTGGTCAAACTACGGCCCGCTGGCCGGATCCTGCCGTTTGAAATGAATAAAACTATTGGAAAAAAAAGGCCGTACCCTTTTATGTAATGATGTTTACTTTGAATTTATATTAGTTCACACAAACACTCCACCCATGCTTTTGTTCCGGCCCTCCGGTCCAGTTTAAGAACCCATTGTGGCCCTCGAGTCAAAAAGTTTGCCCACCCCTGCTCTAGAATTTCAGCTCCTGAGCAGTGGCCTGTGCTAAGACATCATTGTGTGATATTTTACTATTGAGAGGAAAATATCAAGTTAAGGATTAATGCTCTCACTCTGCACACATCCCAGCACTGAGTGAGCTGCCCAGTGGGAGAATGCAGTGACACTCAATGTTCTCAGAGAAACAGAGCTAAGTGTTAACAAGCCAAGTTTAAAGTCAGACCACCTGGTTTTGAAGATTGAGGAGATTGTATAACCTTGATCCAGTTGCTTATTCTATGAATTTTAGGCACTTCATCTGTAAAGCCAGAAGAATGTTAGCTCTTTGTATCACACTGTTGTGAGAACTCATGAATTAATGGATATAAAGCTCTCAGTATGGTTCTTGATACACACAAGGAACACTCAAAATCCTAGCTATTGCTGTTATCATATCCTGACCTGTGTTGTGAATGGGCACAGAAATGCTCTCTCCTGACTTTGAGCAGCTTGAATTAGGGCAGAAAACCTTGCCTATGGACACGTGGGCTCCATGGAGTGACTCAGGCAGGCAAGGCAGTGGTAAGCTCCCATGGCCCTGGAAGGGTTTTTTGAGTGAGGTCTGGCAAGGGTAAGGAGAAGCTGACAGAGTAAATGATTTAGTCTGTTCTGAAAAGTAAACGTGGCTCCAGAAAGTTAGAAGGAACTCAGAATGAAAGCTCTGACTGCCACTGGTTGGAGGAAATTTTTTTCCAAATTCAATTTGTTTTCACTTGAGCTGCTTCATTTCATCAACACAGCTCTTCGGAACATTGGCTGAATTCCCTGAAAAATTCTCCCCTTTTAAGTGTTTTTTCCTCTCTCCCTCTTCTCGAAGTTCCTCATTTGCAATAAAAATTAAACACTTGAAAACCTAGAGAAACACCCCTACCCCACCCCAGTGTAGGTATACCAGGTATGGGCTTTCAAATTGATTGGGGAAGATGGGACTGTAGGTTTGGATATACAGTTGCTGTAAGCAGCACAGTGATTACAGTTAAATCATTCACCAAAATGGCCCTGCAGTTGATAAATGGCCTTCTCTTGACAAAGACCCTTTTATGCGGGTCAATCTTATGTGAGGCCCTCAGGGCCTCCCCCTTTCAGCCTCAGGAGGAAGGCAAAGGAAGGAAGTAGGCCCTTGCCTATAGCAGCACAGAAGGCTTCCCAATCAGCATTCCCAGGTGCAACCCTTTCTCTGTTTACACATCTGGGTGATGGGTGCACACTCCATTTCTCCACCAGTATGATCAGGCTGGGGGCCCAATCCCACAATATGTTGGGGAGTGTCTTTCTTTGTTACCTGGAACTTTTTCAAAAAGCAACAATAAACTAGAGAACACTGCTTGTGCTGGCCCATGCAAGATTCTGAGGTGGCCTAATGTTTCTAGTTCATAACCAGCTAATTCCAGGCCAGCACTGGTTCCTTCTGAGTATGAATTCTCCCAGTTTTAAAGTGTTAGTTCTCTCTGTTGGAAAGGAAATATATAATATCAACAGCAGAAGACTACATAAAGGATATTTTTCTTTTTTTTTTTTTCTCCACTGCCTCCTCACCTTTTTTTATTTTTATAAGAACTTGGCAAAGCTGATAAATTAAGCAAGTTTTTCCACACAGGCAACATAAGGATTCATTGTAAACTGTATGCAGGAGTTAACATGACTATCATGGCCTGGTTTCAGAAGATAATTTTACTTAATATTTTTTATAAATTATTACATATTTAATGCCTATAGTTATGAAAGAATCTGCAAAGGAATAACAAAAGAATAACACCACTATTTTATTCTCATTTGCTAAGACACAAGTACGCTGTTGTAACCCCTGCAAGATCCTGGCAAGCCTGTCAGACTCACGGCTGGCGGGCTGCAGGCTTCGTTCAAATAACATGCTTGCGTGTAAGGTCTTTATGTTCAGAAAAAATTAAAGCCTCTAAAAGTTAAGAACTTGGTTCAAGATCCTATAGCTAGGGTGCAGCAAAGCCATCAATCAATCAAATTGTGACTTACAACTTTAAAAGCCTGCTCACTCCTGTAACTAAAAATCCCCTCTTCTCACTGCACCCTTCTTCAAAATGGCCACATGAACTGCCTCTGAGGTGGTTAGATGGGTTAAATGAAATATACCTGAATGAATATATTTATCTGTACCTTTTATGTGGTTGAATATGACATTCTACCAGCATAAAGTCTGCAGCCTTAGTTGTTAGGAACAATTCAAGGCAACAGAGCATGGGGGGATAGGTCAAGGAGGGAAGCGGGGTCCCCCCAATCTCTCTAAACACCACTCTTACCCTGTCTGGCCTGGGAAGTAGCCTTGTCAATGGACTAACCATGTTTGCTAGTGATAGGGCTTAATTCTTGGACCTCTTCCAGGGGCTACTACATAACTGCTTCTCATTAAATGTTGGTTGAGACGTTAGCTGGTATCTTTCTGACCTTTGAAATCTCAGCAAAATTACTTTGACACATTTCCCAACTCTGTAGCCGATGGACATCCAAAACCTTCTCCAATACTTCAGCCAATTCCCAGGAGCCAGAAGCCCCTTGTCTCAGAGGGTCTTGTTTTTAGCTGGGCATTTCTATTCTGTTCCATTAAGACCCAGCTGGGGAAAACAAAACAAAACGACTATTTTTGACTCTAAAATGTTCACTCACACATTTGTGAGAAGAGTCCACTTTATTCAATACTGGGGAGAGGGCCCCAGAGGGGAAATCGCTAGCACCACCATGAGACAATTGCCAAAGGAACAGAATATCACTAGTCAAGAAACGTCCTCTGGCCACCTGTGTTTCAAGGTATTTCACACGCTTCATAGCAATCTTTCTCCATTTAGCTGACTTCTCAGTTTCCTTCCTCCTCCCCCCCCTTTTTTTTTGTCTTATTATTCATCTCTCACTTATTGCATCTAAGGAGCAAAATTGATAACTCATGCTCCTATCCTGTGGAAAACTAATTCTCTCATCCATGACAGTTTGGCATCTGTCAACACCCACCTTGAAGATCTCACCAAGCTCCAAAGAATTATTGAGCTCCACCACTCTCTTCCCAGAAGGCATTTCAATGCTGGATGCAAAGATCATTAGATAAATAATAATAATAAAATTGTATAGTGCTTATGTTGCACCAGGCACTGTTCTAAGCACATCATATTTATGAACTAATTTAATCCTCACAGCAACTCCATGAGATTGTTATGATTACATTTCCATTTCACAGAAGGGGACTGAGACCCAGAGAGATTAAGCAACTTGCTCAAGGTCACGTCGATAGTGGTAGACCCCTGATTCTGACAGTCTATGCTATTCACTTCTTTGCACTCATTGGATAGAAAGAAGGAAAGCCAGAGGGCTTCCCCCCCCCCCCAACTCACTGCACAGTAAAGGAATGCATTTATTTACAAAATAAATGAATAGTAGAATATGAATCAGAACTTTGGGGCTTTGAAAAATGCATAAAATGAAAACAATAAAAAGTAGGTCAGAAGCTATCAGGGTTTACAAAAATGTAAGATCTAAGAGGGTAGTTTTGGAAGGAACAGAGGGGGCCCTCCAGCAAGCAGTCCTCAGGAACATTGGCCAGACTCCAGGAAGTTATATGCAGGGGTTAAGTTGGGTTGGGGAAGGGGATTATAGCATTTTAGATGCTATAATCGATCTCCCATACCTGCAGGAAAAGCGCCATGGCCACTGAGCAGGCTGCTTCCTTTCGAAGTCCCTTGGGGGGAGATGAAGCTTGTAAAGAGGCAGGAGGAGAGCGTTCTTTGTTACATGAAGACTCATGTTGCTGCAGGGGACAGGCCCCTCATCAGAGGAGCAACCTCAGGAAAGCTTCTACTTCCAAGTGATCTTTTATTTCCAACTTGGAAACCACCATAATGTGTCTACATCTGGTCAGTGATGTCTGTTATAAGCATACAACTCTCTGATCAAAATTCAGCAAACTGCGTAACCAGGGCTGAGGCTTCTTAACGAGCTAAGGGAGTTAGAGTTCTCTTCCCCAGCTTCCTTTTCTAACACTTTGCTCCTGGCAAAAGGAAAAGTTAAATCATCTTGAATTTCCAGACCCATTCTTACAGAAGAATAGGAAAACCACTCTTGATTAGCTTATTTGACATTAAACATCATTTAAAGATGTATCTTGAGGAATAAAGGTCTCATTCACTGAATGATTCCACCTTTTCCATTTGGCAGACTCTCATACCCTCACCTTTTCTCTCAGTTAATCTTAACCAGATTAACTGAAAGGTTATCTCATTAAGTACTTTCTTTTTGGGCCCCAGCATCACATATATACAAAGTGATAATGATAATAACAATACTCTTTACAAAGAATTTACTCATTGACTACCATGCTGTTTGACAAGCATAATCTTACTGAAATGTTAAGACAACTCTGAGTTAAATAACACCACTTTCATTTTATAATTGAAAAAACAAAAGCTCAGAGAGGGTCCCATGGACCGTGAATGACAACACTTGGACTCAACCCAGGTCTGACTGATTCCAGAACTTGAATTACTTCACTATTTCCCTAGTTGAGACATGGCCACGACCATTGGTGGAGAATGCGGTAGAGCTCACGGCCTCCACCACCAAAATGCTAGTTTACTCATCTATCCTGAAAGGCCTCCTATTGCCCCAAAATTTCAATGTATCCATATCAGTAGCATTGAGACCAGAAACTCTTCATAGACCCTACCCATTCAAGCCACACAAGAGACCACTCAAGTGGAGGGTGTTCTGTCCCTCATCTCTCATGTCATTAAAGTTAGGGAGTTTTTTCTCCTTCTACTAACCACTTGTGGATTAAATTTCTTTAGTCCATCTAGATCAGCGGTTCTCAACTTGTAGGTCACGACCCCTTTGGTGGCCGAACAACTCTTTCACTAGGGTCGCCTAAGACCATCCTGCATATCAGATATTTACATTACGATTCATAGCAGTAGCAACATTACAGTTATGAAGTAGCAACGAAAAAAATTTTATGGTTGGGTCACAACATGAGGAACTGTATTTAAAGGGCCAGAGGTTGAGAACCACTGATCTAGATAATTCTGACTCATTTGAGATATTGGCCTTGCAGCTCCGCTTTTTATACTCCTTCTTAGCACCTCCCTCTAAAGACTTCCTGTTCTGGTTACTCCTAATTCTTGCAATGCTCCTGGTCAAGGCACCTCTGCCTTCCAGTCTTTCTCCACACTCCACATATTGCTTTCATCTTTGGTGACCTCAGCCTTGGATAACCCTTCCAACATCCAGGCCTTTCAGATCCTTGCTTTCTTTATCTCGTATGATCCTCTTCACCTCTCCACTCCGGCCACATTATCTCAATTCAGTTATCCCCAGTATACAGACATACCTCACTTTATTGAGCTTTGTTTTATTGTACTTCACAGATATTTCTTTTTCCTTTATCTTTTTTCGTTTTTTTTTTTTTTACAAATTGAAGGCAAGACCTTCAGTCCACAAAAGATCACAGCTTGCTTTATTGTGATACCCGCTTTATTGTGATACTTTATTACAGTGGTCTAGAACTGATTCCCGGTGGGTCTGCACCATTTTACAGATCTTCTGGGAACTTATAGTTAACAGGCCCATCTATGTTCTCCTCATCTACCAGGGCCCCCTTATTTACCTTCTTTCATCATCCAGCTAAGATATCATTGACCATC
This sequence comes from Myotis davidii, assembly GCF_000327345.1. Classification (NCBI taxonomy): domain Eukaryota; kingdom Metazoa; phylum Chordata; class Mammalia; order Chiroptera; family Vespertilionidae; genus Myotis; species Myotis davidii. The sequence goes on along the minus strand of NW_006297145.1, from coordinate 700,220 downwards.
ACAGCAACCACTTTTCTCAAAATTCTCAATTTTTTCTTTTGCAGTGATATTATTGTGAGTCCTATAAAAAACTCCAAACCTGAACAAACTGAATTTACTATTTTCTCTATACATCCACTTGGGTTTCTCGGTAATTTGGGGGTGAAAAAGCACTCTGAATTGGAAACTGTCTTAATTCATGCTCCCCAATCTTAACTAGACCTGTAATGATGCTCAGAAGTCCCATTACGTTTCTATAGGGAGTGCTTTCCCCGCTCTGAGCCATTTCAAAGTGTCTCCTCTGCTCTCAAACACATGACCCCCACTTCTCCTTTAGTCTCTATATGACCTTGCCTCCCACAGAAAAACAAAAGACATCAGTCAAACATCTGTCAACTTCCTGCCATAAAACTTACCTATTTGCATCTTCGTACTTATCCCTCCCTCCCCGTTGCTTGATGGACTGAAAGGATTATCCTTTATCTTTTGGAAAACTAGATCATATTCCTTCTTGACTTCTCAGGAATGTTACTCTATCCATCTTTTCCTCTTTTCTTTCTGCATCCCATTAGCATGAGGTCATGGCATTGGCTCCAATCCTCAGGTCCTCCTCCACATTCCACACACATTTTCTCCTTTCTATCATGGAGAAGGTTCCATGAAGCATCTGTATTAAATATCTCCATGTCATCACTTCCCACTCACTCCTGTGTATCTGGCTCCCCTACCTTCACGTCACTGAAGCTACACTTGACAATTTGACTGATTACCTTTTTCTTGCTACATGGCATGTGCATTTTTCACTGTGTGTCTTATTTGATTTCTCTGCAATTTAGTACTGTTGGCCACTCTAAGCATTTTCTTTCCTTGATATTGTATTCTAGTTATTCTCAAACTATGGGGCTATTCAGTTCTTTCTCTGTCTTGGGTCATGTGATTTCATACTTCTCATCTCCCTGGTTGGCTCTCTTTAAATGACTACAATGTCTTCATGCCTCCCAACCCTGAACATCTATTTCTGGTCAGTTTTTAGTGCAAATAGAAGTGGGGAAAAAGCTGGGGTAGCCATACTTATATATGATGAAATAGACTTCAAAACAAAGGCTATGGTAGGATACAAAGAAGGACACTATATTATGCTAAAGAGATCAATTCAACAAGATAACGTAACCATTGTCAACATTTATGCATGTAACATAGGAGCACCAAAATATATAAAGCAAATTTATGAACACTAAACACACACACACACACACACACACACACACACACACACTGACTGTAGATTTGGGTTCAAACACCCAAAAGACCCTACCAGTTAAGAATAATACCAGAACCAATCAAAAGCAATATTTCATTGAGGCCAACACCAGATTTCTTTGCAGCTCTGTTAATTTCTTTAGGGCTGTTTTCTTCCTCAAAGGTGTATGCTAAAGATTAACTAAGACTGCATATGTAAATATCAGAACACAGTTTTGTCACAAATGAAATGCTGTGCATATGGGAGCGTTTTTCCTTTGAGTCTATGACTAAGTTGTGGTCTTCTTTTGTTCTATGTGAAGGTGGAGTGGACAACAAACACTAGATTAACCTGTAAAAGCAGCCATGGAGGGGCAGTCACTCTGAGAGTACCTATGTCTACAAGACACAATGATCAGCAATTTGGAGACACATATGTGGCTTGCATTGGAACTTGTGACATGATCTGTGCTTTTAAGATGAAATTTAGAAAAGATTCTAACTTCACAGGAAATGAATATGCTCTGCCCAGATTTTCCACAAACACTCTTAGTTCCTGCCTCTCTACTAGTAAAGCTCCCAGAGACCCCCCAGTGCAACCAACTGTTTCTGCCTGTCACACTTTTGCATTAGTGATACCCTGAGTATAAATATTGCCATAAAACTCATTTCCAGTAACCACTTCCAGAAAAATTCACTGACTTTGAGCTTGGACCATGTGCCATACCTTTGTAATTCTATAGTTGCACATCTTCACCACAACATCTACCACACTGTACTATAATTGCATATTTATTTATATCTTTTTCTCACTAGACCATGAGCACCAGGAGGACAGGGACTGTATTTTGCTTATTTCTACATTCCTTGTTTCCAAAAGAGTGGCACATCTTTAGGGTTAAAAACATGAGTTAGGAAACCAACATGAAAAAAGAATGATATCGCAAATGGGGAAAGCAGTGAAGATGAGAGGAAGTCAACGGAAAGGGAGAAAAAATAAAGGAAGAAAAATGGGAAACGGAAGGAAGGAAGGGAACAAAGGAAGGTTGAACTTTCATCTTCCTATTTGAAACGCTAGCTAAAGGATTCTACAGTTCTGGATATTTGGCCCTTTTTACAAGTTAAAATATTATTAGATGACTTTATTGGAATTGGATAGATAACTCTTTGAAAGCTGTAAATGCAGAGTTGGGATAAAAAGATATTAAGGCTGAGTATGGAGGAATGAAATCATAAATTCAGATACTCCAAAGGCACTCTTCCAGAGATAGAAGTTTTATGCAGTTTCACCAGTGGGGCATGGGAAGGTGAAGTTAACCAGTATTTCAAGGCTCAACTTTCTACTCAGATATTTGTCAAAAGCTGATTTCTTCAGCCAATTTTCAATAACTTCGTGTCAATACCACTAAGCAAAGTATGTTTTTGGCCCCTGGATGCTATCAGTCAACACAAACCAACTTGGGAACTAATCTAAACCACAGAGATGAAGAACGTCAGCGCATGTTGCACAACAGAAACTATTTGCTTCTACTTATTAATGGTGTGGGATTTTTAGAGATAAAACATAATTCCTTTTTAATTGAATTTTCAAAAAATCTGAACAATCCCAGCAGAGTTTGGGTTTTCCATTCACACTAGAGTAAATATAATAACTCAAGTACAGGTATTCATTTTTTAATTGCATCTGCTATTTTCTTTAAAAACACAGATTCAGATCTTTTTCTCCCTTGCTTAAAAGTCTATCCTTAGATCCCAAACCTATAAGATAAAATGTGAAACAAACCTCTTTATAATTTGACACTAATTTATAATTTAGTTTTTACCTTGTATTGTTTGCTTTCTTGTACCATACATTCTCACAAAGTGGTCTTTCTTACATATTATAAGAAACATCTGTATGCTTTTTTCATATTGCTTCTTTTTCCTAGAATATTATTATATTCTTTCTCTACCTACATAATATTCTTCAACATTTACCCTTCCCAAAAGACAGTCTGGCATAGTGTGCAAAGGAATATGGACTGTGGAATCAGCCCAGGTGTTGAATCTTCTACCTGATATCTGAATATTATTGGGGAATTTGTGGACACTCTTAAAATCAGATTGATCCTCTATAAAATGGTGATAATAATACTGATCCAAGAGAGTTGCTGGCATGATCCTATAAAATAATATATTTAAAGGACCAACATAGTATCTTCAAAGTAGTGGTTAGTATTATGATCCTAATCATGTTATTCTCCTTATCATCACCAGTACTACCATCATCATCACTAGTACCTCAAGGTTTTTGTGTTAAATATAATAATTCAAGTACAGGTATTAGCACTGGAATTAACACTGAGAGATCAATAATGTTAGTTCTAATCACCATTATTATTATACTTAATTAACTCCACTTAATCAGCATTCTCCCTTTGTTATTCTTACAGATAACTATACCTACCTTTAAAATGACATTTATCATAACATTTCATAATTATCTGCTTATGTATTCCCCTTAGTCTGTGATTACTTAAAGGTAGTCCTTGCTCAAGTTGATGGTGTATCATTAGAACTTAGAGCTCTTAGAAAATTCATTTTCAATGAGCAAACTTAATGTTACATACTAAGCTACTACCAATGTTTTTGTTTTGTTTTGCCTATTTACAGCCTATACCATTTATTTGCTAAATGGCACTCCAGAGAGAGGAATATGATCTACGTGCACTAGAATGGGACAGAGTGCTCAAAACATTGCCCCTAATAGCACCATATTCTCAAACTGAACTATATAGGCTTCCTTAAAAGTCATCTAGGACTTCTAATACCCCCAGAAAGTCCTTGATTATAACTATCAGGATCGTTTTGGAGCCTACCCATGAGTTTTCTCAAATACTCATTACCATTTCTGGGATGAGTTCATAGGAACTCACCACAGGTCATTAAATGATTCCTTCAGCATTTCAGAATTTGGAGCCACCATCCTGCTCCATGGAAAATTTTAGAGGAAATTAGATTATGGTGGGGAACATTGGCCAAATAGATGAAAGGGAATAAGTGTATTTAATAAATACTCAGTTTTGTGGCTTCTAACAGCAGTCCACGTTTCATCTATCAAAAAGGAAAAGTATTAACTCCTTCAAAACCTCACTGAAGCTAGCCTCATAGGCAAGGATTAGGTTCATATTCCACTCCCAAATAAAAAGTAAAGTCCTAAGATCATTCATGGCAAAGCATTTTAAAAGTACCCCCCCCATATATATATATACTCTATAAAATAGAAGAATATCATTCATGTACATCCATCTCTAGCTTCAGTGGCATTTTGTTGTTGCAAAAGTACAATATTGCACCAAGTACTTAATGTATGTGAATTGGCTCAACCAAAACCTAAAAAGCCATGCCAGGTGATGAGACAGAAAAGTCATCTAGGACTTCTAATACCCCCAGAAAGTCCTTGATTATAACTATCAGGATCGTTTTGGAGCCTACCCATGAGTTTTCTCAAATACTCATTACCATTTCTGGGATGAGTTCATAGGAACTCACCACAGGTCATTAAATGATTCCTTCAGCATTTCAGAATTTGGAGCCACCATCCTGCTCCATGGAAAATTTTAGAGGAAATTAGATTATGGTGGGGAACATTGGCCAAATAGATGAAAGGGAATAAGTGTATTTAATAAATACTCAGTTTTGTGGCTTCTAACAGCAGTCCACGTTTCATCTATCAAAAAGGAAAAGTATTAACTCCTTCAAAACCTCACTGAAGCTAGCCTCATAGGCAAGGATTAGGTTCATATTCCACTCCCAAATAAAAAGTAAAGTCCTAAGATCATTCATGGCAAAGCATTTTAAAAGTACCCCCCCCAAAATAAAGTAAATAACAGACAAATCTTAAATTTTACTTCCTGTCTAAACTCAATATATTGTTCTCAAGGAGTACTTTGTAGGGACTAGTGCTGGCATCAGGCAGACCTGATTTTGAATCTTGGCTTTGATACTTGCATAGGTTACCTATCTGAAGCTAATTTTTCTGACTAGTAAAATGGGAATAGCAGTCTTCATTGTGATAACGAATAGTTGTGACATGTTGGTGAACATGCTTACCACAATACTAAGCATACAGATAAATATTACTTCTCTTTGCATTTTCCCTTGGCTCCTAGAGTATTCCTAAAATTAAAGTCTCATAAGTTTGTGTTGTGAAGAATCCAAGATATATATATCTTTTCTACAAGTGTTGTCCTTTCCACATGCTAGTGATGGTGGAGATAAAGGCAAAGTATGGAAAAATCACAGTTACTGGTTCTCTCTCCTGTGCCCCAAGTCTAATATATGTGTGACCTCACTGAGTTCTCCCAACAAGATAAGGCAGATATTCTTATCATCATTATTATGTTGAATATTACCATTTTATAGAAGATGAATTATTAAGATGTTCAAGATCACCCAGCTAGTGAATACCTGCCCCAGGATTCAAAGGCATTCATGTCCTGCTCCAATATTCCTACCCTCTCCTCTACCTACCACATTGCATCTCATTGCACAGGGCCAAATGAAATGGTTTAAATACAAATTCTCTAGATGTGCAGATGCATTATTGTAATTTTGGAATTAAAGAAAATTTGTAGGGACTTGGCATCTCTGAAAGGAAAGGGGAAACATAAAATCACAAATTTTTATTTCCAAGGAGTCAATTCAGGTGAAATTGCAGATCCTGAATGTCAACCAACAAAAATCCCGATTCATTGCCTGGATTTGAGTTCCAGGGATATTCCAAGGCTATCAAATAAAAATAATAATTGTGAAGGGAAACATCAGTTTAGTAGCAAATTAATCTGTTAAAACATAAGGTGAGCAATGCATTGTGCAAACAATTCATTTTTAGTGGCCTGTATTAGCCCTTGAAGTTTTTTAGTTCTCCAGAAATTATTCTCTTCTTATTCAAGTATGTTGGCAGTAAGATCAAGTCTTTAGCCAAGAAAAGGAGGACTGGCCAGACCTCATTAGGCTGCAGTTTCAACTAAATATTATAAAGGAAAAGCAAGATTTGACAGCAAGTAGGTTACAGAAACAGGAAAACATTCATCACTGGGCAGGCAGCTCTGTCTTCACGTTCTGTCTTAAACCTGGCTAGTCACAGGGTAACATAGTCAGTGGGTAACATTGACAACATTGAAGCATGTTGCCAGTCATAGAGGCCCGGGGTAAGTTAGTTTCTGAGAGCACTGACCTTATTTCAGGACTCCAGAGCAACTGACAACTCAGCATCAGCTTTCTGCCTTGGAGGCACAATAGTCCAATGAAGGACAATGTATTTTCTTAGATTTTTAAATCCCTTTCCTGACTTCTCTTTTTTCTAGTATAAAAGTAAAGAGAAAAAAAATCAATGAGTGCTAATAACAATACCTAGAAAGTGAGGAAACTCAACCTAAGAAAGGGGAATAGAAGGTAGAAGTTGTCAAGGCAGGAGTAGGGATTTCTTTGGTGCAATGGAAGAGGAAGTAAAGGAAAGTGAGACATAAATAAAGCAAAACAAACACGTGCATATGCCTTGGAACAGAATTCTTCTGATAATTAAAGAGCTAAGCTAAAAGGGTATGTTACCAGCAGACAGTGTTGGATGGAACTCTGTTATGCACTGGCATGGGGTTATCATTGCAGACTCGAAACGTTGGTGTAGCAAAATGGTTAAGAGTATGTGATTTAGCATCAGATAGGACTGGATGAAAATTACCGTTAATACCTATGCCTGCGTTAAACCTCATAAAATTTAGTTACTTAAACTCCATAAAATTCAATCTTATTATTTCTATACTGAGAATAGCAATATCTTTCTGTAAATATTAAATAATATCATGTATATGAAGTGTTTAGCACAATGTCTAACGCACAGTAAGCTACCAATTTCATTAATTATCACTAAAGAATTGTTATTGGGGAAGGTACTTTCTTGATTTAACTGGGAATTCCACTATTAGCCACTGCTAAGATGAAAAAGCTGAAGGAAGGACACCTAGATTTTTTTCTGCTTGAAAATACCACATCTGTGAATACACAATTGGCATGTCAAATGGGTATCAAAAAATAATAGTTTGTTTTAAAGTACACATACAGGTAATATAGAGTGAAGACCAAGATAGAATATGCCTTCTAAGCTTTAGTATGTATGGGAGAAATAATAGGTGGAACAGTGTAGTAGATAAGAGCTATGCAGAATGAAATTAGAGTGTCAGAAAAGCTATTAACACTAGACACAAATACCTACCCCCCAAATATTTTAAATACAGAAAGTATGTAGGCTGAAAAATCTTGATTCTTAAAATCATAAGTAAAATACTAGCATATTAAACCCAGTACTGTTCTGTAACTAAATAATAAACACCATGGCCTAGTAGAATTTATCACATAAAGGCAGGTGTAATTCAGTAAGAAAAAAAAATTCCAAACATCATTATTCAACATATGAGCAAATTAAAAGAGAAAACAAATAGATTCTCAACAGATACATCAAATTTGCAATAAAAATTCAATGGTTATTCAAGATAAAACTATTAGTGAATTATCAACACCAGTAAACTTCCTTAATCCTATCTAATAAAAGAGAAACATGGTAATTGGCGTACGACCACTACCCTTCCCATTGGCTAATCAGGGCAATATGCAAATTAACTGCCAGCCAAGATGGCGGCCGGCAGCCAGGCAGCTTGAAACTAACATGAGGTTTGCTTGCTTCAGTGATGGAGGAAACCAACGTTCCCCGCTTGCCTCTGCCGGCCTCTGAGCCTGCAGTTTAAGAAACATTGTAACAAATATAGAAGCTAAACAAAACCCCAGAAACCTGCTTTCAGCAAGCCGAGATCTCAGAGCTGGAATTATACATTGTTTCGATTATAGAACCGAAACAAACCAGATACCTGCTTTCAGCAGCGGAGGCCTAAGAGCTGGAGCCTCAGAGCTAAAGCTGGCCCAGAATTTAAAAAA
>NW_006297145.1:672895-691543 GCF_000327345.1 Myotis davidii | reverse complement strand
CCTGCTCTGAGCCCGACCAGGGGCTGCACCTAGGGATTGGGCCTGCCCTCTGCCACCCGGGAGCAGGCCTAAGCCAGCAGGTCGTTATCTCCCGAGGGGTCCCAGACTGTGAGAGGGCACAGGCCGGGCTGAGGGACCCCCCTCTCCCCCCGAGGGCACAAATTTTTGTGCACTGGGCCTCTAGTATATTAATAAGCAGCTATCCAAACCTAATGCACATATAATACTTAATGATAAAACATTGGAAGCTTTTTTATTAAGGTAATAAAAGATAACAGTATAGCCCTAACCAGTTTGGCTCAGTGGATAGAGTGTTGGCCTGTGGACTCAAGGGTCTCAGGTTTTATTCCAGTCAGGGGCATGTACCTTGGTTGCAGGCGCATACCCAATGGGGAGAGTTCAGGAGGCAGCTGATCAATGTTTCTCTCATCAATGTTTCTAACTCTCTATCCCTTTCCCTTCCTCTCTGTAAAAAGTCAATAAAATATATTTTAAAAAAGAACAGTATAGTCTGCATAATAACGATGACTAGTCAACAGCATATCCTGACTATGCAACAAGACAAGAAAGGAGGCATAAGAATTGAAAGTGTCGTTTTATATTTAGAGACTATAAGAGTATCAACATACTAAATCAATAAATCTATAGATTAATGAATTAATCAACTATGAAATCTCAGGAAGGTTAAGTAATGTGTAAATATCAGTAATAATTTAATATAAGTATAGTCATAATAGCAAAAATACTCTGGTATTTATAAATTTTAAAATACATATGTGCAAAAACTTACGGAGAACATTATAAAATGTTCTTATGAAACATAAAACAAACCAAAATATATGGCAAGCTGTGCCATTTCCATGAATAGAGGTGTGAAAAATCAGAGTGGTTAATTTGATCCAAATCATTGACATAGTCCATGATATTTCAGATAAAATTCCAACAAGACTTTTCCCCTACAGCTTTATACATGTAAAAAAAAATTCATCTGGATACGCAAGCACAAAGATCAGTCAAGTAACTGAAGGGAAAGAAGAAAAAAAATAGGAGGTAGCAGTTAACGACCTATCTATTAAGATATATATATATATATAGCTATAGAAATATTTTAAATATTTTCTATATTTAAAGCTATAGAAATTAAAATAGAGCTGTATTGAAACAGGGAAGAAAAGTCAATGGGACAGAATTTGAAGTCCTTAAATAAGCTCAAATATGTGTGAGAAAGTAGCCTAAAGCAAGGTGGCATTATAAATCAGTGGGAGGGAAAAAAAACCTAAATAAATGGCATGATTGCCCATGCAGAATTCACTTCATACATGAAAATGATTAAATAAAATGTAAATAGAAAAGGGAATTTTAATTAGTAAAAGTTCTAGGGTAATAAGTGTTGACCATGAGATAAGAACCAGAGTTTTTGAAATCTCTCCAATCAGTGGTTTATAGGAAAAGCACTGATAAAACTGACTACACCAAAATTAAACTGTTCTCTACAAAAAGACTCTGAAACATGCCAATGGAGGAAAATGGCAGGCTTAGAAAATATGTTTGTAGCATATAAAACCAACAAGGCTTAGAATCCTGAATAGGGAGAGAAATTATTTGCCAGTTTAAATAAGCCAACAATATAACTTAAAAGTGGGCAAATGATGTGAGCAGAGGATTCAGAAGAGTCAATGAACATATGAAAGGATGATTATCCTCACTGTTGATAAAGGAAATGCAAATTAAAACAAGAGTGAAACACCATTTCACATGAAATAGTTTGACAGGCATCTAAGGAATCTGTCAACATCAACTGTTGGTAAAGACATGAGAAAACTGAACTCTCAGACCCTGCTGGTGGGAGTGTAAATTAGTGCAATCACTTTGGAGAGCAATTTGGCTGCAGATAATGAAACTTAAAATGTGCATACCCAATGACAGCAATTTTCCATTAGAGAAAGGCTTGCTCCTATATTCCCAGGGTAACCAGGGTATTTGTGTAGCATTGTTGTTTGCAGTGGGATAAAAATTGAAAATAACCTTTCTGTTTTCAACGGGGAACAGGCAAATACATATTCATGTTGCATAGATTAAAAAGGAGGAGAAAGCAGGTTTTAAAAGTATGTTGTACAGAATCCTTATGCAAGTATATTTTTAAAAACATCAACCATTTATGTATGGACACATTTTATAATAAACAGAAATTGGGGTTGCAAAGTTTGTGCTGGTGATTGCTTCTAAGGAAGGATGAAAATAGGGGGAGGAGGAGGATCTGCTTTACCTGTAATGTCCTATATTTTTAAATAAATCACTTGCATGGTGAATAAGTTTTAACAATTATAGTTGGGGAAGGCTTCCAAGAGAACATCTGACTCTGCTGCCTAATGTAAGCAACAGGAGGAAGAGATCTTTGTTTTCCTTTCTGTTCTCAGATCATAGAGGCACTTAATCACCCTTGGTTCTCCTCTCACATGTATTGAAACCCAGGGTGTTTCCAGGACAGAGGGAGATGCAGAGATGAATCAGATACCATCCAAGTTTAAGAAAGCTCAAAATACATCAGGGTAGTAGACTTTAGGTAAAACCTTTGTGCATGCCCGTGCATGCACACGCACACACTACTGGCACACACCCACAACACTAAATTGCCACAAGCGATAAAGCTCAGGTTCTTCAAAGTCTCAAGGCTTATCACCTCATTCCTCCAATCAGGCACCACTTTGCATGTCTGCTCAACCCACTGGAGCCAGGACTGTCCAAGGTAAATCCACACCAACTCACTCTACTTACCTTCTTCTGCGGTCAACCTGAATGCTCTCTGGAGCTTCATGTAGTTCTTCCCTCAACAAACATTTAATGACGTGACCATTACTAGGCATTGTAGATAAACACACTCTCTTTTGATCCTCAGAATAGCCCTATGTGGTCAGGATTTTAACCTCATTTTATAGGTAACACACACAGTTGAAGTGTCTTTTCTGGTTTCACTGTCTATAATTGGTATGACTGGAATTCAAACCTAGGTTTGATTGACCCCACAGTTAAGCTCTTTAAAGAGACCTGAGAATCCAGCTGCTGAATCAGCTTCCTTTGCAACCACTTCATTCAGAGCTTTCTACCAGACACCATGAAAAGAATCAAAATATGTAAGACACGGTCTGTGCTGCAGAATAACAGGGGATCCAGTAGTGGGTTTACCTCCTTGGAGATATAAGAACCCTCTCTGTACAGGGCGGTTATCATTAAGCCACTCTACAGTGCCCTCCAGGCTGGAAGCCTGCTGCCTGTCATCTTTGCACACAGGTCTCCCTCTATTCCAGGCCTTTGCAGATTCCCACATCCCTTTTGGGTTTGGAGGCCAAGAATTGATTTCAGCCCTAGAGTGAAGGAAAGACCTGAACTGTCTCACCCCAGCCAAGAGTTCTCATGTGTGGTAGAGGGAAACCCCTTCTTGGTCCAGCCTAGAGGTCTCAGTGCAATTAACGTTGTTGGAAAGTTGAGAGAAGTAACACCTAAAGCCTGCCTGCAGATGGCCAAGCCCCAATGAATTTTTCAGGCGGGTTGGATGATTTTTTCCTCATGTGTCCACATGGAAGCCTGCTGAGCTCATCTGCAGCAGGAAGTGGGATCAGTGAAACACCGAGAGAAAGGGCAGGGAGTGCATCCTCCGAGCACAGCTGGAAGAATCAAACTCGGTTTCTGGATGTGCTTTGTCTACACAATCTGAATTTAAGAAAGGGTTCTTTTTCTGTTTGTTGGTTTGGTTTGTTTTTTGTGTGTGTATTGACCACTACACTTGGAAAAAAATAACCAACCCCTCCATCCCTATGAACCACAGAGGCAATTTATTGTAGAATATCCTGTTGTGACATTGACTATGTTCTTTAAAAAAATAATGACAGGGCATTGCCTCAGTGCCAGTTGTGCCAGTTGCAATCATCTTGTCTGCCAGCGCGACCTGGGTAGGGGGAGGGGTCTGGAGTAGTGAGACACACTGTGGTTACTGGCATACAGTGGCAGGGACTGTGAAAGCCACACTGGATGCCAGATGCCAGCTTACATCTGCAGAGTCAGCTGCGAGGAGAAGGAAGTAGGGGAAAGTGCATTCAGAGAGGTTTGAGCTGTCAGAATCCTCAGGCATCTCCCCAGTCACAGGCTCCCAAACCTGTTAAACAGCAGTGTTGCCTGAAACACTTTTGAAAAATACTGATTCCTGGAGTGCACACCAGCATTACTGAACCAGAGTCTAAGCTGTGAGGCTGCAGACACATGTGTGGGAACCACTCTTGAGTCTGAAACCTGCGTAATAGAACTGGAGAAAGTAAAGCTAAAGAGGGAGCATGATTTGACCGCAGACAATGCTGAAGCATGTCAGAAGCCAGAGCACCCCATTCCCAGCCCAGAACTCCCTGAAGTTCCTCTTGTTCTCTGTTAACTCATCATTCCTACCTCCTCACTGGCCCAGTCTCAAGGAATGGTCCTACCAACCATTTGTAGCTTAAATCAGATACTTGGGAGTTACCTCTTTCTCACCCTTTACACAGAATTCATGTGTAAATTTTAATATTAAAATTGGATGCCCTTCTCTTCCGCACTGCACTTCCCCAGTTCAACTACCCCCATCTCTCCCAGGAACTACTGCAGTAGCTCCCTAAGTAGTATCTTGGCCTCTGGTCTGGCCACCCTGCCCATTCTCCACACCGAAGCCAAGGGGATCTTTCTAAAGCATCAAAACATGAATCTGATCTCATCACTCACTGCATAACATCTTTCAATGGCTTCCAAAGAACAAAGACTTTGACCAGCCTTTCATAGCTGATCACAGCTTTTGTTATTCCCCCAACTATCACTTTTCATCTCAAGCAACACAAAACTTCTATTCCCTTACATGGTCCCTCCCTCCCTCCCTCCCTCCTTTCCACCAAACATCTCTCTCTCTCTCTCTCTCTCTCTCTCTCTCTCTCTCTCTTTCTCTCTCCCCCTTATTCTAGAATGCTTAAACTCTGCCCCTTATAAGAAATCTTCCCTAATCCCAGCCATCTGGTTTAGCGACGTTTTCTCTCTGCCTCTGCAGCATCCTATGATTTCCCCCATTAATCCCTTTGTCAGATTATATTCGAAATGTTTCATGTTAATTGACTCTACTTCTCTATGTGACGTGAGGCTCCTTAGCACTAAGATTAATTCCTGGTTTATATCTATATTCCAAGAATAAAGCACATGCCCTGGCATTATAAGTACTTAAAGTATTTGTTGGGCCAGATCAACTTCTCCTGAAATAAGTTGATGGACCCAATTCCTGATTATTCCCCAAGCAGGTTGTTTTCTATAAAATGTGTTTTAAGAGATGCCAGTAACCCAGCCAATCTTTGGCCACCTGTAGTTGTCAATGCAGGTGGCCAGGGCTCTAGAAGCTAGAAGCTAGATTACAGGTTAATAAGCAACACCCTGGAATGGACAGATACATATCCCATTTGCCTAGACATTCTGCATATATGTGATTACTGAATCCTTACAAACACCTTGAGAGAGATGTTATTGTGTTTATCTTACATTTAAAGAAATGGGCTCAGAAAGAATATTTCTAAGACGACCCAGACACTGTGGGGTAGAGCTATGGTTAAAATCATATCTGTGTGTTTTCAAAGTGTGTACTTTACCAGCCTGTCAACTAATTTTGTAAGGATTTTTTGGGATCACAGTTACACCCATTCTCTTATACATCACCTATGGCCGCTTGTATGTTATAAGGACAGAGTAGAATCATAGCAACAGAGTTGAGTCATTGCCCACAAAAGCCAAAATACTTATTATCTGGGCCTTTATGAAAAAGTTTGCTGATCCCTGCTACAGTTACGAAAATGTCACTGAGCCATTGCCGATCGGGTCCCTGGCATGGCCATCCATGTGCTTCCTAAAGAACAAGGCTCCTTCTCCCACGGCCTCCAGCCTGTGAGCAGGACATCCTTGGTTTTCAGGCCCAGAGGTCTCCAAGCTCAGACTAGAAAGCTCCTTCCAGAGCCAAAATCCAGGCCTTCTGGGTGCTGAGTCAGAAGTGACAGCTCAGGCATCCGCTGGCCAGTGATGCGATCTTCATCCCATCCTGGGACTCCTACAGGGGCCCTGTTCATTTCTGCTATGTATATGCTCAAAATAAAAGCTTTCATCTCCCTTCCTTCCCTGAACTCTTTGAGAGAAGCCTGATCACTATAACAGAGACAAGTACGATTTACTAAGCTCGTTTCCCCTAACACAGGACACCAAGTGCCTCTGGTGGTGGTAGATCTCTTTTTCCACTTGAGGGAAGTGAGCCACATGCTTGCCTAAGAAGTAAATCTTCCTCCCAAGAAGGACCTTGGGAGCTTCAGGAGCTTTTTCCACTAGAAAAAAAAAAAAGAAAAAAGTTAAGTATTTAACATGGCACCCTGCTATACATGTATTCATTTTATAATTGAAAAGGTCAATAAGGCCCAGCCAGCATGGCTCAGTGGTTGAGCACTGACCTATGAATCAGGAGGTCATGCAGGGTTCGATTCCAGGTCAGAGCATATGCCTGGGTCATGGGTTAAATCCCCAGTAGGGGGCATGCAGGAGGCAGCCGATCAATGGTTCTCTCTCGGCATTGATGTTTCTATTTCTCCCTCTCACTTCCTTTCTGCAATCAGTAAAAATAGATTTATTTAAAAAAAAAGAAAAGAAAAAGCCAATAAGGCTAATTTCACATTAATAACAAGAAAAGAGAAAGGCTAGTTCACAGGTGGTTTTGAGGACCAGTTAAGATTATGGAGCTAGCTCTTATAAACTCTAATGTGCTTCATAGAAAATAAGGTGGAATTATTATTAATAAAATTTAATATTCTAAAACAAGTGAGGATTATTCATATTACAAATGTTATCTTTATAACCTGCAATAATTTCATTTAAGGAATTAAGCTCACCCAAAAGCAAATCCCAGAAAAAAAATAAACCATACATACAAAATAAATGTATATGCATGCATTATTTTCTCCCCAAACAATATCATGACACTTTAATGAACCTCTGAAACAGATTTAAAAAGAGAGCTGTCCTATTGAACACAGCCCTCCCCATAAGGGATCCCTAAATTTACTGAACTGCCCACAGGGCATCTCAGAAAGACCCTTGAGTTCTGCAGAATTAACAAAAACAGAGAACTGCCAGCTCTGTAATGATGGGAAGTTGACACTGGAAGCAAACTTAGGAAACATTTCAAACCCATTCCTCATTTTCCATATCAGAAACTGTTTGCAAAAGAAAAGAAATACTTTACTCACAGTCACAGAGAGCTCATTGGTGAATGGACCTAGTTTCAAGCTTAGATCATTTGCATCCAAAAGAAAACTCTTCTCTACTCCCCACTCCCCTCCACCCCCAAAAAACCCTCACAAACATTCCTGAGGTGTAAAGTGAGGTCCACCTGAAGAAGGACAGGGGATTTTAGAGTTACTAGGGGAAGGAGGACTACCTGAGCCTCCGGAGAGCTTTTCAGAAACCAGGTCACCCTACCCTGAGCAGGAGGCATCCGGCACTCACAGTGCTGCCAGGCCCCCACGCCATTCATCACTCCCTCCTGAGCCACTTTCCAGACCTACACTGGACTCTACTTCCTGACAGGTTGTATATCGTTTCCGTCTCTGAGCTCGGGGTTCATTTTTCTCCCATTTATGGTCCTGCCTTACCCTTTGGCTGAACACTAGCCACACTTCTGCTTTGCCTGATCAAACCCAGGCTATAAGCATTGACACACTTTTTTCCTAGGGGTTTCCCCCAAGACTTTTACCCTCTGAGTGGGACTCTGGCAAGACTCGGGGTGACCCTTTCCTGCAAGACCAGATCCCTGCACTGTAGGAAGGAGAGACTTAGACTCTTCTGGCCTCCCTCCCCAGAGGTACCCTTGGGCTGAATTTTGCACCCACCGCATGGGCAGCAGATGGTCCCCATGCTTGCAGGTAAATCTGGACACCTCTCATTCTGACAGAATGTGCCCTCCTACTCATAATTAATATCACCTGGCAGTGACAGAAGATCTTTAAGCTTTGAAAACGCCTCATAAGCATTTATTAATTGACCAGACTTGCCAGCTCCAAATATTTTTCCTCTACCTCCCAAGCCTCTGGGTATTTACCCAAGCTACACCCACACTCCCCACAGAACTTACAGCATCGGCTCCGAGTTGGGAAGCTGAGCTCAGGAAATCCCTACTGATCCAACTTGCCAGCGGAACCCCCAGAGATTTCCTAGACCACATGACTCCTCTAGCAGAGTCTCAGAGAAACAGAAATGACATAGATAGAATTTTACATTTAGAAAGATGGGGATTTAAAAATCCAGAATCCCCCTGGGAAAGAAGACCTAACCTCAGAGCCCCAGGATTTCATAGGTAAACAGAGATGTTAATACCTGCACAAGCAGTTATTAGGATAAAAGGTGGAGAATCAGATGGTTTCAGGTTGGTACCTGGTGACACTTATTGATTGTTCGTTGTTTTCTATGGTATAACTTGCAGAACCCTGTGAGTTAGGACTCACTGCTGCCATCAGTTTAAAGATGGGGAAACAGAGACACCGGGAGGTGGGGTAACCGGTACCAGACTACATGGTGAGTAGGGAGACATCTGAGATTTGAGCCTGGACAGTCTTGTCCCCCTCTCGATAGTGGTTCTCAATGGACAGCGGTTTCAGGATCCCCCTCACACTTGTGAGGGTGGTCAAGCTCTTCTGAGTTAGAGATCCAGACGAGGACACACCTCCACTGTCTCCTTCTCTATAGTGAACCCCTGGGTGTTTTTCTTAAATTTGGACAAACAGAACCTTAAGTGGGTTGTACACGTTCTGGAAATGATAATAATATCCTATCAGAAGGAGTTGTCAGCATATTTCTCTCTCTCTCTCTCTCTCTCTCTCTCTCTCTCTCTCTCTCTCTCTCTCTCTTTTGTAGTTTTGTGCCATTTGTGGAATGAAGAAATTTGTGGAAACAAGCAATTTCTCCTGTCTCCTCTGTGGCAACTTTTCTCATCTATAAAAATAGCATCTAACTCAAGAGAATGCTGGAAAGGCAAATGATATTAAGCTTCTCTGTTAATTCAAAAGCCCTCATGGTCATTTACTGGGCTAGTTGTGACAACTTCTTTCCATCTTTAACTTGATTAATTAACCTGCTTGGCGGTGCTTACTAGTGCCAGATCCTGCATGTGGCTGTGAAACATGGAGATGAATAAAACGCAAACCCTGTGAGGGAACACCCGCCACGTGGTAAATGCGACGGTGGTGGAATTGCTGCTTCGGGAACAGAATGATTCACTGTTAGGGGTGTCAGGAAAACTTTCAAGGGGAAGGCAGACTTCTGGGATGGATTTCAGTAACTGAATAGGTTGGACAAGGGCTTGGGGGTTGTGGTGGTGGTAGTTAATGTCCAGGACTGGAAAGGACCTCCCTACCAAGAGGAACAGAGTATGGGAGGGTATGTGGGCATGAAGCATCATGATGTGGTGTGAAAACTGCTAATCCCCCTGTTTATTAGATTTACTTATGCCTGGCAAGGATCATGCTGGGTGGACGAACCTAGATCTGGAAGGGCCTTGGATGCCACAACTCAAGAACCTGGAGTTACATTTCCTTCCATATTCAGAATGTGTAGAAATGGTACATTGACTAGGTCATGGCCCTCTGCGTAGCAGTCACTGGCCCTCTTACACCTGGTTCTCTAACAAGACACTTCTCCCGTCCACTGAGGAGCCCACCCAGGCCCTGAGTCAGCTCTGCCCTCCCCAGAGCATGCCCACCACCACCCACAAGGTACCTGAAGTGCTTGCAGCAGCAGAAAGTGGGAGCAGCTCCCCAGAGCAGTGGAAAAATAAGCTGCTGAAAGGTTTATTTCCCTGCTCAGAATATTTTTACAAAGCAAACCCACAAGGCTTGTCGCCACACACTCAACTATTTTTAAGCTTCCTGACCAGATCTCGTAGATGGGCCTTGGGGGACGGTAAGTGGCGGCAGGGAGGTGGGAGTTGCTCTTGGCTTTGGGTACGCTAGGTCTTCAGGGAGTCCTGAGATGTGGTTTGGCCATAGAACATTTCTGGGGGAGGAGGACGTGGGGGTGAAGTAGAAGCAATTAGCCCCCTTGTCTGGGGGAGGGAGGCTTAATCATCTGTGACCAACAGGAGCCCCAACCCCTTGCCTTCCTAGAGCACAGGGGCAGCCAAGGAAAATCCCTCGGAGGGATTTCACCTCCCTCCGAGCCGCTGTTTCATGGATTCAGGCCACAGATAAGGGGTCCTTCACTGGTTTTGCACCATATGCTAGGCCTGGGTCATGACTCAGCCAAACAGACTCCTGTCTCCTCTCCCACACTGACCAGAGCCTCAGCCAGATGGGGCTGGTGGGCGGGTGGCTGAAAAGCCAGAAAGGGCAAAGGCTGTGTGGGTGACCGGGCATTCTCAGAGTTTCCAACTGTGATATTTCTTAGCTCCCGAGGTCCCACAGCCAGTCCCAGTACAAAGTCAAGTGAAAATGACCCAGGTTTTTCCGGGAAATAAGGTTGATTTTAGCATGTTTTATCCAAATAATGGTGAAGTGTGGGCGTTGACAAGAGAACGGAAGCAGCAACACTGTTGTTCATCATGCAGAGCAGGGTCCTCAGGCTGAACTGGTGCAATAATTTTTTAAAGAAAAAAAACTGCCGAAACCGGTTTGGCTCAGTGGATAGAGCATCGGCCTGCGGACTGAAAGGTCCCAGGTTCGATTCCAGTCAGGGGCATGTACCTGGGTTGCGGGCACTTTCCCAGTGGGGGATGTGCAGGAGGCGGCTGATCGATGTTTCTTTCTCGTCGATGTTTCTAACTCTCTATCTCTCTCCCTTCCTCTCTGTAAAAAATCAATAAAATATATTTTAAAAATAAAAAAAATAATACCTGATTGAATTTTGGGGGGTGTTAATAGCTTTAATAGTAGCTTATGGGCATGTTTTAACAGGGCTTATATGCCATGTATCACATTTGTTCCTGCAAATAACCTGGTAGGGTACAGCAAGGACCCCATCTTCATTTTTCAAATGAGACAAGTTATGCAAACTCATAATGTTGCAAAGTAAATATCAAGATGCAGGTCTCCTGAATCCTAGATAAGATTTTATAAAGACATATGATACAAAGCATGCCGGTAAAAACTTAAGAGTATGTTAATTAACAGAAGTGTAATGACTCAGATTTCTCTGAAGCTCAGAGAGGTGAAATAAATTGCCAAATGAAACAGAAACTGGAAATTACAAGGCCAAGATTTCAAACTAAGTCTGTCTGGCACCAACTGTGTGGTTGTTCCTCCTATTTGGAGTGTTCTCCATACTCCCTTTTTTAAACATAACTTTAATATGGTGTTCCCTATCTGACATACTTTTGAGGAGTGCAGGCATGCTTACCTGCTCAGCGTAGATTCCTGTTCAGCTCTTGGTTTTCATTCATGTTCACAGCTTTTCCTCAGCCACCCTGTCACTCCCTCTTATGCTCCCTGAGCTCACTCTGGTCTTTTCCTTTCCACTTCCCAAGCTCCTCTCACTCAAACCTGTCATGTGCACAAATATCCATGATAGTAGAAGGACATGATTACACATAAAGCAACTTAAAATCAGGGACCAGATATTACTCTTCTGAAAGGTCATAAGCTATTTCCCTCCTTAGCAGCTACTTCTCTCCATGCCCCATGTTCAGCACAGGACTCCTGGGACCTCCCATAGTCCTTGCTTCAAGGGCCCCAATAAACTGTATTTAGTCATCTCAGCTAGACAATAAAAACTACTTTACTTTACTAAGCAAACCACTTTAGCCAGCTATGTCAACATCATGGCTTCCTCTAACCCTCTTTCTCTAATCAGGACCTTCACGAGAGTCATCTAATGCAAGGCTTCACTCTTTAAGAAGGTCCGATGTTACAATCACTTCTTAATCTGCAACTGTCCTATACCAATCCTTTAAGTCAGGTTCAAGGTATAATACCTGTGCTTCCTTCCTGGCCTACCCCCTTTCCTCCAGCATTTACTAAAATGTAAATAATAGTGTAGTATGCAGAGAATTTTTTGTTGTTGTTGCCCAAAGAAAACGGTAACGATTAAAGCTTATTTTTTTTCTTTTTTAAAATGTATTTTTATTGCTTTTTCACAGAAAAGAAGGGAGAGGGATAGAGAGTTAGAAACATCGATGAGAGAGAAACATCAATCAGCTGCCTCCTGCACGCCCCCTACTGGGGATGTGCCCACAACCAAGGTACATGCCCTTGACTGGAATCAACCCTCGACCCTTCAGTCCACAGGCCAATGCTCTATCCACTGAGCAATGCTTTATATGTTATTAGAAATGCTTAGTCTAAAATTTTTTCTAAAAAATAATCATGTTCTATTTATTTTTTGTGTGGTTTTATTTTGTTGTTTTTTCACAGAAAAGAAGGGAGAGGGATAGAGAGTTAGAAACATCGATGAGAGAGAAACATCAATCAGCTGCCTCCTGCACGCCCCCTACTGGGGATGTGCCCACAACCAAGGTACATGCCCTTGACTGGAATCAAACCTCGACCCTTCAGTCCACAGGCCAATGCTCTATCCACTGAGCCAAACTGGTTAGGGCTTAATTTTTTCTTATATCCCTTGATCTGCTTTGATTTAACATCTCCATATAACTTATCCTCCAACAGATCTGAATCTCAGAAATCAGTTTCCCTAAGTTAAAAGAAAATACAATTCTCCATCTGTCTTTTTTCAAATAAAACTCTTCTTCCTCATCATTTTTATTCTGTTTTGGCAGACAAACAAGAATTACGTCATAACCTTGTGGTCCATGTTTCCTTCATTCAGGCCTGTTGGAGATGGAGCTTAGAATGAGGAAATTTGGAAGATTCCCACTGGAATTCCATGGCTTTCTGACTGTGGTAGTCTTTCACCTCCAGGAAATTCTAGGGAAATCCAATGTGGGCCGTGGCTGACAGGAAATGAAAACTTCCAATTCTACCCCAGTAGAGAGCAGGCCTTTCTGCTTAGCCATCGTGACTGGTGAAGAATAGGTCCCTAGCTTGGGTCAGAGACCCAAAGACATTATCAAGCTCAGAGTGTACACGGGAGGTCCAAGACCACAAACTGGAAGTAGGAAATTGTAAGAAACAGTCTCTGACTCAAAGGTGCATTTTGAATTTTCTCCAGTGCATTTTGAATGTTCCAAAATGACATTTTAAATACTTCCCTGTCATAACTGAAGTTACCATTTCCCTCAACATCAGGCTAAAGTTAATCAGACTTGCATTTGTATCCAGCTTTGCTATGAACTAGCTCTGGAACCTTGAGCAAAATAGACCCTTCTATGAGTCTATTCCCTCACTGAACAGTAGATGAATTTAGGATCTTGTCTTGTTTGCCTCTGGGTCCTAGCGCTTAACATATCTGATTCTCTATAATATAATCAGTCATTGTGGAATGATTAATGAATGAGATTTTTAGTCTTCTCAGGGTGCTATCACAAAGTACTACAGAATGTGTGGCTTAAACAACAGAATTTATTTTCTTATGATTCTGGAGATAGACATTCAAGATCAAGGTGCTATGAGGGTTGCTTTCTGGTGAGGTCTTTCTTTCTGGCTTGTGGATGACCATCCTCTCACTGTGTCCTCACATGAACTCTTCTCTTTGCATGGAAAGAGAAAGGGAGGAGAGGGTGCTGAGAGGTGAGGAGAGGATAGGGTTTAAGATAGGTCTACATTTTACTAAAAGCCATTCAAACACTAGTGGCACTTCTTAATAAAATACCATATTTTATTCTGAGTATTGAGTGCTTAGCTAGTGCTAAGTTCTTTGCGTGCATTATCTCATGTATTGTTTAGAGTCGTGAGGAGCATCATTATGGAAGAATATCAGAGATAAACCTGCGATAACCTGTCTAGGATTTACGCCTCAGGGCTCGGTGCAAGAGTAAAGAATGGAGTGAATTCAGACACAAGTTGGAAAGCTGTAAGGTGAATAAAGGTGAAAGGTTCAGGACTCAAGAAAGAGGTGATTGGGTTCTTGTCAGATTCTGGCAACATGGATCATGGTGGTCTTGATAGAGTTTAAGGACAGGACTAAGCCTCCCAAATTGACCACATGTATCAACCAAATGGTCTGTGTCATAGTGGAGTAGGTCTGGCCCACTGGATCCAATAGGATGATGCTCTCAGGTACAGTCATTATAAGAAGCTTTGCTGTCAGCATTACCAGAGGTGACACTACCAGAGGCAACTTCACTGTATCACCTCCTGATGTAAAGGCTTCCTTTAAGTATCATGAAAGGTAAGGCACAGAGAAAGGAACATAAGACAACATCTATTTAAAATTAGTGAATTGAAACAGGGATAGAAAGATTATAAGAATTCTTATTTTTCACTCCTCTATTAAAATAATAGCTTAGTCTAATTTCATGCCAGGATAAATCTGACTTTATGGAAATTTTAGATTCTGATGTCCCGGATATAACCCGCTTTAGGTCTTTTTACTCACCTATGAATTATAGTCTAAAATGTAGAATAAAATAGGAAAGTAAACAAATGTCAATTCCTCTCAAATGATTCTTTTACTAGACTATATACTTCTTACATCTAATTGAAAAGGGACAAATGCGATTATTTTCTCCTGTATTATGCCAATATACTTTATCTACCTATCTATAAATATCTACACTATACACATTCATATACATGTATACACTACAATACATACTAACTCAAAATCAGATCTCATAAGCTCCTGCCCTTAAGGGTACCAGGTACTGTTCTGGTATCCAAGGAGTTGCTATGAAGGAGGTGGGGGAGGCAGTAGGTAGGAACAAACAAAACAAAACAACAGACCATTTCTAATGGCAACCCTTCCAGTGCAGCAAAAATGAGCCAAGTTAAACTGTTCAGAAAACCCTGAGCTTTGGACAAAATAAACCCTTTGTATTTGTATCTCAGAACACCAGCCCCTCACAGGGTAACTTGGGCTCTGAAAGTCCCCTACTGCAGAAGAACATGAGCAACTCAGAATCATTTAGAGAGACTCTGGTTTCAGCTTACCTTCTGAGCCCCACACTTTCCTGGGGCCCGTGATTCCACAACGACCTTTTAATGTTGGTGGAGGAGCTGTGTTTCTAACTATTCATTTTACCATCTACACTCTTCCACTTGCCAACCTGAACAAATCACTGTGGAAAAGTTTTAAGTTTCCTATTGTCCTGTGAATCCTGGAGCCACTATCCACCTTCTACAAGACAGACTTTTCACCTGAGTAGCAACAACTAGAGCAGTGATGATGAACCTATGACATGTGTGTCAGAGGTGACACGCGAACTCATTTTTCTGGTTGATTTTTCTTTGTTAAATGGCATTTAAATATATAAAATAAATATCAAAAATATAAGTCTTTGTTTTACTATGGTTGCAAATATCAAAAAACTTTTATATGTGACACGGCACCAGAGTTAAGTTAGGGTTTTTCAAAATGCTAACATGCCAAGCTTAAAAGGTTCGCTGTCACTGAACTAGAGGTTGCTGGTGCAGAGCAGATATAGAAATATGTCTCCAAAAACTCATTTTCTCTATAGTCTCATAGAATCCCATACTTTCTTCCATTAGACTTAGTTGACCCATTTTCTACTGTGGGTCTTCTGATCATCCTCTTCCTAATAGAGATGAACTCCCCTTCTAAACATTTCTGTGTCCAGTGGGAAGAATTTAGCTGGCCAATTATCATGAGCATTTAAGTCCACAGGGTTATCATAGTTCTTTCTGAGCCCAAATGACTAACATGTTGTTCCACTTTAGATTTCAGTCATTTGCAGAATTTTTGGGTATGAGTGTGCTCAGTGAGTTAAGTCTAGGCACCCAGACAAAATGAAAAAGGCTTAGAAAAGCTGGGCTGGAATTCAAAACCCCATTGTTTCATTCCAGTGGGCATCAATCTTTGTCTCAATGTGTCCATTTCTTAGATAGCTCTCTCTTTAAACTCCCCTGAAATTATTTTTCAATTTGATGGGTTTTTTTAAATACCACATGTCATGTTTTAAATATATTTTTATTGACTTCAGACAAGAAGGGAGAGGGAGAGAGAGCTAGAAACATCAATGATGAGAGAGAGAATCATTGATCCTCTGCCTCCTGCACACCCCACACTGGGAATCAAGCCTGCAACCTGGGCGTGTGCCCCTACTGCATAGGTCATCGCTCAACCACTTAGCTGTGCTGGCCGGGCACCACTGCCATTTTTAAGGTCTCTTATTTGCCGTGTGCTTTGCCTGTCATGTCTTGTTTGAGCATTGCAATCTTACAAATGAGGTATCAGTGTCTCTATTTTACAGGTGAGGGTCAGTCAACTTCTCCAGAAGATCAGTGAGCAAAGTCAGCAGTCAACCCCAACGCCACTGTATCCCATTGCCTTTCTTCCCTGGATTGTCTTTTTGGCAAGAAGGAGGACATTTTCTGAACTCCGAAAACCCTCTTGCCTTAACTCTGGGTTTTAGAAAACCTATATGTACCTAATCATAAGAAGTGTCCTCCATCCACCCACTCTACCCAGCTCAGCAACCTGTCAAAGGCTGTTGCAGTATTTGAAGGAAAGCCATGAGGGCTCCAACCTAGGTCAGTTCCAACATCCCATTTTTACTGTTCGGTGGAGAACAGCTGCTACAATCAGCTGAGGCTGGCGAGTTGCCCTTACAGTCCAACTCCGTAATGCAGTAGAGATGCCCAAAATGCCTTGGCCCAGTCACCTGGACAGAGAGCTTTCCAGAAGAGAGCCAGTTTGCCCTGTTCGATAAGCAGGGATATGAGTCAAAGAGCTCTTACCGTATCCAAAATAATTTAGCTTCCAGTTTCCAAAAAACTGACACCCTACAAATCCCAAGGGACGTAATTACACTTAAATTACAAGGACATAGAACGTTAATACAAAACGGGTGACATAAATACACTGAAAAAGGAAACTTGATTCAGGAGCCTCTACATGTTTCTAGATCTCAATTAATTTTCCTAATACTGTGAGTTCTCCTTGTGGCCCAAATAACTATGTATCATTTTGGTTTTTACTTTTAACTCCTTCCAGTAGATTGAGGCTGAGTAATTAATATTCTGTTTGGCAAATGATGCCTTTGGAAGCACAAAATGGCTTCTGAAGAAAAGTCTGTGTGAGGTCCCATCAGAGGAAAACGGTGCACCTACTTTCCAAGTCACAGATTTTAAAGATAGAAAAGAGGATTTTTAATGTCTCCTTAATAAGATACTCATGTTGGGGCTGGAGTAAACATAATCTTCAGTGGCCCTCAGAAAAAGATTAGAGATGTAGTCTAATCTTCCTGTGGGGTAATGTTTTTATAATCCAGAGAGTCACGGAAATATAAATCTATGCATGTAACGCCCATTTATTTGTAATTCATCACCCATTAAGCCAAACATCTACGTTAAGTGGAACTGCTTCCAGGAAAAAAGATTCTCAAGACTAAGCGTCTAAAAAAACAACAACAAAATGCTGATTTTAGCTTTTTAGGGAGAGTCCCAAGATGGCAGTGTTTATTCTGTATTTCTTCCTATGTAGAATAGTCTCCCCAACGCACCACCCATCAAGACCTAAACTAGGCCTCCCTGCTATAGACATCTTCCCTGAATACCTCCCCATCTGCAGAGCTGCTTCTAGGGTTTTTGCTTTTTCGGGCGTTTTTGTAAAATAGTCAATATATAGTAACATATTATTTTGCAAATCATTTCATATGTCAGTGATACGATAAGTGTCTTGAGAGCAAAGAAAAGAGGAAAGCACTGAACCACACCTGAAGTTCCACTTTCTCACTGGCTTTCCATGTGACTTCTGTTCTTATTTATAAAAAGATTATTTGGTCTCCAAGGCCCCATACAACTTTAATACTCATTGGTTTTCTGATGTGCTATGATCATACTGGTCACGTCCCCAACTCCGCTTACCCACTCTATAAAAAGCATAGGTTCACCAGACTTAATCATCACCATAAAAGCAATGACACTGTGTATGACTTTCTTCTCAAACACCTAACACTGCGTGACACAAAGGAAGAGCTCAGAAGACATTCCATCAAATGAGTGAATGCATACTTTGTAAGCTAATTGACATTTATAAGCACATAAAATATTTCAAAGTTGCCATATAGCAGTCTTTACAACATAAGCAATGTACACACAGTTATTCCCATTTAATTAAGAAAGACGATGAGGTTTGGAGCAATCAGTGATTTGTTCAAGATGCTACGGCTGCATTGTGGTATGGCTAATGGGCAAGCTAGTCTGTCTGGCTCCTATTGTACTTTCCCCTACAACAACTCTAGTCTAGGCTTCTCTGAGAACCAGTGCACACAGCATGCTGCTATATTCTATGCTACTGTAAGGAGAGGGATTATTTATGCTGATCTGATGCGATGGCAACAGTACACAGCCCTAATTGGAAGACCAAAGAATTAGGGGAGAGGTTGGGTTTCCCACCAAACCCTCCGCAGGCAAATCGGCAAGCAGAATGAAGTTGCAAAAGGACCTGGGAAAAAGCATGCACGATGAGAGGGTGGTTCTTTAGGGTTGCGATCAGGAAGGCCCGAGGCTCCTGCTGCAGCTGCCAGGCCTGCAGATTAAGCTTTTCTTTTCT
>NW_006297145.1:648786-672848 GCF_000327345.1 Myotis davidii | reverse complement strand
ACGTTGTTTCATTTTAAATGCTATAAGCCTTTCAGGAAACAGCTTTCTCTGGGAACCTGCTCATCACAGAAAGCCCCTTGAAGAAGTGCCAAAATGTAGTTAGCAGGGAGGGCGGAGGGGAGGGGGAAATGTGGGGTTGATTCAGTGCAGCCATTTGATGGTGAAAGTGCCTTTATCGAGGGAGCAGAGACTATCTGGGCGCCTTCTTAGCCATGCAGAGCACACAGACTCCTGGGAAAGGAGCTCACATTTGGGTGAAAGGTGGCTGGAAACAGAGATTTTTGAAACTCTGGGGATATTGAACACTAATAGCTCTCACACACTGAGGACTCCAAGCGCTGGGCTTGACACTCTCTATCATATTTAACCTCATTGCTACCTGTGGATAAATGTGGTTACCTTTATAAAGGAAAATCTCTCAAAGAATAAAATAGACTTGCAGATTTCACACAGGTAGGCCTGGCCCAGGCCTCCAGTCTGACAAATTTCACATTACACTGTCTCACCTTTCAGTGTCCACCTAAATTTTGGTTAAAACAAAAGTAGTACCCAGGATGGAATAAGTGGAGGAGCATGTTCATGAGCTAGTATGTACATATGACAACCATGAAGTCATTCCCTTTTAATAGTGAAGAAGGACCTGGGTACATAACTATTGCCATCCATCCCCATGTGTTAGAGCTTATAACACATCAACGGGGAAGGTACCACTTCTTTCTGAGCATCATCTATGTATGTCTGCATCAGGACCTGAGAATCTCACTGAGAACCATCTCTGCATAGTTCCTTGAGAAAAAAAAAGGGGGGGGGAGGGTGTGGGGCTGTAGGTGGAAAAGTGAAGAACATAGGCTTTTGAATTATATAATTCTAGCTGTGCGTCCTGGGTCTGACAAGTATTGGTTCTCTGGCTATGGACAAGTGGCAGAACTTTTCAAAATCTTGATTTCCTCATCTGTGAAATGGGTCTAAGAGTATTTACCTTGAGGGCCACTGTGAGATCAGAAAATATTCTGAAACCATGGCTAAACAGAGTGAGCATTGCAAAAGAATCCCTGTGATCATTAGTGGGTTTCATGGTTGTTGTTACTGACTATTATTCTTTGTATGGTTTTTGTTGTCGTAATTATTACTATTACTCGAGGCCTGGTGCATGAAATTCATGCACGGTGGAGGAGGGGGGAGTCCCTCAGCCCAGCCTGCCGCGATGGCAGCATCCCTCGCCCTGGCCTCTGGCCCGAGGCCCCTCCCCTCCCTCCGTGCTGCCGGGGCACAGACACTGGGCTCCCGTTGCCGGGGCGACGCCACCAGCGTCCCTCCCCAGCCACTATGGGTGCCGCCATCTTTGTCACAGAGTAATGGTTAATTTACATATTGCTCTTTTATTAGATAGGATTATTTCTGTTCAGGGAGAGAAAGAACATAGACACACTGGCATGGGTTGATTCCTCAGACTAAATAATAATTGATGATTTAATTTAAGCTATAACAATAATCAAAACAATGATGTGTAATGTTTACTAGGTGATTTCTATATGCCAGACATGTTTCTAAATTTTTTCACATGTTTTACATCAGATAATCCTCACAGCAACCCTATTTGATCATAAACAAAACGTGAGTCACTTAGAAGGTGAGTAAACTGAAGCATAGAAAAGTTAAGCAATCTCACGGAGAGACTGAGAATTTCGTGCTGGGATTCAAACCCAAAAAGTCTGACTCATGCAATTTTCCTAGGAACAACTACAGGCGAGAATTATCTACATCATGTATTTGCCAACTAGGTTCTGCTGATCCCTAGGATCCATTAAATGTGGTGATAAATAATCTCTGGGAGATGGGCTCCATGGTTTCCATAACTACTTCAGCAGGTATTGCTCTTATGCATTTAATATGTAGAATTTTCACAAAACATCTCACTTAAAAGATTTTGCAGCTGACAAGCATTAAATAAACTGGTCTATAAAGAGTGTGCTTCATGGGGTTAGAAGTTCATGGGGTTCTGGCAGCTGGGACAGAGGGAGGACCCCAGAGTGATGGGGAACAACCACATTTAATAAAATGTTGGTGCTCACATGATTTGTATGAGGTCTGGCCCCATTCATATTGCTGCTAATAGGTGACTCTTCTCCGTTGGGTAGGAGTACAGGATAACTCAGTTATAACAGCCTCCACCCCCTCCACTGGGCAGTAAGAGGTCTGAGAGTTTCAGCACTCCCTTTCTGAACAGCAGCCCTGCAGCTAAGTTCCTGGAGATCTACATCTAATTGATGGAAAGATGTTTGGTTGGCAGGCCTTGCTGGTGAAGCCAGTTGATATGAGTTAGAACAAATCATAAATATGTATTATTCTCTTAACACACACATAATTTAATAATACTTTTAGATGAAATTTCCCACCAAAATATCCAATGTTTTAAAAAAAGAGAGAGAGAAAGAATAGGGTGAATTCTGAGGAAGAAAATGTCGTTAAAGGAATGGAGGGATATCCCTCAAGCAATAAATCTCAAAAGTTCTTTGCTTGCTCAGCCAGTGTGGCTCAGTGGTTGAGCGTCAACCCATGAACCATGAAGTCATGATTCCATTCCCAGTCTGGATACATGGCCAGGTTGCAAGCTTGATCCCCAGGAGGTGGCGTGCAGGAGGCAGCTGATTGGTGATTCTCATCCTCTCAGCTCTCCTATAATTGGATTTTCACCCTGGTGGAGCATTTCCACTCACGTGATACTGCTAAGGCCCCTCCATCAAATGCCACAGTAGATCTTTCTAAACTTTTCCCAGGAGCTTTCTTTGGCTCATCACTAGCTGGCTCATGCTTCAGGGAGACACAGTCTGTAAGTGCCTCTGGAGTTAACATCTTGGACTAACTCTCTACTGATGAGGAAAGGAGCTGCTGGATGCATCCGGCAGACACCTGTCTTCAGGTGAACAATTCTGAAGGACATTCTGCACGCTCTTCAGAGGCCCTCACGTTAGCTGTTTTACCTTGCTGTCTCCCTTCCCAAGACAAGAGGCCCAGCTATAAAACGGACACTCCTGCAGACCTTTCAGTTATGGGCAAACCAGTTAGGGATCACCCTGCGATCCTCTTCCAAATACTCTCACACAAGTCACTGTCTTGACCTCTGCTTTTGGGTAGACCTCAGCTAGGATATACAAGTAATGTTGGAGAGAACGACCTATTGTTAGAATCGCCAGAAGTGGAACCAGTTGAAATCTGTCATTTTATAGCTATGTCACCATGGGCAAGTTACCCTGCTTCTCTAAACCTCAATTTCCTCTTCTGGAAAATAGGGTGTGAACATACCAACATCAAACATCAGACCACTCACAGCTTTTTAGATACAATTATCCATTCATCCCTTTCCACATTATTATTAACTGAGCACATAGCTGCCCAGAATAAATACTATATTTCTGAGCATGCTCTGCAGCTAGGTGTGGCCATGTGACTAACTTCTGGACAACAAGATGCAAACAAAAATATTGTGATGTAACTTCCAGAAAGCTTTCTTAGAACACCTCTAGTGTATTCCTGGGACCCTATTCATCCCTTCCTCCTTGCTGTTGACGAAAAAGCAGACAAGATACCTTGAACTAGAGTAGCCAAATTTGGGCTATGACATGGTACGGGGCATGGAAATGGAGAAGCAGCAAACCAGAAAAAAGCCCAGATACTTGGGACCTCTTTGGATCAGAGTCACCATTATACCCCTGAACTTCAGACTTGTACATGAGAGATAAACAAATTTGTTTCTTGTTCATACCACTATTATTTAGGAATGGGAAAGTACAAATATTATTCTTAGCCTAATGTAATCTTAGTTGGAAACTAATTTTTTGTGTGAGAATGAGAATATATTTAACATGTAAACCACTTAGTATGCTATATAGCCATATCTGGCATTTGTTATTGTTTTCACTTATAATGGTGCACGCACGCACGCGCACGCACGCGCACACACGCACATGCACACATACACAGGACCCATCAGCTCCTCCTCCTCTAGAGTGTCCACTACAGTGGTTTCCCGTTAGCTGTAAGAATTCTTTTGCCTGGAATTATTTTTTTCAACACAGCTTTTCTCACTTTCTGGACATCACCCCAACTTCTGTCCATCTTCTCTGCTTCATCAGAATTCAATTTCTGAGTAGGATGTGCATCTTGAAAGGGTAGACCTAGTCCTAACGTGACTCATACTGGAAAATGTGATGCACCGTGATAATATTGTGGTCTATTGTTATCAGTGGGGAGAGCTCCTCATCCCCACCTGTAGCTTGTGGGAGTGAGCTTCTTGTGATATGCCAAGAAAAAGAATTTTCTGAGATTCGCAAGGGAGAACAAGTAATTTTTATTTGGGTGAAATTACATCCCTGCGTTTCCAAGCTTCCATTTCCTTTTGTCCCGCCAAGGAAGAAGTGTAGCTGTGGCTTCAATATGGCGAGATTTAAAGTGTGCAGAGTTTTCTCTCCACGTTAGGGCGTAGTTTAATCCAGTATCAGGCTAGCTTAGCTTATGTTCCAAGCTGCAGTCCATCAGTTCATTGTGCATGGGCCCCGCATGGCCACATGGATGCAAGAGAGTAGGAGTAAAACCAAATGAACCAGGGATCTAAGAGAAAGAGCAAACACTTTTGTTTGGGGGATTATGTAGTGGCCCAAATTTCTGTGGGCTTGTAGTGGCCCTGCATATTCTGGCCAGTGATTTCTCTTCCCAGGTCTGACTGACAGGCACCTTTGTTGGTCACCCCAACTTCAGTGTGCATGTTTATCTCCCCTTTGCCCAGTCCTTTCCCCCAGTGTTCTGCAGGGAATGGGTAGGTGGTTACCTGGCAAGTGTGAAATTACAGCTTCCTGGTGAAGCTGCCCAAATGGCCATGCTTATAATGGCTGCTCTCCCCTTTGCTCCTTTTCTGTTATTAATCACTAGCTACTTACAATGGCATCAGTATTTCTGTGAAAACAGTGTGACCTCCAAAACCTAATGACCAGTAACTCTGAACACTTAATGGGATGTTCTAAAATGACCACAGTTCTAGAAATGCCACCTATTCAAAGGATTTGCTTTTGTAATGAAACCAAGTAGATGAAGACAAGTGGCTCTGAACTGGTTTTTATTCACACCACTTATGAAAACAAATTCATATTGTCTTTCCCAACACCACTTTGCCAACTCTTGAACACCAGTTGGGTGTCCTATAATTCAATTCAATTCTGACATTATCTTCCTGGAGTTACCATCAGATCTCATAACTTAAAGACTCAGTATCATAAGCTTGTCCCAAATTCAGACAGATATCAGTCACAAGTCACAAGTTGTCACCAGTAGTCTGACCTACCAGCTATATAAATTCAGGTTTTCATAACCAACCCCTTCCTCAGGTTTGATAATTGGCTAGAATGAGCCACAGAACTCAAGAAAGCATTTTACTTACTATAACTGGTTTATTACAAAGCGTATAACTCAGGAACAGCCAAATGGAAGAGTTGCACAGGGCAAAGTATGTGTGTGTAGGGGGAGGAGGGTGCAAGAAGGTTCCATACCCTCCTCACGTATACCATCCTCCCAGCTCCTTGTGTGTTCACCCACCCAAAAGCTGCAGTTCCATTACATAGCCATGGTTGATTAAGTCATTGACCATTGGTGATTAACCCAGTCTCACTCTGCCCTCCCCAGAGGTTGGGAGTGGGGCTGAAAGTTCCAACCTACAATTATGGTTTGGTTTTTCTGGGGACCAGCCCCCACACTGAAGCTATACAGGGACCCCCAGCTATCAGTCATCCCATTAGCATAAAAAGACATTCTTATCACTCCAGAGATTTCAAGAGTTTTAGAACCTGTGTACCAGGAACCCAAGGACAAAGACCAAATATATATTTCATATTTATTACAGTGGCTTTCTTCACCATATTAGTTAACTAGTATAAATTACTTCAGAACAGTGAAGATTCTGCTCAAGGACAAATGGGTAGTAAAATTCAGAGCTAAATTTATAACCAGAGCTTTCTGATGCCAATGAAAATACCACATCACAAGTCTGCCTGCAAGGCAACTCACATCATCATTAAATAATAATAACAACAGTAATAATAATGACGAGGAGGAGGAGGACGACGACAACCAGAGGTAATATTTATTGAACATGCATTCGATGCCAAAAAAGATGTGAAGCACTTCATAATGATTATTTCATTTTAGTCTCACTTTATATATGTTTATATGACATGAACTCTTTCTCTCCCCATTTTATAGATAAAAAAACAGATCTGAACATTTCAGTGACTTGCCTAAATTAACAAAACAGGTAGTTAAGGAGAAACTTGAGCTCAGGTTGATATGGCAGCAAAGCCAAACTTCTCACCACTTTATCAGAATGCATTTCCCTGGATATAATATCCAGCTCAAATTTAGCTTTTATTTTCAACCTCCTCCAGGAAGAATTAACTGCATCCTCTTCTGTGCCTTCATAGTACTGGGTACAACCCCCCTCCCCATTAGACTGCACACCATGTTGTGATGCAGTTATTAGAATAAATACCTCTCTGCTCTATTTTTCTGAGTGCCTATTGAATCACATGGTGCATTATTTATCTCTGTATGTTCAGGGCCTGGTGGAATGGCTTATTCAAAATAGTCTTTTATTCAACTTGACAAATAATAATGGACACATAATAAATACTTCTTTAGTTGGAATGGGTCTTGGTCTCTCCACCTGTAAAATGGGGACTGTTGTCTCTTGTAAATAGAGATAATTCTCATTCTCTAATGACAAGAGATGCTCCAGGTTTCATGAGCCAATACATTTGTGCAACTGGCAAGGAACATCTTGGGAAGACGCTACCCTATTATTAGAAGGCACTATTGAAAAGGGACCAAAAGAGAAAATTCCTACTGTCCTAACATGATCCAGCTGCAAGAGACAAGTTATCATTAAACCAGCAGAAAGTTACTGCCTCTAGACTCGAAACTAGCCAAATTGGCCCACAGGCACGGGATACAATCTTTGTTGCCTATCTCTATTAAACTATAGCCACACTGTGCAAACACACACTATCCCTGTGTGGGAGAAGCTGCCTTTGTCTCATCACCAGGTATGCAATCAGCGTCTGGAGGGCAGATTGCCAAGATGGCCATCTGTGTTGTGCTTGGTTGCTAGGGCACAGGCAGGGAGCTATGTAGTGTCTTGCTTTCACCCCAGCCACAAAGGCCTGGAGCAATGACAAAGGCTGCTCAAAGGGCTGGAGCTCCAAGAATATGTACATATTTGGCTTAATTCATGGAATTTCTATTGAAGGCTAGCTCAGAAGACTGGGATCTTTGTCTAAGCTCTGCTTTTGGGGGACACCGAGTTGGACATGTACTTCTCTGAGTTCTTTCTTGTAAATGGGAAGGACCCAAAACTCAGTGTTTCCCAGAGAGGGTGTGTATACCTCTGCCGTACCACAGTGGCAAACTTGTAACCAATGCAACAGCTGTGAATTATTATAATGTGCACTAGAAAATAATTACCATATCAAATTCTCAACATCACAGAAGTAATTGAGTAGAATGAATGTTAAATAAGTAGTTCAGTCTCTTAAAAATAATCAACCTTAGAAACTATGAATACTGGTAGAGGGAGTGTGTAGATACAACAGAAACTGTGCAGGTGGAACACACAAGCTAGAGTTAGATGTGTTGGACAAGTTAGATTGGACATTCTAGCATTTGACTCTGTGATTCTATCACCAATGGCTACTTGGGAAAATTTTGCAGACAATGCAGACAAAAGTAAATTTATTCTGAAGAATGGCTCCATTTATATAAACCAGGTTTATCAAAACGAACATTTTATAACCCTTATGGGACATTAGGCAAGGCATTATAGGTATGAAGATGAAGGAGACATGGTCTTGGCAGAGTCTAATCAGGAATATACCTGGGAAAACAAAAATATTTAATTTCGTGTGATGTTTATAATAATGTGAAGTAACCAGGGAGTCAGAGAACACCAACTGTCCCTGGGAGAGAGGACTACCCACAGAAGTCTTCA
This sequence comes from Myotis davidii, assembly GCF_000327345.1. Taxonomy (NCBI): domain Eukaryota; kingdom Metazoa; phylum Chordata; class Mammalia; order Chiroptera; family Vespertilionidae; genus Myotis; species Myotis davidii. Next base: position 664,819 of record NW_006297145.1, on the reverse strand, counting down.
CAGGGGAGGTGAGCATTGAGCTAAGTCTTGAAGCCTAGGTAAACATTTTCTGGGCATATGAGGAGAAAGAAAAATCCAGGCAGAAGGAAAAGCATGGAAAAAGTGCTGAATGGCAAATTGAATAGGAAAATAATGTTTTCTTACTCTATATTTCATGGGTAAACAAGAGCAGCCATGTGCCTATTTTGTTCACTTCGTAAGTGAGAGAACCAGGCATTGGCATTATACCCAATTCCATACCCACCTACTTTCTACTACATCACATCGTATTTGCCATTCATGTCTAAGACCTTACCAGTGTATAACTATTAGTGGTATTTCCAGCTTGTTCATTCTTAACCAACCAAGTGTGAAATACCACTCAATGTAAGAAGGAATAATGAGATCAGCTTCTTTTTTTTTTTAATCCTCAACCGAGGATATTTTTCCATTGATTTTTAGAGAGAGTGGAAGAGAGAGGGAAAGACAGAGAAAAATATTGATGCGAGAGAAACACATTGATTGGTTGCCTCCTGCATGTGCCCCTACCAGGGTCCAGGCCAGGAAGGAGACTGCAACCAAGGTACGTGCCCTTTACCAGAATGGAACCCGGGACCCTACAGTCTGCACACCAACGCTCTCCACTGAGCCAAACCAGGTATACCGAGATCAGCTTCTTTAAGATTAGTATCCACAACTACAAGAAATTTCTGAACTTCACATTACTTTTCCTTTTAAAAAAATTCTCTGTAGAATAATTCCCCAAGACACGTTGCATAAGTTATTTTAGGCAAAAAACAAAAACCAAAACAGAAAGTTTCAGAAAAACTCACCCAGGTTCTTCTTCCAGTTTTTACACAAATGCATTTCTCAGAAGCAAGGCTAGTGGAAAGATTTCATTCCTGGGGAAATTTTCATTAGACACAAGGCAGGAAAGACGCTAAACTATGACTTTGATTAATGAGGCCCTGACATTTGGGGATTCACAGTTGAGGAATGTTCCAGGAGACCTTCACTCTAGTGAGGACACTTAATCCAATCAAGTCAGAGAAACAGGACCTCCGCAATTCCTTCTCCTACTCTTTCAAGTTTTAATTTGAACAACCAGGGCAACATGCCATAAATTCACTACATTCAACTTTTAAAACAAAAGGGCTGATTGGAAATGAATATGAATGGCTATGGATTCTTTTTTCTTTTTTTTTTTCTTTTTCCTATTTAAACACCAGCAGCTACTCTAAGTCAAGCCAGATATGGCTCCTGGCTTCAGGCAGGTGCACTTCTCCTGAGGGAATGGGAAGGAAATCTCAAGGATGCCAAATATAAAAAATGTTGGTCTACAGGTATGAAAGAGCTGAGGAGGAAAATAGAAGTTGAGAATCTTCCCATAAAAAGAAAGTTCTACAACAGATGACCACCTAATGGCATGTTTTGGTGAAAGTAGTGAAACAATTATGAATTTTGGAGTGAATGAGAGGATTTTAATTCCACTGTGTCCTTTATCAACTATGTGACCTTGGGGCTCTCTCCTGTCCCAATTTTCTCATATGCAAAATGGGGCTCATAGTATGTACCATAAAAATTGCTGTGAGGATCATGGTACAAGTTTGTAAGAGTACTTGGCATCAAGAAGAGACGTAGTATGTGCTAAATAAATGGGGGATCTCTATGCTCAGTTTCATTTAATTGGCATGACATTTCATTGTTTGGTAAAGGTAAGGCTGTTGAAGAGTCTCCATCAATGTTTGTTTGTATGTGTTGTTGTTGTTGTTGTTTTGCTTTGGTTGTTTTATTTAATGTATATCATTACATTTTCTATCTCCACAATGCTGATATATTAAAAATCATTGGTTTTTAGTATATTTATCCTATGAACATTTTGCCAACTTTCTAAATTATGATATCTGCTCTAACATTATTTTTGCTAATTATCGTAGAGTTTCCAGACATAAAATCTCATATTCTAAATAATGTTCATCTTACGTTTTTCCAGTATTTATCTCTTTTCTTTTCATTTTTTTTAAATTGCTTCATTGTCCTCTTGTTGGATTTTAATTAACTCAAATAAGACAGGTTAAGTTTTCTTTGGAATGAGGCAAATGACATAGTGACTTGATTGGTGCTGTAGGTTTTCGTGGTGGTAGTGAAAGAAGAGAGATTTCTATTGTGCTTTTCCCAAAGATGCATCTGTCAGCCACATCAAAGCAGAACGGCACCAGAGCTGTGCCACTGGGTCAAGGCCAATTCTGGAGCCTTAGAAAGAAGTCACAAAACAGAGATGCTGCATTTTGGAGCAGGTTGGGCTTTGTCCCAGGGGGTTTTGTTTCATAATCTCATTAAGATTTGTATGTAGGTATATCTACCATCTTGGATTAGAGGTGTTAACAGCCTCAGGTATTGAGATGGACAGCTTCCTGGACTCTACTTTCAGGTCCATGAAATCCAGGGTTGTCAGTAAAATAAAGAAAATTCAAGTTCATGGATGAAAATCAGTATACCTTTCAGAGAAGTAGGCTCCACCCACAATCCATTGTTGTAAGAAAAGGCATTTCAGAGGAATGGGTCCATGATTTATATGGTCCCTCTGCCCTGGGAACATTTAGCCTTCCATATTTAGTTCCCTATAAACTCTGCTCATATTCATCACTCTGAGTCAGCAGAGATATCTTTATATCACCCATATGCAACTAACATATATTTTTTCATCAAATCAATATGGCTCACACTTTTTATTCTAATATTAACACCGCATCACCACCCTCCCTCTGCATTCAGTGTTTTGTGCCTTACACTGAGTATTTTGTCTCTATTCCCTTTATGTCTTCTATGCATAGTAAACTCCTGGTTAGTTAAGGCACACCTCATCCAGACTTCCTCTGAGCGCTTATGTTCTATATCTTGTTTATCATAGCATTTACAATAATATTTAGATCAATCTCATTGAAATTAGACATATTTCTTATTTCTCTGTGTATTCTCATTGCCAAGGACTGAGCCTGATACATATTATTATTGCCTTCATCTATCACTAAGGGTGCTTTTAGCAGCAAGTACCAGAAAGTCAAATTCAAATTGGTTTAGTTAATAAGAAAATGTACCAATTCAAGTAATTAAGGGTCAAAAGGTGGGGGAGACTCTAGTTTTGATTTAATGCTGCAGTTCTGCCGCAAGTTCCTCTTCATGTGCCTTCTTTTTTCTTCAAGCATGCAGCTAGATCAGCATCATGAGCCTGATACTCACGCAGAGTAACTCACAGAGGAAGAGAGAGACGGATTCTTCCCATGTCAACTTTGTCTCCCTAATCATTTCTGGAATTGGGCCATGTGTCCATCCCTAAATCAGTTATTGAAAAGTGGAGTGGGACTACCCTGAGATCAATAAGATCTAGCCCTGGAGCTAGAGGTGGGATCCTTTACCCGGCAGTGCAGACACTGGTCAAGCTCGGATTTTGTTGAAATTATATTAAGCTAAAAGTAACGACTACTTTAAAATGAATAAAACTATTGAAAAAAAAAGACCGTACCCTTTTATGTAATGATGTTTACTTTGAATTTATATTAGTTCACACAAACACTCCATGCATGCTTTTGTTCCGGCCCTCCAGTCCAATTTAAGAACCCATTGTGGCCCTCGAGTCAAAAAGTTTGCCCACCCCTGGTAGACTCACCGTCATTGAATAAATAGTTTACTTTCTAAATAGAACAAGAGCTGGGTTCTTGTTATATTAAATCAGCCACCTGAAGTTATAAGGACTGGTACCAGAGATTCTCTTGATCTTTCTCTCATGCATTTTTCAGTTTGGGTTATAAACAGGAGGGATTGGAAAGACATACATACATTGAAAATCCTGCAACTTTGTTTTTTCCTGATGGAGAACAGAATTTGCAAATATGAAGAGGGCTAAATCTAGAATAGATTGTAATGGAAAGGGATGAGGTAAACTCATGGTTTTAAATTTACATAAAGCCTACATAGATAGATAGATAGATAGATAGATAGATAGATAGATAGATAGATAGATAGATAATTGTGTGTGTATGTGTGTGTGTGTGTCGGTGTGTTCTACCTCTGCCAATTAAAAGGACCTAGGAGCATTGGCACCCCTGTCGCAATGAGCATGTCTAGCATGTGTACTTCTTTGTTTCTGTGCATTATTCTCCACTAAAGAAACTAGAAGCCTCAGAGTAATGGCTTATCCAGTTCTGGAGAAGGAAACTTTCAAAATAGGTCTGGAACATCTTGTATCATGAAGCAAGGAATTGCTGACAGAATGATGGAGACAGGTCAAAACATCACTGGAGCCAGTTTGAAGGGGCTCCACTGGTTGAGTCTAGGTCTAGGACAATTTGTGTATCAAAATAAATGACATTACAGATTGTAATCCTTAGCATAAAATAGAAATCCATTTATTTATAATGATATAAATAGAAAGAAGGAAATTTGCCACTTAGAGTAGAAGACTTGAAGGATGGATAAGTACAAAATACTAATAAACCTTAGAGAAACCTTATAGACATGTGTAGCCTAATGATAAAGGTTAATATCCCCAGTGATGAGATAAATTAGCATTTGGTACCAACAATATGATTCCATGAGATGGCTATTTGGCAGATATCACTGCTGAAAGTCCTTAATTCACGAGCAAACATATAAACTCAAACTGAGGGATGTTCTATAAAGTAAATGGTCTCTCTTGTTCAAAAATGTTAAGGTTATGAATGATTGCAAAATACTGAGGAATTGTCTCAAATTGAAGGAAAATAAAAATACAAGACAACTTAGTGGACATATGTTCTGAATTGGATCCAGAACATAAAAGCTCACTCTTCAGCCATCTGAGAAATTATACTTGGGTATATGTATTAGAAAGCAATATTGGCTCTGGGCCAGCTTCCTGTTCTTGATGGCCATACTGTCATTATGTAGGAGAATATCCTTGTTTTTAAGAGCTACAAACTGATGCAAGTTATTATCAAATAGTTCAGAAACAATGGTAGGTATGAATGGGCATGTAGTGTGTATGGGTGTGTATGTAAAAAGGCTAAGTAAGACAAATACATAAAAATGCTAATAATTGAGGAATCTGGGTGATGTAAATATGGGAGTGCTTTGTAATGTTTTGCAACTTCTCTGAAGACTTGCAATTATTTCCAAATGAAAAGTTTTAAAAAAGGAAAAGAAAGGATATAGATGTTGCTTGGCAACCATGAGTGTTTATGAAAACATACATGCCAGGCCTCACAGGGAAGACCCTACCAAAAACGCTGCACTTCTTTGTATTTCCAAATGATAAGGGCATTATCCCCCAAGCTTCTCATGTATAAAAAATTCACTCTTTTACCATACTCTGCCAGGTGTCTCTGGGAATCTCCTGGAAACTTGGAAATGTTCTGCAAATCTGTCAGGTTGTTAGCTTTTATGTAAACTAGTCATTTGTCCCCACACCATCTGCTCTCCTGCAGGTCACCCCTTTCTCAACTGAGATGATTTCACCCAAACTGCAGCTGCTGTCACCCTTCTTCATCTTCCCGGTGTGGCCGCCTCACCTGCCCATGAGGTCACTGAAGCCATAGCTCAGCTGAGCCCAGCTGTCCTCCACGGAGCTGCAATGGGCCTTAAAATTTTTTTAAAGAAAAATGATGTTTTATGACCCGTGGAAATAATATAAAATTCAAATTTCAGGGTCCATAAATAAAGTTCATTGGCATACAGCCATGCTCACTGGTTTACATATTGTCTTAGGGCTCTTTTGTGCTGTAATGGCAGCATTGAGTAGTTGTGACAAAGACCACCCAGCCAGCAAACCTAATATTTACCACCTGGCCCTTTTTAGAGAAAGTTAGTCAATCCCTGACCGGTAGGACCTAAGAACCTTTCAATGAGGTCCTTCAAACCAAAGGCACCATCGCCTCCTCCTAAAGCAAGTCCATATCTCTCCCCCAGAAAAGTATCAGCTATTGATAACTACTTAAATGACACATTTTTCAACTTCAAAATTATCTCATGTTTTAGTAATTGGAACTGTGATTTCATTCAACACCAAGTCAACATGTATTGAGCTGCACTGAGCCTTTAGGAGTTGGAATGATGGGATCCGCCTCCCAGCTGAATCTCCAGTGCTTCTCAAATAATTAATCCAGGTTAGACTAGGAACTTAGTGAATGACATCTAAGCACTGGTAGTAGCCCCTAAATTGTGGAAAGAGAAGAGCTGTAGGGGTGGAAGGAGAGGAGGGTACAGTGGGGGGAGTAAATGACATGGTAAAATTGTGCCACCTAAAGACCTGGGAATTTCTAATTGAGCTCAAGCAACCCTCCCCTGTTATCAGTGCAACTGCTAGACCAGCAGTGGGCAAACTACGGCCCACGGGCTGGATCCGGCCCATTTGAAATGAATAAAACTAAAAAAAAAAAAAAAAGACTGTACCCTTTTATGTAATGATGTTTACTTTGAATTTATATTAGTTCACAAACACTCCATCCATGCTTTTGTTCCGGCCCTCCGGTCCAGTTTAAGAACCCATTGTGGCCCTCGAGTAAAAAAGTTTGCCCACCCCTGGGTTAGACCCATGCACTCAAGAGAAATTTGTCAGGTCACTTTAATTCTATTTTGATCATTATTTCCACAGCATAAATTTCTGGCATTTCTATCATTTAGTTGAATTTAATAGTCAAGTCTCTATTTCAGTGCCAATGCCCATGCGATTTTTGAGTGAATTTTAGTTCTTTCACCTAAGGAATATTTTTTAAAACATATTTTTATTGATTCAGAGAGGAATGGAGAGGGGGAGGGAGATAGAAACATCAGTGATGAGAGATAATTATTGATTGGCTTCCTCCTGCACGCCCCCTACTAGGGATCGAGCCTGCAACCAGGCATATGCCCTTGACCGGAATCAAACCTGGGACCCCTCAGTCCACAGGACGACGCTTTATCCACTGAGCCAAACAGCTAGGACAGGAATATTTTTTATATTGTTTTTTATTAAAATGCAAATGGAAATTAATCCAGCGAGAGGAAATTTGCATCTGCTGATAGCCACCGAAGGAGGAATGAATTCCACGGGGAAATGAATTCTGCCAACAACCTGAATGAACTTGGAAAAGAACTCCTCCTCCGTCAAGTCCCCAGGCATCAACACAGCCCAGACAACACTGATTGCAGCTTTCTGGGACCCAGTTAAGCAATGCCAGGACTCCTGACCTACAAAAACTAGGAGATAAGATCTGTGTCCTATTTTTTAGCTGAGAAATTTATGGCAACCTGTCACATGACAATGGAAAACTAATACACTGCACAATATCCCTACTTCAAGCTTCCCTTCTCTAAGATGGCAATTTTCTGCTGCTATGACCAAGGCTGTACCATCAAGATCCAGTTATGCAGGGAAGAGCTTGGGGACTCTTCCAGCCTGACCCACAGAGCTGTCCTCAGCAGCCAGCTGCAGACACTGTCAGAGCATCTGATGCCGAGCGGGGCCCAAGGGTGGAGGCTGCATGTGTCCCTCCCTCCATCCTTGCCCACCGCCCATCCCTGCACAGACATAGAGACCAGTGGAAGACCAACCCATGGGGCTGGGTCACCAGTATGAAAGAAGCACATGCTCTACATGTGGGTAAAATCCGAAAAAAATATTGTTTACATAAAACTTTCCACCAACATGCTATAGAAGGAAAATGTGATGTTTGGTGTCTGAACATTTAGTTGTTTCCAGACTTGGCTCTGCAATTTACTGTGTGATTGAGGCCTTCTTACATGACATTGCTTAGTCTCTGTTTCCCACCTGTAAAATGTGTGTGATAATAATACCTGAGACCATTTGGCCACAAGATATTTAGCGCACATTGTTAGTGAATCCTTGGGCATCATGCTAGAAGCCAGGGATATAGAATTTGATGGAATGTGGCCCCTGCCCTCAAGACTTGGGCGGGATTGCTATGTAAATCATTAAACTATGTGAGGGCAGTAAGAATCGTTTCCTTTTCAGCACTGTAGTCAGCGGGCTTAGGACATCTCACAGTGATAGCTTCTGTGTGTCTATTGAGTGAACATACAGTGCCTAAGTTGTTATGTTAAGAACTGGTGATTCAATTGCACTGAGGGGAGAGGACAGCTTTTAAGTAGCAAAATCTCTTATGGGTAATATGTTATTAAAAAGTAGCACTGGTCAGGGATAGGATAAAATAGCTAAACTGTTCTACCCAGGAAATAAACGAGAATATCTATTGGAGAGAGAGTTGTACAGCACTAGAGAGGAGGAGGGAGGAAGAGGAATGCTAAGACAGAATTCTGCATCGAAATTACATCCATCAGGAGCTGCAAAATTGCACACTTACCCACTACACACTCTTAGGATGGATTGTCAATAAAAACCTGCTACCCACAACTCCCATGGGTGAGTCTAGGGAGGGGGGATAAATTAAAAGGAGCTGTTTTCTAAGCATCAATGAATGGCAGAAGGTAGGAGTGGCTGGTAGGAAGATCCAAAAAGATGGACAATTTGAGAGGTACAAAACCAGGGCCAGAGGTGTCGGTGTAAAACAGAAGCTCACCTGCCTAAATCCCTTAGGTCATCGGAGGACACTTGTGATCCCTCCATCTGTGGAATGGGGCTTTGAGCCAGTGTAGATCTCAGTCATCACAAAGTGATCCTTGTAAGCAGAAGAGGTAGGGGACATGGAGGGCTGACACTGGAGAAATGAGAAAATAAATAGACAAAGTGTCAGGAGCACGAGAGGAAGGTAGAGGAGACTCTGGTACTTCATGAAGTAGAAAGAAAAGCTGCCAAAGAGCATCTAAGTGTCATTTCCCCTGGGGGATAGACTTGGAGAAGGAAAGCCTTTAGGGGAAATGATGGTCCCAGTTTCTGGGATCTGCTCAATACCTCATCCAATACCTACCTCATCAGTAGGAAGAACTCATGGTCCTGCATTCATGGCTTCCAGACCAGCCACAGCCTGGAGCGGGGATGTGGGCTCAGGGGCTGCCTCTCCTTCAGGCAGACCTGCCTTCTCTCCAGAGGGGCATCAGCTTCACTTCCTTTTGTGGGTTTTGGTGTTTTTGTTTTTTTTTTCAGTTTTTACCTGATGCCTGAGTCCTGACCTTCCTACTAATTCTTTGTACTAAAAGACCAGGGAAATTTTTAAAAGAAAAAAGAAAGTTAGAAAATAGAAAAAGAAAAGGCCGGCAGAGCGTTCCTGTGAACGTGAGCTCGTTTGCAGGGGCACAGACCCATCGTGGAAAATGACTCTCTGGAAGAGACCTTTGGTGCCAAATATTTGAGCGGCTGCCAGTCATTTATGACTCCCTCTTTATCATTTCCCTTCCGATGGGGCAGATCAAGACAAATCCGCATTCCTTCCCCCGTCTGGAGCCTGCTCTTAGCCTCTGTCAGCTGCTGCTTCGCTGAGGCTCTTGGGTTTGAGAAAACCTGCCTGGCAGCTCCATGTTTGTTTGCAGCAGCACTTGTGCAGATGGGGTGTCATCTGGGAGCCATGGCAGCAGAGACACAACAAACAAAAGCAAACCCTGCTTCCAGGGTGAGCAGTGAAGTTCTCCTAGTGCCCCAGCACTGTTTATGGAGGAGCTGAGTGGCCATATATCCCTGGTCCTCCAAAGCCAGGCAGCTGTTGCAGATTCTTCCTGAAGAGTTTATAATAAAACAATTCAGGCTGAGCTTGACCATGGGACCATGAAGGTCTCCTGCTGCCATTTGGTGGTGACTGTCCCACTCTACCTGTTTATCTTCCTCCCTCCCTCCCTCCCTTTCTTCCTTCCTTTCTTCCTTCCTTCCTTCCTTTTTTTCTGTCTTTCTTTCAATAGTTGAGCAACTGATAGATGCTAGATCCTGGGAGTAGAACCAGGAACATAATGAGAGGCAGGGCATAGCCTCCATCCCATGGAGCTCAGAGCTGAGTTGGAGAAAGAGACAAACACACATTGTCTTTAGTGTCATAAGTAACATAACTCGCTGTGGGAAAGAGAAAAGTGAATCCCTAATCAACCAAGGACCTTCGGAGAAGGTACTACAGTCTGAGCTGGGCTTTGAAATGCCAGTTAACTGAATGAAGGAGTGGTGGAAAGATGTCTTCCTGGGGAGTGGTACAGCAGGTACAGATGGGGAAGATGGAGAGAGCACAGGGCTCTTTGCGGAACCTCACAGCAACTCCAGTGAGGGGCACCTGTGGTTGAGTGTGAGAAACGGGGCTGTAGACCGAAGCATACAATGGTGTGCAAACAAACAGAAGGGTTTTAGACAGATGATCCCACCTCTATTTCAGAAAGCTCTCGCAGCCAGCAGCATGGAGAAAGACGGAATAGCAGAGGGGAGGGCTGTAAAGAAAAAGGCCCTGTTCATGGACTTCTATTAAGTAACCACCAGAATTACTCCCGCAGGACAGTATGAGTGTTTAGCGCTGATGGCAGTAATAGCTCTTGAGCTAACTAGCACACAACAAGGGAAATGTCAGCTCCCTTCACAATTAAATTCTGATCCATTTTCTCATGTAGGAAGGGAATCTATACTGCCCATCTTATTCAGTCCTTCAAATCTGCTCAATGTACTTCTCACTCACGGGTTACCTCATTTATGCCAAGCACTTTTAGAGACACCGGGATATCAGGATAAAATGGTTCAGAATTTCTACTTTTGTGACCTAAAAATTAGTGGCTATTTGTGGTATTAAAATAGAGCAATTAATAACTTAGCCCTTTCCCTAATAACCCCCATTTTAGACTTCATTTTTATTTGCAACATCAGATTACAGAGGAAAAAAAGAGAGTTAAGAAGTTTGCTGAATGCTTTGCAGATTGAGATGTTAGCAATGGAAATACACATGATTTCTCTGGAGTCCAGAGGCACTGAGAGGAAGGCTGATGCGGACCGGTCTGAGTGCTCAGTGGGAACGGCGATGTGCTCAATCTCTGCTTGCTGGTGTCCTACAGTCTGGTTTGGTTGAGGTTCTGGACTGTGGGAAGGTGATGCTGGCTCAGCTTGCTGTCATGTACAATAGGAGGACATCTAGGTTCGACAATGGGCATTGGAACACCCAGGCAGTCCCACCAATAACTCTTCTTTCAAAAAAGTGACCCCAGAAAATTCTGTTGGATTGTCATCTACCTGTTCACACCCACAGTCTCTGAGCTTTAGGCATCCCCCATTCTAAATCCCTCCCCTGTCTGATGAATACACATTCACTTTCTAACACCTTTTCTGTATCCCCTCCCCTACAGCCAAGAAGAAAATGACTAAAGCATTTAGTACATCTCCCTTGTGGTATGCAGTATGGTGCATAGTGTAAAGTGATACGCAACATATATAATGAAATGGTATGTCCTATCTGTACTGCAGTATATAGTATACATTATATAGGAAATGATGCAAGATAACATGGTGTGCTATGATTCTTTGTTTCCTTGACTGCATTGCCATGAGGCCATGACCTATTTGACTGCAGGGCAGTAGTTTATTCATCCTTTTCTCCTTAAAACCAGAAGCACCTGACAACTAGGAGCTCAAGGTGTGTTTTTGAAAAAAAGAAGAAAAGGAACGAAATGGAAAGGAAAGGAGGAAAAAGAGAAAGGAAACAAAGGAATTAATTATCTTGCAAAGAATCAACACTCTAGTCTTTTTAAAATGGGTTCCTATCTCACCAACACAGGCTGTCTCCCCTCTAAGGACTCTGGCATTTTACTAATCAGATGTCAAGAAATAAGTGAGGTTGGGGATTCCCTGGCCTCACACTTTCTCAAAGAAGGTCTAGAATCCCTGAATTTTTTACTCACACTGTAGAGGAGTGAGCTAAGGAAAATAATAATTACACATAAAGATAAGTCTTATTATTCAAGTGTGCACACGGTAAGGTGTTTTAGGAAGAGAGAGGGAGGAATAGTTGACTCTGCCAAGAAGAGCAGGCTGGGAGGGCTACCCAAGATGGGTTCTCACGGCCGAGCAGGAGCACAGCCGGGGCAGGAGAAGAGTACTTCAGGGCAGAAGTCCCTGGCGTGCAACAGAACTTCCTGGGAGTTGGGTCTTGTGTCACCAGCTGAGCCGTGGTGGGAAAGGTTTGAGTATTCTCAGTGGCAGTTATAGTTGTAAAGATGGCATCATTTCTTCAAAAACTATGTCCTGGGGGATGATGTTGACAGGAGGTTTGATTTATAAACTGAGAGTGCAAAGTCCAACTTGCTCATTTCAGTCGGAAAATCTGAGACACAAGAGGCAAAGCAGACTTGTTAAAATTCATTCACAGCTACCCAGAGACAGGGCCAGAGCTAAAGACTTGAATCAAGATTCCTTTAAATCAGCAAGAGAGTAGCACTTGTGTCAAATAGAGAAGGAACATCCCCCCACCCTTTCAAACGTGTCCTCTTTAAATGTTGCTTCCTATTCTGCATTATCTTAACCTAGAATAAATTTATTAACAACAAAAGCCAATGTAACTGAGCTCTTAGGATAAAATTTCAAAGTTCTGGGTAGAATATAGACTCAATAAAAAAAATACTATCTGAATATCTGCCACTTTCTAACTGTGTCCTTTTACAAATTCACTGCTATTTATCCACCTCATCTGTGAAATGGGAATGTTCATCTATAACTCAGAGACCTGTAGAAAGTCCATGGAATACTGTACGAAGAAGATGAGCACAGTTTCTAGATGTAGTGGGCTAAATGATGGAGCTCCTAAGACATATCCATGCCCTAATACCCAGAGTCTGTGAATGTGACCTTCCTTAGAAAAAGAGTCTCTGCAGATGTGATTAAGTTAAGGATGCCATGAGGAGGAGATCACCTGCAGCTATCCAGCTGGGTCCTAAATTCAGGGTCAAATGTCCATATAAGAGACACAGGGGGAAGAGGAGGAACAGGGACCACAAAGGTAGAGATTGCAATGATCTGGCCATGAGCCAATGCCTGGAGCCTGCAGAAGCCAGGAGAGACAAGGGACAAAATCTCCCTCCAGCCATGAAGGGAGCGTGGCCCTGCTGACAGGTGGATGTCACACTTCAGTCCCCCAGAATTGTGAGAGGACTGAATTCCGTGGTGTGCAGCCACCAAGTGCATGATCATTCGTTAGGGCAGCCACGGGGAACTAATAAAGTAACTAGACACTGGAAAACAGTAAATGTTCAAAAACTATGTATAAATACTCATCTCTATCTGCCAGAAAGGTCGTTTTGAAAGCACAACTGATGCCCTTATTCCTTTCTTTTGCTTTTTTTCCGCCCGGGTAGAAACGGGTTGGAAGTACAAGATTTTGCTCAAAGAGCTGTTCTGAGCCCAGTGCTAGCTCTGATATGCCTCTAGCTAGGAACAAGTGGTAAGAGTAAGACTGAAATCTCTGTGAAAACTCCACCCAAGAATGGAAAGCTTAGGAGAGGAAGATGGAAAAACCAGCATCAACATGACTTCCTTTACTGAACTCTAATATTGGGGGAGGGGGATTTCTACACATTTTTTTCCATAGGGCCTTTGCCCTGAGGATGATATGGTAGAAACATCACTGGGCTGGCTCTGCTTCTAGACTGGGCCATGAGTTCACAGAATAGTCACTGCTTGTAACTTCACCCTTTTGAGCTTTAGTATTTTGTTTTGTTTTTGTAGAAAAAGTAAATATTTTGTGCCGTGTAATTTCAGTGGGAAAAATAAAGAGGCAACAAGCTACTGTCTGCTCCAAATTGCATCTGGCTAATTTCACTCTACCATCTATCTAAACTTCAGACATAAAGATGGAAAATAATTCAGTTATATAGATACTTGTATTATTATGCATCCTACCACCCACACTTTGGGTAACAGAATTGTGCCCATTCCTCTGGCATCCAAGGCCGCACACGGTCTCCTAATTTGTTTCTTTGCAAACATTATGCTTCATCCTCACTGAATGATTTCCCACTGGTACTAATTTTCTATGCTGAAGATGGAATCTTTAGAGACAGCCCAAAACAAAACATTAAGTAGCAGCAAAGTTTCTGACCTGGTTCGGTCCTCACTTTCACCCAGACTCCCTGGATATCCCAAGGAACACAATACAGTCTTAACTTCCAGGACACAGAAGAGATGCTTGTCAGTGGGAAATTTAAGGTCTCAGTCACGAATTATTCAGCAGGGGAATTCTTTATGATGATTTCCCATTTCATAGTTCAAATATAATCATACAATGGTAGAGTAACATGAAAATTATTGGACATCTCATTTTGCCAATATGGAAAGCCAAGTCCTAGAGAGAAAAGAAGTGCCTGGCCCTAGCCACACATCGTAAGTCAGTTACAGAGGAGGGACTAGACCCCAAAATATCTTGAGCCATATATCCTGCAGCATTTGCAACAGTATGACTTCAGTGCCCCCATGGTGAGAGCTTCCATGTGATGGGATGTGTATAGAAGGGTTAGAGGAGGCTCTAACGTTGTATAACTAGCCCAGCCAGCATTCTCTCCACCCTGTGGAACTAAGGGTGAAGAATAGAGAGGTATGAATTACTATTAGCTGAGTTCCATTGGCATAGTTCTTCTAAACTGGGGATGTGGGGAGAGTCTTTGTTCCGCAGGGAACATTTGACAGTGTCTGGAGACATTTTTGATTGTCACAAGGTTGAGGGCCAGGGGATGGGTGCTTACTGGCATCTAGTGGTTAGAGGCCAGGAATGCTGTAAACGTCCTACAAGGCACAGGACAGTCCCCCACAACAAATTTTCCAGCCCAAATGTCAATATTTCCAAGGCCTATGTGGAGAGGGAGTGAAAGCAACCACCAGAGATGACATGCAGGTATAAGCTGTGTGTTCGAATTACAATGAACATCAGTCTGGGTTCACAAAGATTTGGTTCTTAATGTTTTTCCTTTGGGAACGTGAGCTACCCCAGAATCCAGTTGCAAGAACTAATGCCCTCCCCCCCTTTTTTTTGGCATACGCTGATTGGAGTTGGGTTTTAGAGTTACAACTAATAAACTCACATTTATGGAGCACTTGAGAGTTAGCTAAGTGTTTTCACATTTGTGGTCTTATTTGAGTCTCACCAAAACGTACACTGTATATGGAGAGAGAGGAGGGATTTGGAGCCTTATCTCATTGACATGTGAAAAGTGAAACCCAAAGTCGCTGATATTAAATGACCGTCCTAACACCACCCCCACGATGTTGAATGCTATGGAACTCCTCTGGGGACAAAACTGTACGTTCTTGGGGTCAGACTAGCACAACCAGAGGTAGTCTAATTAAAATAATAGAATGATAGTTGACACAGACAAAGTGCTTACCATATGCCAAGCTCTACTTTAAGTGCTTTGCATATATTAACTAGTAAATCCTCGCCACAAATGTATGACAATAGGTATAATTATTTTCTCTATTTTACAGACAAGGAAATCAAGGTGTTTGAGTAAATTGCTGAGGTCCTCTACATAATGAGTGACAGGATCAGGATTCCAACCCAGAATCCTCTTGCTCAACCACTGTACCTTACTGAGTTACAGAGGTTGTGAAATTTGACCCAAATCCTCCCCACATGTAGCGAGGAAGGTGAGGAGCCAGGATCCAAATCCTGATCCAGTTGAGTTAAAGATCTTTATTCTAAACTGGCTGCTAGTCCTCATTCTCATTCCAGAGAGTGGCCTGCGATGCCAGGATTGAAACCCACACTTCACATTCTCAGCTAGTGCTGATGTCTCCTCATACACTCATCCCATGCACATTTAATGCACACTTACTACAGGTTAAGCCAGCTGTGGGCAAACAATGGCCCGCGGGCCGGATCCGGCCAGTTTGAAATGAATAAAACTAAAAAAAAAAGACCTTACCCTTTTATGTAATGATGTTTACTTTGAATTTATATTAGTTCACACAAACACTCCATCCATGCTTTTGTTCCGGCCCTCCGGTCCAGTTTAAGAACCCATTGTGGCCCTCGAGTCAAAAAGTTTGCCCACCCCTGGGTTAAGCCCTTTAGAAATTGTATTGCAATGAGGAATAGGGATGATGCACCTTGCAGCTTATTCAATCACAAACCTATCCTTATCCTCGAAGAAAATGAGATTCATATTTAAACGCAGCTCCCGG
>NW_006297145.1:616622-648662 GCF_000327345.1 Myotis davidii | reverse complement strand
CATAAACCTCAGAAGCCAAGTTGAAAATATGCTAGTTCACAGTTCAGAGCAGAAATTGGACCCGTCACACCAAGATCACTTTTGTTCCAGGAGCACATGTGGTCAGGAGGGCGAGACTGTTTACTTCACGGCTTCCTCATAGCAACTGCGGCCTGAGGGTTCTGTCCCCTTTCTGTCCCCACATTGGGGAAAAACGATCTTTGGGTCCAAAACAGATGGCTTTTACCGAGATGAAAAAATTTCATGTCATCATTTTGACAGAAAAAGACACAGTATGTAAGGGTGAAATGAATTTGTAAATCTTTGGAAATGTGATATGGGAGAAATAAACATAAAAGAAAGATTATTTCAAAAGTTTTTACAAATTTTAAAATCCTTTTTCACCTTTATTTCTCAAGACCACAGGACCATCTCCAGTTCTGGGACTTTCACATCAGAATCTCTCACTTTGATACCGAAACTGAGTGGAAAGAACATCACACAAGGGCATCTGAAGCCCAAGGGCCAGTCCTTTGGGGTGGGGATTTTCCAAGGCTTGAGTTGACCAACAGAAGCAGAACCCTGGCTCAGAAAGGAGCATTTGTCAACTCTGTGAAGAGACATTTATTCCTTTTCTCATAGATAATGTAAAGAAGGTACTGATGAAAAGACTTTGAGTTCCTTGGGCAAATTAATTTTTCCTTGAAAACTACTTGTCAGTCTCCCTTTCTTAAATGAGATGGAGAAGTTGAGGTTCTCGGGATTAAATCATTTACCCAAAGTCAAAACCCTGATGATTGGTTCAACTGAGAGGAGGAGTGTTTGCATCCTCACGGAACCTCAAGGTCACTGATTCTAAAGCTGAGTGTATTGTCTTCCCCCAGAGTGACAGCTCCTCCTGTGTTTTCTGTTTTGTGACTGGCAGCAAAGTCCACCAGTCATCGTAGTTGGACGTCTGGGATGTCTCATCTCCTGTTTCAGGCAATCGCCAACTCCCTAGATCCTATTTCCAAACTCTCCTTGGCACCTTCTCATAGTCCTCTCCTACCTGCCTGAGTATTGCTAACACCTCCCATTTGGTCTCCTGTCATCTTGTTCCCTCCTTCATGCAGCCCCTGGGACAGCTTAAACGTACACTTGACAGTGTCCCTCTCCTGCTCAGAGCCCCATCACGTACCCACATCACCTACAGCAGAGGTTGTGATTTTCTTGGCTGAGCACACAAGAGCCTATTCCTTCTGATCCTGCCTCACCTCCTCAGCTCTTTGCTCTGCTTTTTTCTCCAAACCCACTCAATAGCTTCCAGGATCCCACATTGTTGTGGTCTCCCTCATGTACCACAATGTTTCTCATCTCTGTGTTTCTCCACCTGACTGCTCTGCCTGCACGTGGCTCACGCCTTCTCATCCTTTAAGACTCAGCTTAGTCATCCCTCTCTATTGCTGTGTGTGTGCCAGAAAGTTCCCCCGAAGCCTTACAGACCCCACCTTTAGGGTCCAGCACTTGCCTGTGCTTCTCATTATGATGACCATATCGGTATCCTGATCTCCATGCATCTGTCTCCGCAACCAAAATGTTAACCCTTAACTGCAGCAATGATCCTGCTCTAGATTCGCTGCTTCTCACAGAGTAAATCCATGGAGATCCTGGCATCTCCCGTATGTAAAATTGCAGTTGATCCATGGGTGAAATCTTGCCTATTTGTAGCAAACAGCAGCAAGTTGTGTTCTATGTGAATGGAAAAAAAGGAAATAAAGCAACAGGCACAGCTCAACCTCTAGCACTGACTTAAATACATATTTTCTAAATTGATTTATGGGAAAAACAAAAGAATTGCCAAAGATGAATTTCCCTGGAGCTTGCATTTTCCTGAAACTCTTTGCCTGTCACTCCTTAAGTAAGAGCTATATATAAACCTGAAATCCATTTTTACAAGATCTTTTTTATAACACTTTCTGGTTTTGACGTTCTTTTTTAAAAAATGTAAATAACCCCCTTTGCCCCCCTCCACCTGGCTCCCACCCTTCCCCAGGCCTTCACCTGTCTATTGTCTGTGTCCATGGCTATGCATATATGCATATGAGTTCTGTAATTAATCTCTTCCTTCCCTCCTCCCACCTTCCCTCTGATATCTGTCAGCCTGTCCCATGCTTCCATGTCTAGGGTCCTATTTTATTCGTCAGCTTATTTTGTTCATTAAATTCCGCATATAAATGAGATCATATTATATATGTCTTTCTCTGACTGGCTTATTTTGCTTAGCATAATAATCTTCA
Source organism: Myotis davidii (assembly GCF_000327345.1). Classification (NCBI taxonomy): domain Eukaryota; kingdom Metazoa; phylum Chordata; class Mammalia; order Chiroptera; family Vespertilionidae; genus Myotis; species Myotis davidii. The sequence goes on along the minus strand of NW_006297145.1, from coordinate 646,407 downwards.
GCTTCTGTCTTTTAATACTTTTGGAAACCTTAAGAAGTAGATATTAGTCCTCTTTTAAAGTACAGGAAGCTAAGTCTCAGATAATTAAATAGCTAAAGTTTTTCAAGTTAGAGTCAGGATTTAAACATAAGTACTTGAATCCAAAAAGCCTGCTTCGCCTCCTAACCGTGGTCAGTGATGCAGCAAATGGAAAAACAAAACAAAACATGTGGCTGTACGAAGCTTTAGTTGCCAAAATGCACTGTCACTATTGTAACAGGGTTCTTACAGAGTAGGGTCCTAGGAGAAGAGTGGAATAGTGTTAAAAAGGAATTCAGGGACTCTCACTCAGAAATAGAGGTGAGCAAAAGCAATGGAAAATGAAGACGAAAAATTGAGTTTGAAGATGGGATGTGTCCAGTTATGGCGTTGTCTTCCCAAGGAAAGGGGAAGTGATTCGTGGAGGGACAGGGTGTGGCCGCACATAGCAAGGGTTTGGCAGGGTGGTCTGAGGAGTGGCAAGCTTTGTAGTAAATGGCTACATTTCCAAGTATTAGAGCCATGGGGGCATCTGGCCCAGAAGATGTTCTTGGAACCAGGAACTGCAGAAGGAGGCAAAACTAAGGAAAAGCTAAAATAAAAAAATCATGGGCTCCATGTGTCCAGGCTCACAGGAATGCTCGGACTTTGGGGCCACTTTTCCTATTGGCACTGGATTTTTCCAGAGGTCCTGTCCCTAACGGCAATTTCTTACTTAAGAGTTATTGGGATCCTGGTGGGAATGGGTTACAAAAGAGGGAGACTGTATTTCACCACATTTCTTCAGAGGCCAACTCTACTTAGCCTGCTTTACCAGCCGAGTTATGTCAGCTCTTTACCAGTGCCTCCCAGCCTCAAGGCTCCCCTCTCCCCTCTGTTCGCTTATGATGCTGGAACTGGGCACTTGCAGACTACATTTCCAGACTCCTTGCTGGCTGGCTTCCCATGAGAGTCCCTCACCAGGAGGAACTGACAGGAGACTAGAAGGTGACAAGATGAAAAAGACTCTCTTCCTGTTTCCAGATCCTGGCAGACACCTTACAGAAGCAAGACAGCTGTGGTTCCAGCTGCCAGCTCCCTTTAGCACTCCCAGCACCCACCGGGAGACGCCTCCTTAGAGGAACCTGTTCTAGCTGGCCCCCCAGGTCTCAGCTTATCCGTTCAGTTCACATTCGTGGAGTTCTGGCCCTGGCCACAGTGTACCCCCACTGAGGCCTGAGTACCCAGCCTTGGTGCACCTCCCAGAGTGCCCTCCCCCAGAGGCTGAAACACACACACACACACACACACACACACACACACGAGAATTGGCCATGCAGAATTCTCATCCTAATACTACCTTTACTACCTTTCCATTTTTGTTCTCCCTGCCTGAGGGATAATAGCTACTTCCTGTAGTCACTACTGTCTGGATTACTTAGCATCCCCTATTTGCTAGCCCAGCTTTCTAACACATGTGTAATCAACTTCCTATATCAAGCCCCCTCTATTTGAAATTCCTGATGTGCTTTCCATTTTCCTGACTTGGACCTGATGGATACGGAGGGTATCATATCTCTAAGTGTAATGTTATGAAATCTTTTACAAGAACAATTATATAAAACTTTACAAGGACAATTATATAAAACTTTAACTCCATTGAAAAGAAAACTACCCTGTCACGTCACCATCATTTCTTTCAATACTAAGAGCAAGTACACTAGCTCTGTAGATACAAGATTTCTGATACTTTGTTCACCCTTGAATGAACTTGGTCTGGACCCTAGCGATATGCCAGATAAAGCTGTCCTAGGCTCTAGGGAGACAGCTTCGAATGAGGTATGATCTCTACCACCAGGGAGCATGTAAGGGCAGGAGAGGTCAATAATTATGCCATAAGAGAGGAATCTATTGGAGCAACCAGAGGCCAAGCAAGGACAAAGGAGGAAGCCCGTGAACTGTGCAGGAAGGTCACTGCTTCTCGGAGTCTTGTTATTGTTGAGTGTTTCCCTTAAAAGGAACACAGACAAATTTTGGATGACTTAATCTAAAAAAGCATATGTCTGGAGTGAAAGATTAAATTCTGAGGTCAAGGAAGGAGGCTAAAGAAGGAAAATGGAATAGATGGGAGCCGGGCAGCTCTAGATGGTATTGTTGGCTGAAATTGTCAGATGTCTGGACCCAGAACCACTGCTGGAAACAAAAAGCCCGTGCGTTTTTGTGCATTCACCTGGAGAGAGCCCAGTTGGCCTAAATTAGCTCACTGTCCATTCTGTGACTGCCCAACAGGTGAGATGAAGGACCCAGTGAGGCATCTCTGCCCGCAATAGGGGAGGTTCAGTCCCCAAAGGGAAATTCATGAAGTGGGAATAGAGAATAACTAAATTAAAAAAAAAGAAGGGTGGCGGGGGTATCTAGACAGAAAGGTGTTTGCTGGTGCCCTGGCTGGCTTGGCTCAGTAGATAGAGTGTCAGCCTGAGGACTGAAGGGCCCTGGGTTCTATTCCAGTCAAGGGTACATTCCCAGGTTGCAGGCTTGATCCCCAGTATGGGGCATGCAGCTGATCAATGATTCTCTCTCATCATTGATGTTTATCTCTCTCTCTCCCTCTCCCTTCCTCTCTGAAATCAATAAAAATATTTTTTAAAAGAAAGGTGTTTGCCGGGAGGGGTTGGGGGGTGAGTAGGAAGTTTCTAGATGAGTAGGAAAAGAGGAGGATGTTCATTCTAGGCAGGGAAAGCAGCATGAAAAAGGGTATGATGGTGAGAAAGACACAATAAAGGAACATAAATAATCCTGAGACAGCAAAGTGGAGGTGAGACTGCCAACATTAACAGGGACTAGAAAATGACAGTTCACATGCAAAACCTTAAAGAACCTACCATGTAGTGTACAACATCCAGGAAGCAATATCAGGTGGATTTCAGCAAGCCATCCATGTCTTGACATTGTTGCAAATGTGTGTTTTTGCCTCTGCGCACGTGCATGTGAGTGTGTGTGTGTGTGTGTGTGTGTGTGTGTGTGTGTGTGTAATGAAGCAATGAAAACTTTCATTGAAGTGGAGGGAACAGAGCTGGACTGAGTGAGCTAAGGAGACAATGGGTATGAGTAGTGAAAATAGGGGAAGATGATGGTATATGATTAATTCCTAATTTATTGGCACAACTCAAGGTTAGATAGGAGTTCAGGAAGGGCAAGTTCATTGGAAGCACTAAAGAGAGGATGTGGCCCTAGAGAGAACATGAACAATATAGTCCTTGTCATAAGAAAAGTGCTGTCAGTGTCCTTTCTATTTATCAGACATGGGAGCAAGCCGGCCTCAGTACAGATCAGTTACTTCATAAAAATCTTTCAAAAGTAAATCCTAAGTCCCCATAGATTCCCTAGACTAGACTCCTCCGGGACAACACCCCTGTTTGATTCATTCTGTATCCCAAATGTCTTCTATCAAGTGAGCATGCAAAGAGGTCTTTGGAATGAATTGATTCATTTAGTGGGATGATAAACTTACAAAGATTGCTTTTAATATTTTGATAATTACTTTAAATTACCAAAACAATACACAGAGTGGAGACAGATGTCTGTAAACAACTGTGGGGTGCTTCCATGACTGCTCTGCAACTTTCTTCTGCTAAATATATTGCGGGCAGCCTCTGGCAGCGTAGCGTAGCTTTAAGTTACAAATTAAAAAGCCAGAGGGGGCTCTTGAGATAAGATTACACCCAGCATCACTACATAAGTGAGCTGCTCAATTAATGGCTCAGTAAGCCGGCTCAAGACAGCGAAATGAGTCTTCCAAAGTCATGTGATGAATTTACAGCAAGACTGGGTCCTACAGTGGGGTATCCTCACTTCCCTCAGGGCCTCTGGCATGTCCCCATCAAGGCTGGGAAAGGAAGGGTGGGTGACCACTTGTAACCACCCAAGGACTAGACCCCAGGGAAGCTGAGGAGGGCCCTTCTGAATGGTGTGTGGGAGAGTGCTCCCTGAGGCAGAGGACTCCACATAGATCTTTCCAGAGATAGAGCCACTGGTTCATGCACCAAAGTTCAGCTTTTTCTAACCTGTGGTGCTTTCACTTGCCCAAGTAATTTTGGCTGCTCTTGCTCTCTCCCTGACCCCAGTGCAGGGAGCTCTGAGGATATTGACAGGGTAGTGGGTGACTCAGCAAGGCTGGACAGGGTGCCAAGGAGCAAGAAAGAACTAACCGAGTGGTTACCACTGCAACTGGAGGTGACTGCCTACGGAGATCAGTCGTCCATCCTGCCAGTTGCCTAAGTGCCAGGGAGGAAAGAACCTGGCACCAGAGCTCTAGGGATTTTACCTAGTACCCATTCTCCCTAAAACACAAGTCATCACCAACCAATCATGAATGCCCCTCTATTTCCTTCTCTTATCTAACTGTTTGCAGAATAGTGTTGTTGCCAGAAAACACTGCTGGGGTCAGATGTGGGACACCTCATGGAAGGGGGTGTTTCAACCCTGAGGTTTAGCCAGGTAATACTGGTTTCGTCCTCCACTCCTCAGAGGGCACCTGGAACCAGAGTCTTGACACTTCGCCACTTAGGCGGCCAGACCTCCGACAGTGGCCTCCTACCTGAGGGGCCAGAAGAGAAACTTAATGTGAGAATGGGTAACAAAATGACTGGGGTATGTCTGCTGTGAGCTCCCCACTGTGTTGAGGGCAGGTGTTAAAAAGAGGAAAACATACATAGTTAAGATAAAAGACTGCTTCTGTCTTCTAGTTCGGCCAAGTCATTGCTCTCTCTGAACCACACTTCGTACATCCATTCACGGGAGTAACCATTTACTCCTACTGAGGGCTTTTGTGAGAATAACAGGAGAAATTTTAAGTAAAACACCAACACTTAGCAGGCACTTGGCTAATGGTCCCTGGGATATTATGATTTATGATAAGAAAAAAAATCTATATATATATAGGTCTTATCCCTGTTTCTGGCACAGAGCTCTGAAAACCTTTGGAGTTTCCTAAATGAGAACATAAAGGTGTCTTTTGTTATGTTAGGTGATTTTTGGACTGCACCAAAGGATGGGGCTGGTTGCCAGGAGAATCAACCGTGTGATTAGAGGGCTGGATCAGTCTTGCCCCTGCCCTCCTGGGAGGAGAGCGGGGTTGGAGATTGAGTTTAATGGCCAATGGCCAGTGATTTAACCAATCAGGCCTATGTAATGAAGCCTCCAGAAAAATCTCTAAAGGACATGGTTCAAAGAGCTTCCAGGTGGATGAGCATGTAGAGACCTGGGGTGACTCACCTGGAGTGGGCATGGAAGCTCCGTGCCCTTTCCCCAACCTTGCTCTGTGTATCTCTTCCATCTGGCTATTCCTGAGGTACATATCTTATTATAGTAAACCAGTTATCTAATAAGAAAAGTGTTGCTCTGAGTTCTCTGTTCCTCATAACAAATTAATTGAACTTAAGGAGGAGGCTATGGGAAGCTCTGATTTATAGACAGCCGGCCTCCCTCAGGGTCAGCATCCTTGTTGTGTAGGTAACGTGTGTGCTGTGGGAGAGCATGAGTGAGCAGAGGAGGAGCTCAGCATGTGGAAAGAGGAGAAAGCTGGATGCACACAGCTTCAGGGAAATATCAGAAACCCCCCAGCAGGACCCCCATGTCAGCCCAGGCCCTGGGTGTTCTGGGATACCACACCTCTCTCAGGGGGATTTCTCTAGAAACCACGGGTCAGAGCTGGGAGAGATGAGAGTGATTATTATCTCATCCAGGCCTATCATTTTACAGATGAAATTGGTCTCCTTATTCCCATCAGCCATATGGCTCTGAGGTTAGTTTCTCTAGGGCTCAACCACAAAGACTGGCTAGTTTTGTGTGTGTGTTTTTTTTAGTCTGGAGATATTTACTAAATTGACGGTCTCTGTCGCCACCACAAATAATCTGCTTTTGTCCCTCAGTTTGTGAAAAGCCATGGGTTGTATATTTGATTTCCCACGGCATGACTTTCTCCTGCAGCAAGTCAGTCACCGAGATCCTTGAAGACTGGGTCTCCCAAAGGCCTCGCCATTGTTTAGTGTGGGGGACAGTCTGCACGGGTCATTCCCTTTTCCAATAAGTTAGATGGCACAGGTCATGTCTACGAGGCACAATTTTCTTCTGTGGATCTAATTCAATTCTCTGTTGCTGATATTTGTTTAGGGGTGAAATCTGTGGAGCATTGGATTCACACGTTCACACTGAGGCTAGAGATCAGTTTGACACTTCTTATATCAAACTAGTGGCCCGGTGCACGAATTCATGCACATTAAAAGGAAATTAATTAGAAGAAATATTTTAATATCACTATTTGCCCTTTCCCTATAATAGAAGCGTCAACCAAATTCACAATTGACAATGACAAATCGAAACACACACATGCGATTGGTGCCAGTGAGAGCTTTATATGTATCATGCATGTGCAAGTCAACTTAGCCTTTTATATATGTAGAATAAACTTGCTTAATTAGACCTTCTTCTGATTTAGCTAAACTTTTTCCAGCCCAGTGAAGCACCTCGACTTCTCTTTCAGGTAATTGTCAGCAACACTGGAGTAAATATCAACATGAAGTAGATTATTATTGTAGATCATGCAGGGAGGACAAAGGATAAAATATTTAACTGCAGCAGTGTTTGACTATATTCTGCGCAGTGAGAAAATCTGAAGTCATTTTCAAGATGCATCTTTCTTTTCAGTCAGGTTAAGTTTCTAAGCTTTCTAAATCTTCCTTTTCCGGCTAATGAAAAAAAATAAGATTCCATTGAGTCTCCTATCTACCTACTCCATGGCTTTTGTTAGGATCAAATGAGATGAGGCGCAGGAAAATGCTTCACAGACATTTGGCTAAAGTGTAAAATGTTTCCACCTGGCTATAAAGCAAGTCATGATCCTGGGCTGAAGAAACTCCAAGGAGGCTAGTGGCTAGGGATAGGAACCTGGGTGTTGCTATGGGACGTCATTACCTGGATGGACACTTAGCATATTAGCCTTTTATAGATATCGATACTGTCTCTACAAATACTGTCTCTGTAACACATTACTGGAGCACCTGCTAAATAGCAACCCCTCTGCTTGTCACTGAAGACATGATGACTTAGGAAGCTTGAGATTTGGTGATTTTTATTAAAATTAGGGAAACATGAAACAAACATTAAAATCCTGAAATACATGAACCTCAACATTTCCTCAAAGGTTCATAACACTTTATAATTGCTATTATACAATCTAAGAAAACATCTATAGTTTTAGCTCCTAAAGTACTGGAATTTACCTTGATAGCAAGAAATTCTTGAGCAGTGGGACCTTTACTCTTAGTTATTTCACTTAGTTACCAGTACAAGTCTTAAATACCCAGGGCTTATCTGTTGGCATGATGTATATGGCAGACTTAGCAAAGGGGATTGCAATAAGCAGTTATATTTTGATATAGGAATAAAAATCATATTCCTCATCCATTTTAGCCATCACTGTGTTATTATTTTAGCCCCATTTTATTAACAAGGGAAATGAAATCTAGAGAGAGTCAGAAACTTAACCAGGCTCAGTTAAGCAGTAACTTTCATCATCTTCAGTATTACCATCCTCATCAGAATGAATGGGTTAGTCAAAGTTGCATATTATTATATAGTAGTAATTCCCTTTTTGACCAAAAATTCATCTAATACCTGTTATGTACAAAACTTTGAGTAAGACACAAATAAGACTCTGCCACTGGGGAGCTCCCAGCCGGAGGAAGTGTGAGGTTTGGGAGGGGGCAGGCATCAAGGCCGCGAGTCAGGAGAGCTGGGGGAAACCAGATCTCAGAGGATGGGAGGGAGATTGCTGATCAGGCATATCAAGGACCCATGCAAAATGGGAACCTTCAATTTCAGCTTCTCCCAGGACAGAGCTGATTAATCCCAAAGGCGCTGGCTACAGGGAAGGCTTTAAGATACTGCACACCCCCTAATGCAGTGAGATGAACAAGGGCAGCTTATGAACTAACATCCCACAGGGAGTTCAGCTCTGTGCCAACCTGGCAGCCCAGGAAGGAAGGGGTCTATTGAAAGCATTTTTTTTCTAAAATACAAAAAATATCTCAGCTAATTGGCTTAAGCAGGAATTAAAGGGACACATTTCTTTAGAACAAGGGATGTTGGAGGCAGGTAGATTTGGACTGTGGGACAGATCAGAAAAGGGGAGGGCAATGTCTTGAGAAGCTTTGGGAAACAAATCTGGAAACTTCTTCCTTCTCTCTCCCTCTCCCTACGGTCATGCCAGGATGTCTCTTCTGACATGTAAAATACCCTGTCCCGCTATTCATCACCTCATCTTTTCGGAACTATTGCTCAGCAACACAGTGGTTCCAATCAGTGGAGTGGCTAAATCCTTCTTTGTTTTCTTTGCTTCCACCCTCTCCTCCACCCTTCTCTTCCTTTCCCCCCTTTTTTGTTTCCCTTTAGGGTTGTTTTCAATAGGAAAGGAGCATTCTCTAAGAAGCACAAAGAGTGTAGTTAATGGGTTAGTCACTTTGGAGATGAACAGCAGCGAGGCTGCCTTGTATTCCTGGTACAGACTTCTGTATGCATGAGGAAATATGGGTTAGAATATTCATTGAAAAATTGTTTGAAATACAAAAAAAAAAAAAATGAAAGGTCCAGTAACATGTTATGGGTAAATAAACTGATGTAGCTCTACTACAGAATATTGCCATTACAAAGAAACAAAACAACACAGAGCAAAAACCTGACAGCTTCCTATGTCCCAGCATGTTAAGTTGTCCCAAACACATCGGTCGGTAAAGTAAGCAAGTTAAAAATGAGCAGGCAGACAGCTCTGGTGGAGAGGGTTAGGAGGAGGTGTGGAAGGATTGAGAAAAAAAGAAGAAAAAGAGAACTGATGCACATGGACAACAATGTGGTAATTGTGGGAGAAGAAGGAGGAGGAAGATGCAAGAGGGTATAGAGGGAATAAATGGTGATGGGAAAAATAAAATAAATTGATGCACAGCATAATGGTACATGTGTAAAAAAGAAAAACAGAACAGGTCCTGCTGGTAAATATATGTATAGGTAAATGGATAGAAGTAGGTCCACAAGCTTCCACAGCAAACATATGATACCGGTTACCGCTAGGTCACTGGTTCTCAATTGGGGGCAATTTTGCAATGCCCAGAGAGCACTGTTGGTTATCAGACTGTTGGGAGGAAGGATGGTGCTACTGGCATTCAGTGGGTAGAATCCAGGGATGCTGCTAACCATCCTATAATGCAATGGACAGCCACTCTCAGCAAAGAATCATCCAGCCCCAAATATCAATAGTACCAAGGTTGAGAAGCCCTAATGTTCAGGCAGACAAAGAAGGCATAAAGATGAGATGGATTAAAAAAGAAGTATGCCCACCCAGTGCGGCTCAGTGGTTGAGCGTCAACCTATGAACCAGGAGATCACAGTTAGATTCCCAGTCAGGGCGCATGCCTGGGTTGCAGGCTTGATCCCCAGTGTGGGGCATGCTAATCAATGATTCTGTCTCATTCTTCCATCTCTCCCTCTTCCGTCCTCTCTGAAATCACAAAAAAACACACTTTAAAAAAAAAAGAAGTGTGTCCGTAATGTTTTGGACCTTTCAAATAAAATGTAATTGTACATTACTTAGGTAATTACAAATTAATTAAAACTTAATCTCCTCTAGATTTCCATACAGGGGACACTGCTTCATCTCTCCCAGGCCTCTGCCACACATCCTATATTTTATGCACATCAAAATATTTATAGTCTTTTGAAGTTTCATGTGCTTCATAATTGCCTTTTTTCCCCTAATTATAATTCTTCAGAAAGTTTTTTTCTTCTTCTTTTTACCTAGTAAAATCCTGTTCTCTCTCCTGAACCCATTTTCTCTGGTGCTGTTCTCCCCTTCTCTCTGACATCTCTGCAGAGCTAGGCAGCTGGAGCTGTAATTAGACCTCAGCACCCTGACATGAGAGCTTGTTCTGCAGAGCAAGCCCTAGCCCAGCCAGCTGTGGGAGATATCCTGGCTTCCTGCACACCCCACTGAAACACACTAAAGAGCAGGTCACCTGCCATTCAAACTTTCACATGAACCCTGCAGAGAATCAGGCACGCACATGGCATTAGTAGAGGTGACACACACAGACGTACACTGGAGTGTTAAATATTGTCAATGTGTGGGGTGGCATGGAGGGCACTCTGGGACTCCCGCAGCACAGCCCCATCTGGAGGGGCAGAGGTGGCATTCCTATGACTCCTGCTGATGATTGCCATGTAGACCCCAGGCTGCCAGATCTTCCAAGATAAACTGGAAATTCAGAATGTTATTTATAGTTTCTCAATTCTTTAAGTTTAATACCTCTATCAAAATTCCATAATCATTTTACAAGTGAAACAATATTGCATTGATCAATCAGATCTCTCTTAAGGGGTACTGATTTTTAAACTCTGAAATATAACTATTCATAAATGAAATTCCTGACCTGAATAAATGAAAATGACTGTCTAGTATAGAAGACAGCCACCAAGGTATATGAGGACCCAAGAGTGCCATGTGTCACTCACTCTTTAATATATAGTCCCACCCTATAGAGAAATATGGGCCAATGGAAATCAGACCCTTGTCACCATTAGACAAGTGACACCTTCTCCTGCAGGGATGACTAAGTGAAGGGGCTAGAAAGAACCAACAATTTCTCCCTGCTAATACAGGGTCCTATTTTATGAACTGAGGTGGGTAGGAACAAGAGAGTAAAAGAAAGGGTGCTGTCTCATAAAATAATGATATTAATCTAGATTCCCTTTGAATATGACTCTATGGTTCCATGAACTGTTTGTAAATATCCAACTCTTAGGTTTGCCAAATGGCCAACAGACAGACATCACAGAACACAAATACTCCAGGCTCATGCATGCAGCTCTCATTGGTACCAGCTGCCTCATGAACTGCACTCCTGGGAATAGAACCACGATGGGCATTGTCCAGATATACCTTTTCATCTTGTGGCCCTAAAACCCAGCTGAGGCCAGGAGCCAAGTGAGAGTAGGACAGGGGCCTCAATTTCTGACCTACCACGACCATGCCAAGTGTCTTTGGAGCAGATTCCATTCTCCTATGTCTCCTGCAGGATCTGTGGTTGCAGGATGTTGGATGCTGGCCTACGGCATCTCACTCTGTGCATATCACACCGAGACTGACTCATAGCAGAGCCCATTCAGACAACTAGGAAGGAAGTGGCACAGTTTCCTGACAAGGAGAGACTATGAGGCACAGCCCCTCCACATGTAACACTGAAACATGCGCCTGTTACCATGGAAACCCCATAATGCCGGGTGAGCAAATGCAGCCTGAATAGATCCTATCCAAAATGCTCTCTGAGGCACACTACTCTCAGTCCCTTTCATCGCCAGAGCCGGAGTCTAACTGGAGCCAGAATTAGTGATGGGCAAAGAGCTCAAAAGGCTGCTGGTCCCCTTCCAGGGCATCTCCGATTTATATAAAGTCTCTTGGGTTTGGAAGGCTTGAGCGGCCGAGCTGTCCCGTGAGAGTCGCAGCTCTTCTTTCTCTCATCCTGGGCCACAAACTAGCACCTCACTCGTGTGGGGGGAGTGATGTGACAGCTCATCAAAGCAGCCTTTAAAAGGCTTTCAGCCTTTGCAAAAAAAGGGTGTTTGGGTAGAGACCAGACACAGTTTTAGTCCCAGCCTGTTTCCCCTTCATTCTTGAATACACACAGATTGGCCTAGCTAGACTCTACAGCAACACGGTGGGAACAAGCAAAGCTATTAAACATGCTTTTCCTTCTTCAGAGGGAAGCAGCAACTATGCACTGAATCTAAATCCACAATGGCCACATTTCGATTCTGAAGATTTTACATTGATTCGAGCAAATAAAGGCATTTCCCTCACCTCTTTCCTACAGATGTGTCCAATCAAGTTATATGAAGACTGGAATTTTTAGCAAGAGCCCACCTATCAAGCTGAACTCTGTTTCTAGGCTCCTAGGATAAAATAAATAAATATTGAAGTGGAGAGGCCATGTGACAGGAAGTACCTGGGAGATTTTATGGAGCACATGGAGTGATCCATCCCATGGGGACAACTAATGTGTCAGATCAACTGGACTCAGAGAAAACAGAGTTTGTAAAAACGTTATTTGCTTCAAAACTATAATGGCCTCCCACATCTCCTCCCTTAACTGTTGTGATGCCCCTTACACAACACTTACTCCTCTGGTCCATGTGGATGGGGACAAGAAGGTGACTATCAGAGAGTCAAGAATAATTTCCTTTCTCCTGAGATGTCTTATAAAACCTATTTATATAACAGATGCAAGAAGGAAAAGAGTCTTGGGGAAGGGATTGTTTAAGTTCTGGAGGTGTATTTGTTCAATGAGGCCTCCCAGCTCAAACACCTGGGAAGAAAATGGGGGCATACAGAATAAAGCCAGTGTGTAGACATATGGTTTTCCACAACCTTTGGCCTTGGAGAGTGGCATGGCCCCAAATGAGGGAGGGAGCAGAGCAGTTCATCACTTTCATTTCACAGACGAGGAAACTGAGGTTCAGGGATGGAAATGCCTTTGTGAAAATCAATGCAAATATCTCTATCAACTACTTACTGCATGCCCAAACACAGGACAGCATCCAGTGAGTGCTGGTCCCTCATCTTTCCAAGAGTATTCAAAGAGAGAAGTTATTTGGGCAATTTTATATATTTAAACATTAGAGATGGATGAAATAAAATATCTACTTCTGATATTTAATATCAAGTTACCATGTATAAAGTCATAAAATTATAAACACATTTAATCAATTTTTCTTTCAGCTCTCAATTTTCATGAATCTCCATGCAATGGAAATGAGAATTGAAAAACTTTATCATGGATCAGATGGGGAATGTGATTATGGAGAGGTAGAAACCAAGAATGACTTCTATATGTAGGACTCAGCAGTTGGTGATACCAGTTTCTGGATAAAGAGACAGATTGATAGAAAGGGAGGAGGGGGGTGAGTTTGAGGGCAGAGTCAATAGTTTCATTTGGAGAGTTGATTGTTCATGAGACATCCAGGTGGACTTCATTTTGGTTCCTGGACAGACTTGTTCACCAGAGCTGCCCCAGATGTGGGTCTGAAATAGGATATCTAGTGGCTGACCAGAAGAAAAAGATGTGGGAAAATGGGGGCAGGATAGACACTGTGGTTGACAAATAGAGGTCACCTTTTAAGTCTTATAGGTTTCATTGGAGGGATTTGGACTTAAAGATAACCAGATAAGCAGATCAGAATTCTGTTACCAGGACAGAATTCTGGCGCTGTGGCTGTGTGACATTGGCCAATTCACTTTCCTTCTCTGAATCTCACCCTCCTCATCTATAAATAGGGGTAATTCTACTTTCCTCACTTTCAGGGCTTTTGTGAAGACCTTCATATTAGACCATACTGCAAACTGTAGAGCAATTAATATATATAAATCACAACTATGATCATTTTAATATCTACCTAGACATCAAAACCAAAAGAATTATTAAGTGAAAATGAGCAATGTAAGAGAGATGGGGTACATGCTTCTTCAGGCCCTAACCCTTTGAAACGCTCCCAAGAACAACCTCAGCCTCTGGTGTCAATGAAACACTTTGCTTCCTTTGTTGTTATACTCTCCCAAACACCCCCAGTTAGTTGCTCACAGCCTGTCCCCTGTGGCCGATGCTAAAATGTACTTCTCCCCCTTTGTATTCTAGTTTCTACGACTGAATCCATTCCATTTGGCTGAAGAAACAGACCAGACAATATCCGACGTGACCTTCCTCCTCTCAGCCACCAGGGAGCTGAAAGGTGAGTTTCAGCATTTTGCCAACAAACGATTGAGGGTTTAAATAGCCACCTGAAAACTGAACATGGTACGGTTTATTCATATATTTAAAAAGAAATTTTTTTAACAGCAAAGCCTGGGAATGCCCAGGAAGCAGATGAGATCATCTGTCTGGTCTGTGAACAGCATGTTCTGCGGGTCTCTCACTCCACATTACGTCATGCTGGAAAGAGAAACCGTCTGGACGCTCCTTATACAATCCGTTGGGTGCTAAGGGAGGCACTGGCTTGCTGGAGGGGCAGGATTCCCCAATTTTGATCACAGGTGAGTATGCGCATTCATGAATTCTGCCACAGTTAGAGAATGTCCTTGATGACCCTGTGCTTTTTGACATAAAAATAACTTTGCATGTTCATTAACTTACTCATCTAACAAGTGTGGGTTTTGAGTGCTTACCCTATGACAGGTTCTATACTAGGTGCTGGGGATACAACAGTGAATGAAACGGACAAAAAACCCTGCCTTTGTGAAGCTGGTATTGCAAGAGATGGCTAATTCCTAAGTTGACAGTAAATATATAATACAATGTAAGACACATGCCCCGAAGTAAAAGTTAACCAGGATAGGAGATAGAGAGTGATAGGATAATGAAGGAAAATCCCTCTAAGAAGGCGACATTTGAGTGAAACCAGAATGAATGGAACATCTCTAAATAAAAGGAAGGGCTCTCTAGGCAGAGAGACAGTAGGTGCAAAGGTCCTGAGACTAGAAGGTGGTTTAGTAGAGAGGCAACTTTCCACAGCCATTACCTGGGTCATCCCTGTAGCCCCAGGCTAGACCCAGGAGCAGTTTCCCCATTACACTGCGTGTTCCAGAGGCTGTCAGTTCACCTTCGCTTTAAACAAGGCAGTTTTTTAAAAAATTCAGCTTTAATTACCCTTTGTTTTTCTTCAGTGTGCACATGTGCTTTCTGTTAAACTTTCTTTCTGTAGAAGGAAAATTAGACCAAGAGTTATGTGATTGAGGTTAATAGCAAAGAAAAGGAAGAGGAAAGAATTCTCCCACTTCCTCTCTGGTTTGCATGAGAATCTTGAATGTGCTACATTTGAGTAAAAAAAAATTCGAGGACTGACTGTCTGGCTAAGTCTTTGGTCATGTTTAATGCTCCCGCCAGTTGAGACTTACTCCATTTCGGTGCCAAGGATATCACGAAACCACCCTTCTTTCTTTGGACCAGAGTGACAGGCAGGCGGCTGGGAGGTGCGTTTGCATTCAATGCAGAGGGTTTGCTGAAAACAGACTTGCCTCACTTTGGTCTTTGGTCTTCACAATCATGAGGAGATCTTGTTACTGAAGCCGTCATGGAAAGCCACTTTCAAAAGGTGCTTTTACAGACAGACATTGGGAAAACCTTCAAACTCATCCATTTTGCTAATAATCAGGACCAATTTCATGAAGCTTAATGTACTGGGGTTCTGGTTAGGTCTATAGGAAAAAGGTAGAATATGGCAAAAAAGGAAAGAAGGAAAGATAGAAGGGAGGGAGGGAGGGAAGAGAAAAGGGAGAAAAAAGCAAAGGAGAATTAAGAATGAAGGAAATGGGAAAATGAGCTAAGATTAATTATGTACTAGTAGTCCTCATCATAACCTTTTAAGGTAGATGTCTTTATCCCTATTTAAAGACAACGGAAGTGTTAGAGATTATGGAAGATCAGATAGCTAGCAAATGCCTCAGCTGGGATCCAAACCCTGGTTTAGCTTCTCTATATTGTATGCCACTGCCTCAGTTTTTCTCCTTGAAAAGTCACAGATAATCAAAAAGTTCCTGGTTTCTGGGTCCTACAGCCCTATTAAAAATTTTAATCATTAAAAGTTCAAGGGACTGAATTTTTTGCTTGGTACCCCCAAATAGACAGCAATTTCATATTTAAAGAGGATAATATCCCTTTAAAATGGTCCTTCCAAAAAGTCTGGCCCCAAACTCCTGGCGCCCATCTGAGGTTGCTTAATGGGGATGCTATAATAGATATAAATAGCACTGGGTAATCCTCCCGGCTCCTTGCTGAGTGACCGCTGATGCAGACTGAGGTTTGGATGACACTATTATGAGAAGTATGAGAACGAAGGGGCACCGTGCTCCTTAAAACAGTGGCTTCTTTATGGGGAAGTAGAACTGTTCCCTCTCACGGGTTCCTTTGGTTAATCGTGTCACTTGCCGGGTTGTGACTATCTGTCTCTCTCTCTGACTTCCCATTTGCTGTGTTGGTTGCTCCTTCAGAACAGGGACTTATTCACCTCTCTGTCCCCCTGCCATGCCACGATGCTGGCACTCAGTCATGTTTAGTAAAAGGATGTCAGTTATCTTCTGCTGGAAAACATACTGCTCCAAAACTTTGTGGCTTAAAACAATAACCATTCAGTTAGCCAGGAATTCTGCGGGTCAGCAATCTAAGGCAGGCAGAGCCAGTGGCTCTTCTGATTTTTGCTGGGCTCCCTCATGAGAAGGAGGTTAATTGTGTTTGCTTAGGCAGCTCTGCTTCTGAGTGTGGCTGGCCCATGTGTCCTCTTCCTCCTGCACTCGGCCTAGGGTTGTTCCTGTGGCATGGCAGGGATGCAGGGAGGTGAGAGAGACAGAATCATGGAAAGTTTCTGAGAGGCTAGAACAGGGGTGGGCAAACTTTTTGACTCGAGGGCCACAATGGGTTCCTAAACTGGACCGGAGGCCGGAACAAAAGCATGGATGGAGTGTTTGTGTGAACTAATACATGTTAACACTGCTGCTGGTGAAGGAGCGGAGGGGAGAGCAAGAGAACCCTCCGCTCTTTCGGCTCCGCGGGCCGGACAGAACAGCCGAACGGGCCGGATCCGGCCCACGGGCCGTAGTTTGCCCACGGCTGGGCTAGACTCAGAACTGGTGCATTGTAACTTCCATCACCTTCTCTTCAGTGGTTCTCAATCTTCCTAATGTCGTGACCCTTTAATACAGTTCCTCATGTTGTGGTGACCCCCAACCATAAAATTATTTTCGTTGCTACTTCATAACTGTAATTTTGCTACTGTGTTGAATTGTAATGTAAATATCTGATATGCAGGATATATTTTCAGGGGTCGCAACCCACAGGATGAGAAACGCTGTCTTAGATGAATCAAGATACCAAACACCCGGAATAAGAGCATGGGCCAATAGGGCACCTCTTGATTAAACAGCTGCAACATCACATGGCAATGGATGCAACTTGAGTAGAGAATCAGGGCCATTTTTTCAACCTACCACAAAATGTTTACAATGAATGAAATGCATGGTGTATCAAATTATGATATGTGATCTCTCTGCTCCCTAAAATCAATGTCACCTTTATAAATAACTGACTTTCTAACCTGGAAGAAGGAGACAGAGGTGATCAATCAACTGAGAGCATGAGATGGCCCCGAACATGGGACTCAAAAGCGTTGATGTTCCAAATTAGAATATTGAAGCTCATGGTTTTTGGTTTGGTTTGGTTTTTCCCATGGGGGATAGGGAGTCTCCTGACCTAACTTCTGCACACATTTAAGTGAATAGTGCCAGTTCTCTGCTTTCTCCTGAGAGGTAGCATCCTGTGGTTTGGGAAGAGAGCATGTGTTTTGAAGTCAGACAGACTTTGTTTCAAACTCTGGCTCCTGTGTGCTGCAGTCCTGTGACCTGGCATAACTTAGCTCACCTTTCTGGTTGGTTTCTTCCTCTGTAAAAATGGGGATTACCTTCCTGTAAATCCAAGGTAGGAAGATGGTTCTTGAACATTGATGTAAAACTCTGTCCTGGGGAATACTCAAATCCAATGGTGAACATTGGGCATCACCTTTACTTGAAAATTGGAGCATGTTAAGAAATGTAATTGAACAGCATTTTAAACCAGCAACTCATATGAAAACAAACACAAATGTGAACTCAGATCTTGCAGGTGTTTGATTAATAAAATATGGCTTCAAAGAAAGTTCTAATGAGCAGGAATCCTCTTAGCCTTCTTACAGCGTAAGCCCCATAATCACAGAGATACTAGAGAAGAAAGTTTGAGAATCCAACATGGGTGATCCCTACCTGGAGCTCCACTTGGAATTAGGGACTCTTCTGGATATTGAGGTCTCTAATTCCATGCCGGCAATGGAAGAAAAAGTCCCCCTCTGGTTTTTCTTCCATTCCTTGCCCTTCATTCATGAAAAGAAAATGGGCTGATCTATCTCCCCTATGTTCTACTCAAGGTTCCATCTTCCAGCTGACCCTCCCCCACTCACACCCACACTTACTTTTTTTTCTCTTCCAACATTTCAGAAGATTCCATTGTGGTTCTGCAGTTTTTAGGTAAGCTTTGACCACATGAGCTCTGTTTGTCAGAGCGCCTGAAGGGAGGGGAATCCGCCACCGTCCATGGCAGTTCTTCTTGTCAGCCGATCTCCTGCTTTCTGATAGAGATGTGTATTTCTTGCAGGTCACTTTTGTATGTCATTAACATTCAGCCCAAAGCCCCAGACATCAGTGCAGATCCATCTCAATGACTATAATCACCACTGACACGACATGCATCAAGTCCTGTCTTTTTGACACAATGAGGTCACTGGAGACTAAAGGAACTGGAGCAGTAACACAGTTTTAAATCCACTCCCATAAACACCTGTTCAGAGAAGAGCCGTTTTTCCTTGTGCCTCAGTTTCCTCCCTTGTACAATGCAGATAATGCTGTTTACCTTATGAGATTCTTGGGATTGGATGAGTAAACTGTGGAAAATATTTCCAAGGTTCTGGCATATACATGGGCTTGCTTTTCCTTAATATGTGCAAACTGATTAATAGAGTACAATATGTCCTTGGGCAGGTTAACAAACCTTTTTTCTGTTTATGAATCTATAAAATGGTGATAGTATTATTTGCCTCAAGATATTATTGTAAGAAGTCAAGTCAAGGTATGTTAAGTGATTAGCATGACATTCATAGAACAGTAGCTGCACATACTAGCAATGGCAAGTAATCATTATCACCAAGAAGTCAATAATCAAGATAATGATTGCCTGAGGCAAATGAGGAGTTATATTAAGTATTAAATTATATTTGAAATTTAAGTCCGTCTATTAAGGAAAAATGAGGGCATTGAGATTGACAAACTGAATTTGAATTACTAGATGCATCACTTAGCAAGAGCAAGGCACTGAACATGTTATTCCACTTCTCTTGGTTCCCTTTCCTCATTGAAAAGACTGGAAAAATACCACCTACCTTGCAAGATTGTTGCAGGATTAAATGGGATACTACGTAAAGCATTTGGCATGTTGTTGGAGCTCAATAAATGGTAGCTATTCTAAATCAAAGGTCTAAGACAGAAATAAATGACCTGTAGTTTTTTATTAATATAAACTGTATTATTTTAAAAAACTTGATTTATCCTTATGAGCTGGATTCCAGCTAAGTTAATGAAGATGGAGATAAAAGAGGAATGAGGGTCAGGACTAAATACACAGAGTGTGTAGGGAGTTTCGCTGAGGTTAGCTATAAGGAATTTGTGGTTTGATTCAAAAAGACTTCAGTTTTATGAGGTTTGAGGGCCTTTTTCAAAAGGAAAACCAGATGTATTAATGGAAATTTTATGCAAACAGTGCTATCTTCAGCAAATGCTGCTGTGAGTCTATTTGCTAGATTGGGTAGGGATGGAATGGAGAGGGATCCCTGGGTTTTCTTTAAAGCTTACTTGGTCCTGTCTCACAGACCCTCTGGGATGTTCTCCAGTGGGTCATGAGACCAGTACTTTGTAAGCAAAATGCCCCAGAACCACAGGCGGAGGAAGGATTCTATTGGAGACCAGATAGCAAAAGGGCTTCCCGTTTCAGACTTCTGCTTTAAATCTTTGAGGAAAACAGGGTCCCCGCCCCCTACCCAGAAGTACCCCCATCTTCAGGTGAAAGGCTTCCAGCAGTTAATAGAGATGAGCCCTTTCCCTAAGCCCCCCAGCCCTAAGTGCCCTGGAGGTAAAGGAGATTGGTGAGACAATAAATTGTGCTTAGTTAACTGGCTTTTGCCATCTAAACTGCACAATGCATTTTCTAGTGAGATTATCAGAATTAATTGGCAGGTCTTATGAAAAGACTTGGAAAGATTTAAAATATGTAAGGAAAAGTCATCACAAGATCAATGATATAAATGCAAATAGCTTGGGTGCCTACTATGCAGTGTGGTGAGTAAAACTGGAAAAGCCAGGACTATGAAAGTGAGGGGCTAAGGCATTAGCAGAAAAAGTGAGATACAAAGTTCAGGCAGATGGCTTGGAAATATTGAGGCCTGGGTGAGCCAGTGTTGGATGTACGCTGGGCTATTTCTCTTATGGGATCCTAGATGCACTTGCTGAGACGGGAGTTGATTTTAAAAGGGCTACATAGAGGTGGACAGCCAGGAGAGAGCCTTCAGGGCCTACGACCAAATTTTTGTATGTTTCAACCACTCTTCTGCCACCACCTCCTAGAGACGCTCACCAAGGCTACTGTGACCTCTTTCTTCATCTTACTTGATAGAAAACATTTTAGGAAAGGGGCAAAAGTAAGGAAAGAGCCAGAGAGGAGACAATAGGCATGGTGCTGGAGAAGACTGACCCTGAAATGAGAGGACCTGAGAGGAGGACCATAGCTGAGTTTTGAATTCATATTGTCTTGTTGCTAAAGCACATGCTGATAACTCATCATCTCTGAATATCTATTAGACAAAACATGTTAACTCTACTAAACTGAATGGCACGTATAAAAACTTCCTTTTCCCTGCCCTAGCTCCACAAATGATCAGAATAAGAAATCTGATATATCTCTTTGAGGTCAAAAGTACAATGAACAGAGTTTTAAGTCAAGGAAGGATGCAGTCTAAGCCAGGTTCATCCTGCCATCCATCCTGCATATCCGAACAGGTTTGCCCAACCTGAGTGTGACTCATTTGCTGAAAGAGGCCTATATCCACCTCTCACTCAACAGCGGGGAAATAAGAGCACAATGCCCTTAACTGGGCAAAGTTAATGGGGGGTCTTCCCCTTGCCGAGGGGGAGGGAGAACTGTATTTCCCAATCCCATGTAAGCCAACAGCCTTAATCTCACATTTTTAGTCACGTCTCTGTTTTTTTGTCCATCTGCTACAAGGACATTAAAGCGATCTCTAAATTTTAGACCTGTGCATCAATGAGTAACTTTCCTTAATATTCATTCTCCACTTCTAGTAGAGAAACCAAAGACCTGACGTGTATGTGGGCCCATGGCTGTCCAAGTAAAAATTACATTTCTCAATCTTCTGTGTAGCTGGATATGCACAGGTAGCTAATTTCTGATGAATGGAATAAACCCAGAAGTGTCTTATGCAATCTTCTGAGACTCTTCTTTAAGGGAGAGCAGAAGTCTTCCTCCTATGGTCTGAAGGTTTGTGTGCACCCAAAAGTCATATGTTGAAATCTTAATGCCCAAAGTGATGGTATTAGGAAGTGGGGTTTTTGGGGGGTACTTAGGTCATGACAGTGGAACCCTCACGAATGAGATTATTCCTCTTATAAAAGAGGGCCTGCAGAGCCCCCAACCCTTCCACCATGTGAGGGAGGACAGAGTGAGAGGATGGCAGTCCGCAACCTGGGAGAGGGCTCTCCCCAGAATCTGACCATGATGGCACCCTGATCTTGGACTTCCAGACTCCAGAACTATGAGACATTAATGCTTGTTGTTGAGAAAGCAGCCAGTCTCTGGCATTTGGTTATAGTAGTTCCGACCAGAATATTCCACTGGGCCTCTTATTTATCACTGCGCCCATCTTGCTGCCTAGACTATGAGTTTGGAATGTGACTTTAAAGGCCACACATATGGATGTTTGGAAAGACATTAAATTCCTAATAAGAGTCACTGTGTCATCCTAAACTACAAAACTCCAGACTTTTATATGAAAAACAAATCTCTGATGTTTTAAAACCAGTATTAATTTGGAGTTTTCCATTACCAGCAATCAAACCTAATCCTAAATAATATGTCGATCATGTCATTCTTTCTTAAAATCTATCCATGGGAAAAATTCCAAACCCCTTAGCAAAACAGTCAAGGTCCTTATAACCTGTATATTTGTTATCATACTTGAAGCTTCCCATTTATGTTTCAACAAACCAGCAATACCTAATGATCTGTAGTTCCTTAAGTATTCAGTTTTCCCTTTCCATCTCTCTACACACATTACCAACTTCTGCTTTGAATATCATCTTTGCTTGTTTGAATGAAAAGTGTCACTTTCTCTGGCAAACCCTCTCTTACCCCTGGGCAAACTCCTGGTTCCTTTCTACTCCTTTCCAATTTCACCAGCAATGTCACATGATCACAGAGGAGAGTTCGTGTGTTTCTCCGACTTCACCACCAGACTGTTTTCCCACAGGGATGGAAGTGTCATGTGCATACTTGAGCCACAGGTGCTGCCAGACACAAAATAGATGCTGAAAATATTCCTTTTAAATGAATAAATGCGCCCTGACTGGTTTGGCTCAGTGGATAGAGCGTCGGCCTGTGGACTGAAAGGTCCCAGGTTCGATTCCAGTCAAGGGCATGTACCTTGGTTGTGGGCTCATCCCCAGTAGGAGATGTGCAGGAGGCAGCTGATCGATGTTTCTCTCTCATTGATGTTTCTAACTCTCTCTCTCCCTTCCTCTCTGTAAAAAATCAATAAAATATATTTTTTTAAAAAATGAATAAATGCTAATTAGCCAGCCATCTTCCTTGAGAATGACTCAATACAACTTCACTGATTCCTTTAAACAAATCCTTTGGGATCCATCTTGGTGTGAATCTAGTCTGGGCCACCTACAAGCTGTGACCTTGGGCAGCTGTATTTCTGAATATGGGTTTCCTCTCCTTTAAAATATGAGGAGAAGGGGCAGTTGGACAGGAAGGAACAAATTACACTGATGAAGATAATTAAGTATAACACTGTACACTGAACATCCTACCTGACCTATTGTATCCCCTCATCAAATGGCACTCATTATCATTTTCCTTTAGGAAAGTTTACTCAGTTTAGAAAAGTCATCCCAAAAGCCACCAGGATTCACAACAAAAGAGACAGGACGACCTTATACAAAGAGGTCAATGGCACAGGCAACCTCACATAATGGAATGAGGACTGGACTGGGCATTTTGACCTTTGATAAAGCCTGAGCTGAGCCACTAGCTAGCCATGAGATCACGAAGAGTCATCTCCACCCCACGCCTTAATGCCTGCATGTGTGCAGAGTTGAAAGTGCCCGGACAGTGTCACCAGACCAGTCTGAGCGTCTTTCATAACTTGGAGCAGCACTCCCTTTGGCCCAGTTTCACCATTCTTATCCCATGGAACCATGCAAACATTGCCCTTAGATGACTGCTCTGACCAGTCTCCCACTCCCACCCCTTCCTCACCCACTCTTTTATGGGAACCAGGATGAGTTGGTTGCACCTTTAGACTTTGGCCTGATCCTACATGTTTGTGCAAAGCCGGTGATTGATTTCATATGGCCACACGATCCGGCAGCTGGAGACATCTGCTTACACTTAGCATGCAGGCAAACTTCCCACAGTCAGCAGTCAGCATGCTCCTGGCTGAGAAGGGGTTGGCCCTCTAGGCTGCATAAGTGGGGGATTTAGACACGTGCTCTGGACTCGACGTCAGGAAGGATAACTAGTCATGAAATAATTGGAGTCAGAATCATCCCTCTGGCATCTCTGGATGTATAAATTGCCTAAGGAAAGGGGGCAGTTGGACAGGAAGCAACTAATTACACTGATGAAGATAATTAAGGGAGACCCTTAAGGATGCTTAGTTCCCAGAGAGAAGTCCAGGCTTTGGTGATATTGACCCACATAGAGAGGGATGCCTGTCTTACAAATGGCCTCAGCATGTAGCCCATGCTCACCATGGGAAGGGACTGCCGTCTCTGTGTGATACTCCCCCACAGACCTGGATTTTTGCTCCATTGCAGTAGACAACATGCTAGAGGAAGGAGCACTGGTTTTGGAGTTATTTGATCCAGGTCTGTCTCCTGTGTCTTCCATTCACTCTGTGAATCTTCAGGCAGGTCATGCAGCTTCTCTGAGCAGCAGCTACTTCATCTCCAAAAGGGAGCCACTTGGGACCAAATAAGATGCTCTGTGCACATGTTTTATCAAATGTGAAATATTATCCAGATGACAGGAACTTTTGTTATTATCCAAAAAATAGCTCAAGATTATAAAGATAGAAGTAAATATATTTTATCTTACCAGCCAGAATACAAATTATTCTACAAATGCCCTGAGAGATGGTTGTCTACTTTTCACATCAAAGTCTCATCTCCAGGGATAGGTGGCCATAGCCTTGCAGAAAAGTCACTTCTGTGCCCTGAGAGCCGCGATGCTCATGAAGTCCTGCCAAAGCCCTCCTCCTTCCCAACCTGTGAGATCTCCTGGTCTGCTTTCTCTCCTCGACAGCAGGGGAACAATGTGCTTCTACTTTCATAAGAAACACCTGGAAACATGTGGGAACAGCAATAGGAGGAAAAAGTCATAGACTTTGCTGCCAAGTAGTCCTTGGTTCGTGTCCTGCTTTTCTGTTCTTCATCTGTGTGACCTTGAGAGTAAACTTGGTCAGTCTCAGTGTTTCCATCTGTAAAGGGAAATAGTAATGCTGGGCAGTGAGGGGATGGTGAGGATTAAATCAGATGATGCATGGAGAGCCTGGCACTGCACTGTAGCTGAGGGTAGATCCTCAGTAAACGATAACTCTGCAGCTATTGCTATATTGCTGGTATTGACCTACCTTTGCTGTTATTGCTGGTTATTCCTCATATTTAACACAAGTGATTCACTATGTGTTCATAAACAGCTTGGTTTGGGTCACTAGCAAATCAAATCCTTGTGCATCTACTGAGTATCTTCTCTGTCCCAGACCAAGTGTCAGGCTATGAGAGAAATGTACACATAGTAGGGAAGTACAATTGAGAACTTCTAGCTTTTGATGGCTTTGTTCTTTCCTTCCCTTTTACAATTATCTGCAAGATTTTTATGGTGAGATTAGTTGCTTGATCTAGAAAAGGTCCGTGAAAGGCTGCTTACACTGTTAGGACCAACAAACAAAGAATTAAGTGACTTCCTCACACTCCATAACCTGTGATAATTTACTCCATGTTTCACTCTACTGAGATAATCATTATTTTTAAAATTCCATAAAATAATAATGTAACTCTAAAACATCAGCAGATACTTTCCATTGAAAATATGGTCATGTCTCCTCATAGCTACTAGCATCAAATCCAAGTTCACTCTAGTGGTTCCAGGTCTCTCACAACCTTGCCCCTGAATACTGCAGTGCTTCACTGCTGACCACTCTTTTCTCCTCTACACCCACCCTTAGCACCTGACTCAGCATACATCTGGACTCCAGCTGTGCCAACTTCCTGTAGTTCCCTTTGTAAGTCTTGCTCTCCTACTCCTCTGTGCCTATGCACTGGCTCATACCATTTCCATTTCTTGAAAAATCTCTTCTCACCTTCTCTGTCTACCGAGCTCTAGCACATTCTTCTTCAAGGATTAGCACAGTCATCAGTATTTACAACACATTATCCCCAAGCACCCTGATCCTATTTGAGATCCTTTCCCCCAGTGCCAAAACGTCTGATCCTACCACCATCTTTTACTTGTTCCATTTTTTTTGTAATTCCCCCTTTGCATATTTGTCACCAAACTGTGAGCTTTTTTGGAAATAGAGGGCAGGCCTCACTTCTCTCTGTGTCATTCCTGAAATTCCGTAATGCCTTGTGGATAGATGGACAGAATCATGGGTGGTGCCGGAGCAGTTTCCAGAACAATAGGTCAAAAGCACATCATCTTTCTTCTCTAAATAATAATTGCATAAGACCCAATAAATCGCCTTGTTCCCTCTGAAATATCTTGGCCATAACCATAAAGAAGCCCAAAGTGGTTGGAATTGACCTGTACATTGTCAAATTTAATCCTGAATAGTTTAATCCACTTGACAGCCATAAAAAAAGAACAATTATGCCTTTTTACTTTTTTTCATGTCTAGACATTCCGAAGACTCAGCATGATAAATGGTCCTTCACCACTCACCATATATTATAACATCTAATCCTGACCATGTTCAGGATTCTGCTCTATATTAAATCTTTTCAAGTGATAGAAATTCTGTTGGGAGAAAAAGGATAGAGAATGGAAATGGAGAGAGAGAGAGAGAGAGAGAGAGAGAGAGAGAGAGAGAGAGAAGTATGGCTTAATCCTCAGTATTTTATAGGGATACCATGCAGTTGCCCAGACCCAGCAGTAACTAAACTCCATTGGTCTTCCCTGTGAATTCTTATGCCTGTGGTTGTACTATCAATCTCCCTCACACTTTGGTGGGAAATCTGCTCTTGAATGAGCTGAAAGAATGTTCTACTAAAAATGACATCATGGTCTCTCCAGGAAACTGATTCCTGTGAGGAGACACCAAAGGCTGCATTTCTCTACATCTCAAACACACATGCACTTTCCTCTGGCTAGGTCCTTTTGTTTCATGAATGCTGCCTCCATAACTCTCCAAATCTTGCAAAATTTTATTAACCTGAAGCCTCCAAATCACAACCCAGGCTAACCTTTCCTTGCTGTCTCTGGTCTGGGAAAATATTTTACACACACACACACACACACACACACACACACACACACACTAGTCCTGATGTGTCTCAAACTACCTCATGAGGACAAGGACGTTTTTCTGTACTTTGAAATTGCTAATTACTAAGCTCTCTGAGCTGCAGAGCACAGAGTTGATGCTGCCTCCTCACTAGTTAATGCCTCTGCTTAGAGGTCTAAGGCATCTTATCTACAAGAACCCCCTTCACTCTGCATCTCTTTTCCCTGCTTTAGTTCCCATTATTGCACTTAATGAAGGAAGATCCATAAGAATGGGAACTTCAATAATTGTGTTTATTGTCATTGTATCTTGAGCCTAAAATTTCTGGTACATAGTAGCTGATGGATAGGTAGCTATATAGAGAGAGATATTTTAAGTAGATGGGTAGATAGATACAGATTTCTATTTATATATGTTGGATAGTTGATAGATGATAGATAGGTAGGTAGATAGATAGATAGATAGATAGATAGATAGAAAGAAAGAAAGAAAGAAAGAAAGAAAGAAAGAAAGAAAGAAAGAATAGATAAATAGATGATAGTTAGACATCCCCATATAGTTCTGCTGTGCTTTATTTTATTTTACTTTTATGCTTTAATTCTTATAAGCTGTGTGGCCTTGGAAAAGAGGTTTAATGCCTTCATGCTTCAGATTCCCCATCTCACCTCTCTTCACAACCCACTGGGCTCCATATTGGGTGCCAGGAGGGGAAGGACTCGGAAAGGAGATCTAAATGTCCCTAGTCACCCTGGCTCCTCCTGACCTCCTCCACTTCACCTCCACTTCACAGATCTTCTTTCAGCTTCTGGAACATACTGGCATCTTGCCCACCTCAGAGGTTGGCCTGGGACAGTCCTAACACCTATTTTTACCTGGCGAATTCACCATACAGAAAGAGAGGCCTTCATTGTATCTGAAAACTTCCATTCCCTCATTATTCTCTCTCGCCACTTTGTATCCTTCCTAAAAGAATCATTTTGCAGTTAATGTTTTCTCCCACAAAACTGTAAACATCCGGACAGGAGGCATATATGTCTTATCTAACTTTCTTGGATCCCAAGGGCCTAGAACCATGCCAAGAACATAATAGACACTCGATAAATATCTGTTAAATTAACAAATATTTTGAAGATAATCACAACTACCTTATAAAATTGTCTGAAATTTTAAACAACATTATTTAGAGTTGAGAGAGCCATGGAAGTAGCATACATAAAAAAAAAAATGTGTAAGCAATGTGACTAGAACATAGAACAGTGTGTGCTTAATAAATGCTGTTACAAATTCTGGTTGTTACTATCATCTCTTCATAAATATCTCTGATTTTGTTTAACTTCTAGAGGCCCACTGCAGGAAGGTCCCTGCAAGGATAGGGCTTCCTGAGGCTGGAGCGAAGCAGAGAAGGGAGTGAAGCCCGCCTTGGCAAAGGGAGCAAAGCCCGCCTTCTCCGCTGCCTCACTCCCTCCCATTTCCGCTGCCTCATTCCCTCCCATCTCCGCTGCCTTGCTTCCTCCCGTCTCCACTGCCTTACTCCCTCCCATGTCCACTGCCTCAGCTCCTATCCCTTCTTTGCCACTTTGCTCCCTTCTGCAGTGCTTGGCTTCCTTCTACACTGTCTTCAGTCTTCGCTCCGCGCCTATGTATGCAAATTAACCACCATCTTTGTTGGGTTGATTTGCATATCACTCTGATTGGCTGGTGGGCATAGTGGAGGGATGGTCAATTTGCATGTTTCTCTTTTGTTAGTGTAGATTTAGCTCAAAAATTATTTATACTTGAAATCTAAACTATTATATCAATTTGCATTTCTCTGATTATTAGTGATATCAAGCATCTTTTCATATCTATTGGCCATCTGTATGTCCTCTTCAGAGAAGTGTCTATTCAGGTCCTTCACCCACTTTTTTAATTGGATTGTTTATTTTCTTGGTTCTGAGTTGTATAAGTTCTTTATAAATGTTGGATATTAACCACTTATCAGGTGTATCTTTGGTGAATATGTTCTCCCATTCGTTGGATTGTCTTTTCATTTTGTTGGTAGTTTCCTTTGCTGTGCAAAAGCTTTTTCATTTGATGTAGTTCCATTTGTTTATTTTTTCTTTTGTTTCCCTTGCCTGAGGAGAGAGATCAGAAAAAATACTGATATGAGAAATGTCTTATTTTTTTACTGCCTATGTTTTCTTCTAGAATTTTATAAGGCTTTGTGACTTACATCTAAGTCTTCAATCTATTTTTAGTTAATTCTTATGTATGGTTTAAGGTGGTAGTCTAATTTCATTTTTGCATGTATCTGTTCAATTTTCCCAATACCATTTATTTTTTTTTAAATATATTTTATTGATTTTTTACAGAGAGGAAGGGAGAGAGATAGAGAGCCAGAAACATCGATGAGAGAGAGACATTGATCAGCTGCCTCCTGCACATCTCCCACTGGGGATGTGCCCGCAACCCAGGTACATGCCCTTGACCGGAATCGAACCTGGGACCCTTCAGTCTGCAGGCCAACGCTCTATCCACTGAGCCAAACCGGTTTTGGCTTCAATACCATTTATTAATATACTATCTTTACCCCATTGTATTTTCTTGCCTGCTTTATCAAATATTAATGATCATAAAGGTGTGGGTTTATTTCTGGGCTCTCTATTTTCTTCC
This sequence comes from Myotis davidii, assembly GCF_000327345.1. NCBI lineage: Eukaryota > Metazoa > Chordata > Mammalia > Chiroptera > Vespertilionidae > Myotis > Myotis davidii. Next base: position 617,286 of record NW_006297145.1, on the reverse strand, counting down.
ATTGATCTATATGCCTATTTGTATGCCACTACCATGATGTTTTGATTGCCATGCCTTGTTGTATAGTTTGATATCAGATAGCATGGTATATCCAACCTTGTTCTTCTTTCTCAAGATGACTGAGGCTATTCAGGGTCTTTTATGGTTCCATATAAATTTTTGGAATATTTATTCTAGTTCTGTGAGCTATGCCATTGATATTTTAATAGGAATTACATTGAATCTACAGATTGGTTTGGGTAGTTTGGAAATTTTAGTGAGGTTAATTCTTCCTACCAATGAACACAGTATATGCCTCCACGTAGTTGTATCTTCTTTGATTTCTTTCTTTAGTATCTTATACTTTTCTATATTAACATCTTAACCTTCTTGGTTAAATTTATTCCTAGGTACCTTATATTTTGTTGTAATTATAAATGGGGGGTTTTCTTAGTTTTTCTTTCTGATAATTATTGGAGTATAAAAATTCCACTAATTTATGAATATTAATATTGTATCCTGGTACTTTTCTGAATTCATTTATCAATTCTAGTAATTTTTTGGTGGAATCTTTAGGGATTTCTAAATACAATATAATATCATCTGCAAATGGAAATGCAAATTGAATCCACAATGATATTATTTCATGCCTGTCAGAATGGCTACCATCAATAAATCAACAGAC
>NW_006297145.1:608596-616532 GCF_000327345.1 Myotis davidii | reverse complement strand
GCCGATTGGTGCAGCCACTGTGGGAAACAGTATGGAGTTTCCTCAAAAAATTAAAAATGGAACCACCCTATGATCTAGCAATTCTACTTCTGGGAATATATCTGAAGAAATTGAAACACTAATTCAAACTAATATATGCACCCCTAAGTTCATTGCAGTGTTATTTACAATAGCCAAGATTTGAAAGCAGCCTAAGTGCCCATCAGTAGATGCGTGCCTAAATAGACACTTTCTGAAAGAGGACATACAGAAGGCCAAGAGACATATGAAAACATGCTCAAAGTCACTAATCATCTGAGAGATGCGAATTAAAACAACGAGGTACCATCTCACACCTGTCAGAATGGCTGTCATCAACAAATCAACAAATGACAAGTGCTGGCAAGGATGTAGAGAAAAAGGAGTCCTCGTGTACTGCTGGTGGGAATGCAGACTGGTGCAGCCACTGTGGAAAACAGTATGGAGTTTCCTCAAAAAGTTAAAAATGGAACTCCCATTGGACCCAATAATCCCACTTCTAGGAATACATCCCAAGAAATCAGAAACACCAATCAGAAAGGATATATGCACCCCTATGTTCATAGCAGCACAATTTATAACAGCTAAGATTTGGAAACAGCCTAAGTGCCCATCAGCAGGTAAGTGGATTGAAAAACTGTGGTACATCTACACAATGGAATACTACACTGCTATAAAAAAGAAGAAACTTTTACCATTTACAACAGCATGGATGGACCTGGAGAGCATTATGCTAAGTGAAATAAGCCAGTTAGAGAAAGGTAAAGATCACATGATCTCACTCATTTGTGGAATATAATGAACAACATAAACTGATGAACAAAAATAGATCCAGAGACAGAGAAATACTGAACAGACTGTCAAACCTCAGAAGGAAGGCAAGGGAGACTGGGGAAGGGGTAAGAGATCAACCCAGGGACTTGTATGCAGGTATATTAGCATAACCAATGGACACGAACACTGGGGCAGTGGAGGCTTGTCCTGGCAGGTGGGAGTGGCCAGGGAGGGGCTGATGGAGGTAAAAGGAGACATGTAATATTTTAAACCAAATAAACAAAACAAAACAAAAAAACTGTGGTACATTTACACAATGAAATAATACTCAGCCATAAAAAAAGGAAATCTTATCTTTTGTGACAGCATAGATGGACCTGGAGAGTATTACACTAAGTGAAATAAGCCAGACAGAAAAAGACAAATACCATATGATTTAACTTATATGTGGAATCTAATGAACAAAATAAACTAACAAACAAAATAGACACAAACTCATAGATCCAGAGAACAGACGGACAGCTGTCAGAGGAGAGGGGTGTTGGAGGGCTGGATGAAAAGGGTGAAGGGATTCAACAAAAAATAATACAGTATTACTTTATAACAATACTTTCGAAAGTTCTTCCACTTTAAAGTTTGATGGCTATTGAAAAAAGCCAGTTTTTCATAACGTAGTCTGTATAATTATCTTGTCAAGTAAGACCCATACTTTATGATTTGGCCTGAATTTAATGACTTAAAACTTTCCTCTGACCTGTGTTGAAATAAGTTTGCATCAGGCAAAATGTTATGCTCTGACCTAGCTTTTCTACTTCAAATTGGTAAAAACAAACAAACAAACAAAAAACAGTACGAGGAACAGACCCATTTTTATACTCTCCTTCTAAACCCTTAACCGATGAAGCTTCCATTGAAACAATGAAGAAGAACCAAAGCAGAAGCACCTGTGACATGGTGTCCCTGGGCCTCTGATTTGGGTTCTGGGATGCATGTGCTCATCGGAACACACACATTTGATCGTCTCCTGCTCCTGCATGCTCCTGCTCCCTGGCTGCTGGTGTGCAAGCCCTGCCTCTGCTCCTGGTGGCCCACACTGTCCTGGCCCAGCCCCTCTGCTGTGCTGACTCACTGGGTCTGACACCTGGCAGCACAAATCCATGTGCTGACCCCAGCAAGGAACAAGGAGATGGTGCTGCTCCAAGGAAAGACCTGTGCCTTTGGGAGTCAGGAGAAGAGGAAGGACACAGAAAGATCTTAATGTCCCTCTCATCATATCATTTGCCATCTGACAGCATCAGCCTTTGCACCCTTAGACCAACCTGCAGAGTTTTATAAGCACGTTATAAAACGGATTCATATCTGAAACCTGAATCAGGTCCTTTATCACCAGATCTCAGCCTCCCTGGAATGTAATTGGTTTCCAGACTTAAAGGGAGGTAGAGGGGTGGGGGAAATCCATTTGACAGTTTAAAACCAATAAAAAAAGAGAATAACATCAAATGTGCTTTCTTTGCAAAACATGACTTTATGCAATCGACTAGTCCTCTACCTACTAATGACTCACTAAAATTCCTTGCATCATGTCTCAGTCCAAATCCTGTGTGCCTAAATCTCTTCTCTGATGGAATGAGAGGAGCAGAACCTTCCAGGACTGCAGTCTTGTGTTCCAAGACCTATAAAATACCTCAGGAAAATACAATTCATTACTAGCTCTGGTGGTCAGTGTTTAAATAGGATGAAGAACAGAACCGAGAAAGCGGGGTGTTTTTATATCTAGAAATAGCCTCCAAACTATTTCATCAAAATGCTTTAACACGTTTGCTTTCCATCTGGTCTCAATGTTTTGTCACCCAATACTCATAAAAAAATTCTACTTCACTCAGCAGAGAATCACAACAACCCATGCATTCCTGTATATCAGTATATACTTTTCTCTCTTCAGTCCTGGACAAATGCAAGATGTACGAGTTTCAGAAGTATTTTTAATAGAACTTGAAATACATCATATAGTCAAAAGGGAGATGGGGCTGGGGAGTTGGCCACAGAGTTCAAGAGACTGGAATGTGTGCTGCTCATTTGAAAAGCGCATTTTAGCATGTCTGTGGGGGCTGGTGCATTGCCTGGGGTGCATTTGCTCTGACTGCCATATTGGGTCTGTGCTCTTCCCTTTGGGAAGCTGCAAATTTGATCTGTGAGCTGGGATAGCCCCCAGGGTGCAGAGGCAGCTGCTTCTCTAGTCTCCTTTGTCCCAGCAGCTGCTCCTTGACCTGCCTGACACTGCTATCATCTCAGCTTCTCTGTTTCCTTAAGATCCTTGATGGTGACTGTTTGCCAGGCCCCCAAGCCATCCCTAATACTGGCCTCCCAGCCTTTCTTCAGGCCCTGACATGCTCCAGTTTCTCAGGGGTCCAGCTGGGATGCAAATCCTACCTGAAGAGGCCAGGGGTCGGTTCTGTGTGGGCTGCATAGGGCAGCAGAGGAAACCAAGGCATGAGGACACCCAGGTTCTAACCCTGCTTGGCTAACTGCTGCGGTGCATTCTGTCCTTTCTCAGGGCTCCTACTTCCCGAACTGTCAATTTAGGGATGATGATCCTTGGACAGGCCTATTCTCTTGGTAGTTACAAGGGACCAATGAATGGTGCAGGGGTTTATACAGGGGAGGGCAAAAGTAAGTTTACAGTTGTGAGTATGCAAAACACAGTTTATTCTTGTAATATTATTATTTGGTAATTACTGTATTCTTTTCCATACAAACAACTGTAAACCTATTCTTCCTACTCCTGTAAGCGGTGAACTTTTTAATAACCAAAAGGTATTACATTCATAGTAACACTGAACACTGGGGAAGTCTCTTTTATAAGATTTTACTATGTGATCTTACTCTATACATTTAGACATGGAAGCTACCTTGGGATGTTTGAAAACTTAAACTAAACAAACAAACATACAAAATAGATATTATCCAATTTTCTCCCCCAAAAAGAAATGACAATATTCCTTTGGGGCTGCAATATAGTTTGGAGGCATAGGGATCATTTTAATATCAAATCTCACTGTGAGAAAGTTGTTCCCTGCTCAGTTTCCTTTTAATTCATTTGTTTACTTCAAGGAGAAAGTCTCAGTTTGGTGTCAGCTTGCCTTTAACTTCCCTTAAACTCTGTCCATCTCCCTTATTAACAAAGAAGCAAGATGCCTTAGGCTTAGAGCTTCTGCAGGCAACATTATCTAGATAGGAAATAGATTGACAAGGAAATTAATTATTGAGTTATCTTTATTTTTGGCCAGTGATGTTTATTATCCATTTATAGCATGAAACGTTTCTTTTTAGGACAAATGTATTTAAATTAATGTATTTAAATTTTTTAAAATACATTAATAGATGTTTGCCACAACATTGATGGACATTCAGGAATTATGCTCAGTGAAGTTAAAAAGACAAAGACAAATACTATTTGGTATCATTTATATGGAAAGCCTAATAAAAAAAGAAATCAGAATCATAAAACAGAGAGTAGAAAACTAGTTTCAGAGGCTGAGGGATATGGGAAGTAGAAAGTGGTTGGTGAAAGGGTACAAACATTCAGCCATAAGAAGAATAAAGTCTGAGGATCCCATATAAAACTTGGTGACTATAGTTAATAACACTGTATCATGTAATTGAAATTTGCTTTTAAAAAAAAGTAGAACTAAAATGTTCTCACACAAAAAAAATAAAAGATAAATATGTGAGGTGATGGTTATGTTAATTAACCGATGGTGGGAATCCTCTCACATGTACCCATATATGAAATCACCATGAGGTACACTTTTCAATGTCTTACAGTTTTATTACCCAATTATACCTCACTAAAGCTGGAAAATTGTTATAGAATTGATGGTAAGCAGATATGGCACTAATCGTGACTTTGTACTAGTTATCTATTGCTCTGTAATAGAGCAATGCAAAACTTAGTGGCTTAAGCTATGATAAACGTTTCATCTCTCACAGTTTGGTAGGCCAGGTTTGGGGTGGTTCTGGCTCAGGGTCACTCATGACGTTTCTTTTCTTCAGCACATGGGCCTCTCCACAGTGCTGCTTGAGTGTACCGATCGCAAGCGACTTGAGAGATCCAGGTATAAATGGCAATGCTCTTAATAGACCCATCTGTCACTTCCATAACATCTAATTAGTCATATAAATCAGCTCCACTCAGTAGGGGAGGGAATCGTGTAAGGGGGCAAATGCAAGGAAATAAGACTGGCTACTGCACTGTGATACACCAATGAATGAAACACTGCACAGACCTGAAGATTTAATTCAACAGAGAGGACAACTGAGCATCAGAGAAGGGAGGTGATGGAACCAAGTCCAGACAAGCATTTGGGGCAGAACCAAGGTTAGGATTCAGAGTGCCTGGTCCTCAGCACAGTGTAATTCCCACCATATTGCAAATGCTGACAATGCCTTTGGCCTTTCCATCTTTAGGAGAAATCCAGCCCCGCTCTCTCTGGGCAGCAGCCTCTGACAGGAAGCTAATGCTGCAGCCAATTACCAGGCTTTCAGAATCCCCATCTGGTCTGGGTCCAGGCATCTGAGCTGATTTTGAAGACAGTAAATCTGGAGTCAAATATCATCTGCCCCCACACTGCCAGGGTTGCACACTGACTGTCCAAAGGCTGTGTTCAGCCCACAGACATGTCTGCTTGGCCTAAACAGGACATTGCTGGTTTGTTTTATTTATTTTTAATGAGTTGCTAATTGGATGTGAAATCTGGGTATTTCATAAAAATCTAGATATGAGGTTTCCCTTGAAATAATCAGCATTGCTGGTCTATTTTTCTGCATGGTAACCATGTGCGGGAGTTATGTTTTGGCTACATGTGATCTCTTATTGTCCATGGTGCCTGCCACTTCTCAGCTTTGTTAAATTTCCTTCTTACACTCCATGAGCCATTGACCTGACTGCTCTTGATGTAACCCAGCTCTCCCACTTACAGATGGGTAAACTGAGGCCTTGACAATTGGCAGGCTTACATTCCATCCCAGGCTTACATGAATTTCTCAAGGCCACATGGCTGGTAAGTGGTAGGGCAAAGACTATGGTGGGTTTTGCTACCTAAGCTCACAGGCTTCCCTAATACTCCTCTGCTATTTTGACAAGTAGGCTTCAAAATAACCAGAGGATATTCTGAATGGCTCCGCTGATGTGGATTGAGTACAGGGAAAACAGAGGGGCAAGAGTACATGATGGACAAATAGCCTGAGGTAAAGCCTGTAGTGAGAGGAAGCTTGGTCTCATGCTGCAGCAGGATGGGATATTTCAGGAAAGAAGAACTATAGCTCAATTCCAACCCATTACCAAAGTATGAAAAAATATATAATTGAAAGGTTTATACCTGTATCTCTATTCTAAAGGAAGCATAGCAAATAAAGGATAGTAGGTAGAGAAAATGTAAGTGCAAAACCACTCAAGTCCTGGGAAAAAGATTGGCAGCAATCCCCCAACATCGCAGATTTCAGCCCATCCACTACCAGGCTCCTCGTCTTAAATCTTTCAATTCACCATTTCTCGTTACTAACAATAATTTATTTAAAATCTTTCAAGGAAGTGTCTTGCTTCCCCATTTCCTGACCTTTATGAAGTCACCATCTTGGCCTCCACATGAAAGGCAAGGGTTTTAACGAAATTGCATATAAAGATGGTGGCAGGGAGCGAGAGAGATCTTGGCACACCAGAGGCGCCCCATGAGGGATGATCTTGAAAGCCAGGTCCAACAGCTGCTCTGGGGATCAATATGTAGAACCCAGATTCCCAGCACCAACCGCTTTAGCCAAGGTCACAGGCTTGTGTCCAGACGCACTGAGCCACATCTGCTTTGGAGTGGGGAGGAGTGGCTTTGCTTCCCCCAGGCCCCTGAGCTCAGATCAGCTTTCACTTACAAATCTGCAGGGATCAGCCAGTTCAAAGGGGGAATTATACTCTAATAACCACTCGAGAGCCACAAGCCATAGCAGACCTGGCAGGTCTGTGTCCCGCTCCCCAGCACATGAAGTGGTGGTGAGGTGAAGCCTTTGTCACAAAGCACTGGATATCCTCACTCACCTCCTATGGGCCCTCCCACTTCCACACTGGGATTCCCCTTCCTCCCCCTCCATCACTTCAAGAAGCTCTGATTTCCTCTATGGAATTCACGGCTGAGCCCTGGGACTTGTCAGCTTGCGGGTGATACAGATAGAATGAATCTTTCCTCCATGTCAAATTGAGCCAAGGCTCCCTCTGGACAGCAAGAAAGAATGAGATGAATGAGAGAATTGCACTTCCTTTCATTTCCTTATTTTCCTAATATTTTCTAGGTGTCCATGATGTGTGAGGTGGAGTGGGTAAGGAATGAATGAGCAAAACAGAAGCCCTACTCACAAGGAGCTTCAATCTAGGAGGAAAGATGAATGGAAATGTGGTTACAAGGAAATGAGATAAGTGTTATCATAGAGCTAGTGGGGGGAGGTGATTAAAAACACATGGCATGAGGAGTAGGGGAGGAGGTGACAATAGAGGGGCATGAGAAAGATCAGGAGAATTGAGTACAAAGAAGACAGAGGGGCAAGAGTACATCAGATGGAGAACTAGCCCAAGGTAGAGCCTGGTGGTGACAGGGAGCAAGGTGTATTCAGAGTTAAAAACCGCTTCATGTAAATAAGGGGCAGAGGCCAGATAAGTAAAGTCTGAATATGTCGGGTAATGTGTTTTCCCTCATTCTAAGTTCAATGGGGACACAGTGAAACAAACCAGTGGACACGCAAAGAATTGGAGTTTAGAATCCTGCCAGATAGGAAACAAAGGGAGCAATCCAGGCAAGATGGCATTCCACTCCACCCTATCTAATAAAGACGGGATATGCTAATTGATCATCATACCCTCACAAGATGGCATTCCTCTCCGTGTACAATAATGATAACAGTTGTAAAGAGAACATTCAAAACACATAGCTGGCCTCAAACCTACCATAAACATCATTGTGGATGAGAAATAAAATGAAAACAAGGTAAGGAGTGGGCTGAAGCTACAGACCTCTGGACTCCAGTCCAAAGCAGGCAGAGGCATTCAGGATTTCTGCTCTAATGGGAAGAACCGGGAATAATGCTCCACATGAGACAAGGCTGG
>NW_006297145.1:607973-608566 GCF_000327345.1 Myotis davidii | reverse complement strand
AGCCTGGCTTCCTTCTGAGAACCAAGAGGGAGATTGAGATCCCTTGCTAATAAGAAGAGACTAAGGATTCAGTGCTGCTGTGACCACTGTCCAGGGCTACAGCTACCCGGCAAAGGAGGCCAGTGTGTGCAGATCCATCCTTGCAGCCAGAATCCAGCTGAAACAAGCCATGAGCTCCCTGACGTAACTGGATCAAAATTTCCCCACTCTGTCCCTGGAGCAGGAATCTCAAACAGTTGACATAAAACGCAGACCTGGATAGCAGACCCAGAGTCCATTGGAAGAAACTATCACAAATCTAGAAAAGGAAGAAATATATCAGAACAAAACAAAACTCATTCTAGGTCAGATAAACCTATAAAACAAAATTATGAAACATAAGAAGCAGCTAATTCTGAAAAAAAGGCCCAAATCGAAACCAAAAACAAGTAAACATTAAAATAATATCAAAACCACAGAAAAAATCAAGATCAAAACAATAATCAGGACATAAATCAAAGACAATGGAAAATTTCTAATCTAATAAAAGACTTTTAGTGAGCAAGGTTGTAATTACCAAGGAGATAATGAAGAACAAGAAATTAGCAAACATA
>NW_006297145.1:569638-607955 GCF_000327345.1 Myotis davidii | reverse complement strand
ATAGCTAAAATAGCAGCAGGAATAATGAATAGAAAAACCATCAATAGAAAATTAGTAAATTAAAAATATGAATTAAAGTTATTTTCAAAAACTCGATATAAGATAAATCTACATCCGGCCACAAGAGTAAGAAAAAGAGAGGAAGAGAGGGGAAAAATTATAATTATAAAAGACATTATCTTATTGCATTAAAAACATGCAATAATTATTATTTTTTTCATAATTATGAAATATTGAATGTTTAATTTATGGTAAGCACTGTTCTAAATAATATGTATATTATATACAGAGAGAATATAATGTACATATGGAGAATACAATATATTCTCCACTATATATATATATATATATATATATATATATACACACACACTATGTACACACAGAGGGAGAATATAGTATATAGAGAGAATACATATTTTATACATATATTTATAAAAATATCAGTATTAAATATATATATTCCAAGTCACACAACTTTTAAGTGACAGAGTCTAAGTTCAAACCCCCTTGACCCCAGAGCCTGCATTTTTTAACTGTCACGCTGCATGGCCTCTCTGATGGAACATGAGACACACTCCCTTTGCAATCTAGAGGAAGCAGGGAGGCCCGGTGTCACCACAACTATTCAATATTGTCCAAGAGCCCTGTCCAATGCAATGAGAAAAACAAACATGTGATTTTTTAGAAAGAGATAAAATGGCCTTCACTTGCAGATAAGATGATTAGAAAATCTGAGAAAATTAGAAAAGAGAATTCTGCAAATCACAAGATCAATTCATAAATTTATTTCTGTTCCCAGAAAATAGCTCTACCAATGGGAAAAAAAATAAGGTCATAATAGAAATTAAAGATACTTTATAATAGCAAGAAAAACTTTAGAACTTTTGCAAATAATTTTAACCAAAAATGTAAATGAACTTTTAGAAGAAAACTTAAAGAAATTTTTAAAGAAAATAAAAGAAAGCCTGAATAAATCTTTGTGGAAGAGAACATTCAGTATGAAATATAAAGAGGTCCCTGTCCTCCCACCAAAATAGTCCATATATGTGTTATAATTTCAATGAAAATTTCAGTAAGATTTTCTTTGAAATTCACCAGGCAAGGCTTATTATACTCTTCATATAGAAGAATAGAGAAATTTTTTAAAACTTTAGAAAAAATAATTAAGATCACCAAAACCAGATATCAAGCCCTATTCTAACAGGATCATATTCAAGACAATGTGTCACTGATATGAGGAGACTAGTCAATTTAATAGAATCAAGCACATTGAAACAGACACATGAAAACTTGGCAATATCAGATACTCCGTTCTAAATAAACAGGGTAAGGATAGACGACATAATAAGTGGTACAAGGACACTTCGCTTTCCATATGGTAACAAAACAAAACTAGAGCAAAATACATTTCAGGCAGATTGAAGATCACTATTTAAGAAGTAAAACTTTTCTAAGAAAATGATTGAGAAATAACTCTGACCTCAGATTTGAGGATTTGTTGAACCAGACATAAAAGCTCAAATCATAAAAAATTTGATAAATCTGAGTACACTTAAACCAAAAATCTTCTGCATGAGAAAGACACCACAGAAAAGTAAAGAATACGTCACAGACTTGGATAATTTATTTGTGAGTTTTTGTCTGTTTCAACTGACAAAGTATCAATATGTAGACTACTCAGGGTAAAAATTTGTCCAAATAAATAAAATAAATACTGACATGCAAGACAAAAAATAGTGAGAACACCAACGGGCAAGTTATGAAAGGGAAAATCCCAGCAGCCAATAAGTGCATAAAAGATCATTATTCTCCCTAATGTATGCACATTAAACAGACCTGTATTCAAATTCTGGATTTGCATTTATAAGCTATCTGGCTCTGAGCAAGTCATGTAAACTTTCTGAACCTCAATTTTCTTATCTGGAAAATGGGTATAATAATAGTACCTCATCATTTGTTATAAGATGCACTTTAAATACAATACAAAGCCATATAACATATCACAATTGCTCAACAAATGTTAGTAGATACGATTATCATTGCCTGTGTTCCAGGTAGAAAGGACCCAAGTCCAGAGCAAGATCCAGCCTAACCTCCCTTGGCAGCTCTCTGTCCTATATATTCTCACTGGCCCTAAGCCTTCTGAATTTTTGGTTGCATCTCGGAGAGCCAAGAGTTGAGCTAAGTCAACTGCTATCTGATTCCACTCTCAAGGTCAGCCCAGGCCAGCAACCAGGACACGTGGCTCACCTCTGCAGACCCTTTCTAATACACCACACAGAAGCAGTCGCTCCACAATTATTTTTAGTAGGCCCAATGCCAGAAGTCTTGGATATATCTTTTAACACCATATGTCCAAGTCCTTAGTAGATCCTTTCAAGTTTATAGCAGCTTGCTGGGCTCATCCTTTTCATTTTCTAAATTAAATGTTTAAGATGCATTTGGGTGGCCAGCTGTCAGCCTCCTCTCTGCATTAATTACTTGCAGACATTGAGGCTATGTGTGGAAGGGGGTGTGTGGAAAAGTCTGTGCCACTTGTTCAAGTGTGTGAGTTCCATACAAAATATCAGTGTACGTTCCCTGATACCTTAGACAATAGAATGACATTCAGAGCTGCCTAGAAATGTGAAAGTCCTTCACACAAGTGGAGGATGACTTCAAAGGGAGCACACACTGTCCATATGCCAGGTGCTCTGCCAGGACCTTTCTGTGTATCATCTTATTACTCCTCCCTCCTCCCTCCAGTGCAAATGGCTGTTATTATCCCTGTTTGACAGGTGAGAGACCCTGGGGACCAGCAGGTTGAATGGCATTGCCCAAGGTCACAGCTGATGAGTAGCCTAACAGAAAAGCCCCGTGGTTCTGATTCTAGAGCCAACATTCCTTTCTCCACTGGAGCTTCTAGGACAGGGTTGGGGAATGTTTCATCTGCCCAGGGCCATTTGGATATTTATAACATCACTCACGGGCCATACAAAATTATCAACTTAAAAGTTAACCTGCTCTATTTGGTCAAACATTTAACTAACTCACCCCCTAATGCCTTGGTAGGGCCAGCCCAAATGATTTCATGGGCCGGATGTTCCCCATCCCAGTTCTAGAAGACAGGGAGGCCTGAGATGAGCACTTTCATGGGACTGAACAGTTGCCAGCGTTTTTCCAGCTGGTATGCAATCCCCACAACAACCCTAGAAGGAGGACATTATGGCTGTCATTATCCCATGTTATAGATGAAGAAAGAGAGGCTTGCCCGAGTTGACCCAGCTGGTAGGGGCAGAGCTGGAATTCTAAGGCAGGCTCCAGGCTCTTAGCACCTCTACCATCCTGCATGTTGTGAAGGTGCAGCACATGGCAGTTATCACCAAATGCATGGCTTCCAGAGTCTTTCTGACCTTTTCCATTCCACGGAGCATGGCATCCTTGGCTCGGCAGTGATACTCTAAATTATTAGAGAAGAAAAGGCCCGAGACTGTTAGTCCCGATAGAACCCGAGATTCAGAAACTGGAGCAGCTCAGCTAAAGTCCAAGGACCGTCGTGCTAATGCTCACACAGCCTCCAGGCCCCCTGGCCTCCAGTCTGAGACTCTGTGGTGTCCTGTTCACTCTTCTGCCAAGTCAGGCTGCTGCTTGAGGCTCTGTAGTCATGGGGAGGAGGATCAAAAGACAGAATTACTGCTCTGGCATAAAAACTGTAATGGAAACCATTTCACAGGCTGGGGCAGCAAGAGCTCCCTCCTCATCACATTTAGCTCTGGGCAGAGTCCATGACTCATCCAGGGCATTCGGGTGTGTCTCTTCCCCAGAGCCAGGGGATCCTGGGCAGAACCCCAGAGGAAAGACGGAAGGACTCGGGACATCCCTGCTCCAGGAACAGAGAAAGTACTCTCTCGCGCGAAGTACTGAAAGGCCCCTCGAGCATTCCTCTGGGAAGCATGGACATGCAATTTGTTGGCATTTCTCAATCCGGTCATTTCAATCATGAGAAAATAATAGCTCTGGAGATGGAGTGTTTGAAGTTGTAGGGAAGAGTGAGTTTCTAAGCCAGACCAATTTGCACTCAAATCCTGTTTCCATCTCTTACAAAAGAAATGAGTAAGTTAAGTTGGGCAGCCCTTGGTTTCCTCATTTATGGGATGGATGTAATAAATGCCTCTCTTGCCCAGTCACATTGGAGGTTCACTGCAATGTAGTATGGAAAGTTTCTAACAGAGGAAAGGCATGCAGTACATGCTTAATAAAGGTTGCATTTGTCTCCTCTCAAACTAAAGACAGTTATTTGGAGGGTATAGTAGGTTAAATATATGGCAGAAGGGAGTTTGCATGTGAGATTAAACTTAGGATCTTGATATGAAGGTCTTTTCACAAGGGCTCTTACTGTGAAAGGGGCAGGAGTGTCAGAGTCAGGAGAAAGAAATTGAAAGATGCTCCACTATTGGGTTTGATGGTAAAGGACAGGCCATGAGCCAAAGAATGCAGGTGATCACCAGATTTAGGAAATACAAGTGGACTTGCCTCTAGAGCAGTGGTTCTCAACCTGTGTGTCGTGACCCCTTTGGCGGTCGAAAGACCCTTTCACAGGAGTCGCCTAAGACCATTCTGCATATCAGATATTTACATTACGATTCATAACGGTAGCAACATTACAGTTATGAAGTAGCAACGAAAATAATTTTATGGTTGGGTCACAACATGACAAACTGTATTTAAAGGGCCAGAAGGTTGAGAACCACTGCTCTTGAGCCTTCGAAGAACTTGTCTGTTGACACTTGGATTTTAGCCCTCTGAGACTGATTTTGGACTCCTGACCTCCAGAATTATAACAAATTGCAGGGTTTTTTAAGACACTGCGTTTGTGCTACTTTGTCACATCACCAATAGGAAACTAATACAGAGTTCTCTCATAAGCGAAACATTGACCCCAACATTGAGGGCTTACCTGGAGCACAGGACATGTAGGTATGAACTAGGGTCTCTGGGTCCAGCTTCCTGGGAATATATATGAAGTCACAAGTTCATCAATGGGTAAATGTTAATGATTCTTAACTACTCCCCCATACCGCCATCAATTCCCAATAACTTAGTTTTGTTTCATTTTATTTTATTTTCTCCTGTTACTTCAAACATTCTCAGGAACAAGCTCACCCAGTCTCTCTTTAAAATTCTCTATGAACAAACAGTTTTAGGAAAAAAACTTACCAGTGCCACCAATTCAGGTGCCTTTGGAGAGAGCCCTGCTTCTCTCTGTGGCCTGCCTCTTGTCACTGTCTTGTTCCACAAGCCCTGCTAAATGCTGTCACTGAGCTCGGGAAGTAGCAGGAAGAGAAATCTTTCTGAACAAATTGCCAAATTTGGTGCCTATAAAGTTGAATTGCTTCTTCCCAGATTCTTAGAGTTTTTCATAAAGTTAATTCCTTCAGCTTCAGATATCATCCACATGTTCTCGCAGGGGCCCAGGCTAAGTAGAAATAAATCACGTTATCTCCTCTCTCACCTCTCTGTCCCAACCCTTTCCCTCCCCCATATCAGAATGTCTACCTCTCCCTCCAGTTAACAACTGAAGCACCATCCATGTATAAGAACATACAAGTAGATGTTTGGAACGAATAGGTATCACTACCTCCACTTGCCATATGGAATCCCAGTCTGGCCTCTGCAAAATGCCCTATGAAGTGAGAATAGACATGCTTTCATTTGAACACATGCCCTCATAAGGACCCTCTGGGTGCCATGTGTACTAGCCAAGATTAATGTGAAGAGTTAGGTTTCAGGATGTTTCAAGAGGGTCTGCTTTGAATTTTAAAAAAGTGTTCATTACAGATGTCCTCACATGTTCTTTGTCTGCTGTGCTCTGATTTCTGATTGTAAAAGAACCACGTTGGCCCAGGATGAACTTAGTGCCTTTTGTAAAAGAGGATCCTACAGAAGTAAGCGCATGTCAGATGCTGCATTTCATAATATCAATCTTTCTTTTGCACTTGGAAAAGTTCTTTAAGTGAAACAATCCCCACAGTAGCACCATTGAAGCGTCTCTTCCTGCCATTGAGAATAAACACCTTATTATCAGAATCTCATATTTCTGTGAAGTCTGGTATCAAGGCACTAGAGAAGTCTCAAACAATTATATCCTCGGCTTCACCCGGGATCAAAACCAAAGGAGAACTAAGACAGAGGAAAAGGTGAAGGAAGGCCAAAATATCTTTGAAAATTATGCATTGGCTTCTACCAATGAACAGAGAGACCAAGAGCATTGCACCACTGGAGTTCCACATGGAGCATTGGCCTCATTGTAGCAGATTATGTTCTTGTTAAAATACGCACTGCCTCCCTCTCAGAGTATAATCTTCCCTGTGTCCATGAGACTTGCCGTGGTCAACCGATGTGAGTTGAAAAGACATGAGCCATTTCTCCCAAATGCTTTGAAAGTCAGTGTGTGCCTCCACCATGTTTTCTTTCCTTCTGCCACAGAATGTCATGTTCCACATTGGGCTTCTCCATCAGTCTTGGTCCCAAAATGAAGAAAGAATAGAGTAGAATTGTTTGCCACCCCACAATGGACGTAGTTTGAATAAGAAATAAATACTTGTTGTTGGGAATCAATCAGATTGTGTAATCAACTGCTGTCCCAGCCTAACTTACCTTACATGTAGAGATAAATGGAGGCCCTCCCCACCACACACCTACAGTAGCCAGGAACTTCCCTGTCTACCTGGGTCTCTATTCTCCCATCTGTCTACCCATTTACTGAATGTTTACTGGGCTCCAAGCCTTGTGAGAGGCATTAGAGTTGTGATAATGAGACATTCCCTGTGGGGGTGCGAGAAATAACTGTAATAGACAGTGGTGACTGTTAGAGGAATGGGCAAAGTGTCAATAGGTCCCCAAAAAGGGATGATTCACACCAGCTGAGGAGGTCAGGAAAAGCCCCAGGCAATCTCTGCAGGAGCCTTCATGTCAGAGGCCTCCCATAAAGTGTGACCTATCTTATTATTGTCCCTATTCTCTGGAACATAGATCCTTTCAAGCCAACCAAGACATTGGGTGAATTGCCCAGCACATCAAGATATATGTCAAATATCAAGAAACACTGCAGGAATTCAGTGGAAGGCAGGGTCCTTTTCTACTTGGATCTGCACAGGAGATCTTTGGGAAGGAGGCTAGATTTCAGCTGAGCAGTGAAAAGTGGGTGGAATTCTTCCTAGTGAACGTTGGAAGCAGGTCACTTCAATAGAAGGAAAAGAACGTGCAAAGAACCCAAGGCAGAAGAATCAGCTCTGTCCAGTAGACAGTGTGTGGAGCAGGGAGGCATAGTTAATGAGGGGAGCAGAGAAAAATGAGGGAGGAGAGGGGGCTCAGAGCCAGACCTCAAACACAAGACTAAGGCACATAGCCCTTATGCGTCAGGAGCCATTGAAATTTTCTGAACAAGGAAATTGCATGACATTTGGAATAATGGGAAAATGACCTTGGCATTGTAGAGGGTGAAATGGAAGGGAAAAATGGAGATGGGACAGGTAATTAGAAGGCTGCTAAGTGTCCCAGGCAAGAAGTGAGAGTCCTGCCTCGAGTGCGGGGGAGTCAGAAGGAAAGGATAGAACACAAGTGAGAGGGTCATTAAGGAGAGATCCATAATTAGTGGTGTGGGGATGCTGAGAGCAGCTTGGGCATCATGGAAGATGGCCCCAAGGAGGTGCTAGAGTTGAGTCTTGGATAATGAACAAACTCAGCTGAATTGAAGGGAGGGAGGAATACAGTAAGAGGTGAGAGACTTATTGGATTAAGTAGAGGTGTTCCATAGAGCTATGACTAAAGATGAGGCCAGCAAGTTGAAAACAACAGTTCTGTAAAGCAGATATGGCCTCTTGCCTTCCTTCTTTAATCCTCCTAAGAAGCCTATACATTCTACACTATAACCCCATTTTACAGATGAGGAATGAAGACTCGAAGAGATAGTATGCAAACTGGCTACCTAATTTGTGGGGCCTAGTACAAAATGAAAATGTGGGGCTTCTTCCTCAGTAATCATAAGAATTTCAAGGCAGTGACAACAGAGCAGTGAGCCAAACAGAAGCCCTGTGTGCACTGAACCCTGTATGACTGCGCAGGTTTACATGCCCGGGAAGCCAGGCCTGGTGCTATGACTGCCCCAGGCTCATACAAACAAGAAAGGATCATGGCAGAAGTCAAATGGCTCTCACAGCAACTGGGGAAGCGGTTGCCATGGAGGCTTTAGCAGCTGGGGTCCCTGAGTCACTACAATGAGTAGAGCCCCCCATGCAGCTGAAAGTGAAATACCGTGTTATTTAAAATTGAGGGATTGTTTACTGCTGAAGCATAATGTGGCCCACACTGAGGCTCAGAACACCCTCACAGCCCTTACGTTGGAGAGCTAGGTCTTGAGCCGAGGCCTCCAAGACTCCATGGTCTTTCCTCTACCTGTATATTTTCCAACTGCAGGTCACAACCATTTGCAGGGATGGGGCACAGCTGGCCTATGGGCCATGTAAGGCCTGAGAAATCATTTTGTCTGGCTCTGCCATGCCATTAGGGGTGAGTTAATTTAATGTTTGACCAAATAGAGTAGTGTAAATTTTAAGTTGGTAATTTTGTATGGCCCGTGAATGATGTCATACATATCCAAGTGGCCCTTGGCAGGAAAAAGGTTCCCCACCCCTAGTTTAGAGAATCAGGAAACCAACATAGAGGGTCACAAGCAGATTTTTACAACAAAATGACACGCGAAATATAATAGAAACTACCCTTGGGCATTACACAGTGTAGTGCTATTTTTCATGAGACTTTTTCCAGTGCCTACATACGTTCAAAGTCACAATATACAAAGTACTTCTTGCTGTGAAGCGTTGTCAAAAAGTTTCGACAGCCGCTGCTCCACATCATGCTTTCAGCACAGGAAAGGAAAAGGAGTCTACCCTAATGGCTTGGAGACTCACGATTACTTTTAAAATTGACAAAATGAGAGGAAACTTGGATTCTTATTGCCATCCTAGTTAATGCTGCTTGGGGCTTTACAGTTTCCCAGATAGGAGCACTTCAGATTGTATCCAGCGCAAAACTCAAACTTAGTAGTGTGCCCCTTTAACCCTATGAATCCCCCACCTCCTCTGTCCTAATTCGTATTCTGCCTTAAGAGAACCATGAAGTCATCCTTGCAGATACAAGCACAAAACGTCATTGTCTTTGCATACAAGCCAACAAATGCTGGACACAGATGTGCCCACTGGGGCAACAACTAAAAAGCAGGCAAGAAGCCACTATGTCACCAGCGCTGGGACTGAGGCCAGGCCCCTTTCTTTCTTTGAACCCATGACAGGGCTGAGCCCCTCGGAAGGGAGTCACAGAGCATCTGCCCAGGGAGGGAGCCCTACTTACTCAGGGAAAATCCACAGGCTATTCCTGTGCTTTGCTGTGCCTAATGCTGCCGAGCCCTCTTCTCACCATTTCGACAAAAACACCATATGACAGAACCCAAAATAGCTTACTTTCAATTACTTCCTGAAAATCCCCAGATGTGAGCTGCAGTGGCTGTGTTGGGCACACATTTGGGTTTCGAGTGTGGATCTTCTCTCTCAATTCTCTCTCTAAACCCAGCACATTGAGGCAGCAAGAACATCGTGGATCCTTTAAATGAAGGTTGGTTGTCCGCTCCACCCTTCTTCCATAGGTCCTGACTTCTGGGAGTTGGAGGTTTGAGGGACTCTGTCCATGATTTTTCTCTGGCCAGGAATCATCTTCCCCTGAGGGAGGATGGTTGCATCAAGCTGGTTGAGTTTCTGTGTGTGCAAAGCGCTTTGAGTCTAGCCATCTCTTATATTTTCACACCACCTTTATTTTGGGCCAGGATGTTTCTGTAACCTCATCTTTGTCGCCAGACTTTAACTCTTGCTGCTCTTCATTTATTTTGCCATTGTCTATAATAGTCAGAGCATTGTCTTAAATCCAAAACACATCAGTCACTTTCTCCCTTAAAATCCTTCAGTGTTTTTAATGGCTCCTCCAGGATAAAGACCACGCCTCACAAAACTCAGGGGTTCTGATCCGTCCTACTCCCAGCACTCATCTCAGGCTCCTCTCCCCTTTGCCCTCTGAGGCTTACACCGCCACCCTGTCCTTCCTTACTTCTCTGGAATGCATCAGGCTCTTCCCTGCCTGGGACCTTTGCATCTGCTGTGATGGCTGAGCAGAATGTCCATTCTTCCACATACTCCATATTGTTCAAACCTACTTCCCTCTGCTCCCAGCTGAATTAACACTTTCTCAGGAGACTTTCCAGAACTCCCAGAAAACCACGTCACTCCATATTCTCTTCCATCATCTTATGCTTTTTATTACTGCCCGTAGTATCTATATATATAAAAGCTTAAGCGACTATTATGACCGGTCGAACAGTGTGTCGACGGATCGCTGTGATGTGCACTGACCACCAGGGGGCAGATGCTCAATGCAGGAGCTTCCCCCGGTGGTCAGTGTACTCCCACAGCCAACCTCCTGCAGCTGGCCAACCTCCCACAGTCCCTCCCCGTGGTCGGCCGATTGTCCTGATCCACCCAATTGGGACTGGGCAAGATGGCCCCAATCGGCCCTAACCACCGTCCAGGCCAAGGGATCCCACCAGTGCACAAACTTGTAATATATAAAAGAATATGATTTTGAATGTATCTCTCCCACTAGACTAAACTTCCTGAGGTGAATATTTTGCACTCTCTGTACCCATGTCTTAGCATCCTGCCTACTACCAAGGACCCAGTAAATAAGTATTTGTTGAGTAAATACTAAAGCCCCTTGAAAAAACTTCTTTGAGATCTAAATGCATGCAAAAGATTTCTTTGGCTCAGGAACTACTGTTTTTCTACAACCAAGCATTTAAATCTGTCTTCTCTTTTTTCTTTGGATGCTGGAGCCATAAATAGGGTCAAATATGACAATTCTGTACTATAATTTTATTAAAGTGTAGTTGACATACAATGGCAGGGGTCTTTTTTTTTGGTGTGGTTTTTTTTTCTTTTGCATTCAAGATTATTTTGTATTAGTTTCAAGGGTACAGCATACCAGCTATATAATCATATACTTTACAACTTCCCCCCGTATTTCAGGTACCTACCTGGCATCATATGTAGTGATTACATTTCTCAGGGTGGGTGCTTGTCTCTTATTCCATGGGAAAGAATAGCATATGAACTACTCTGGAATACCACTGCAAACCTTCATGGTGGAATTCAAGACAGTAAGGCATGCCGAATTCTCCCAAGAAAGAGGTGGAGATAAATATCTATCTCTAGATATCTGAAGACCTTTCAGATTGGAGGAATGAAAAGGGTACAGAGAGGGTGCCATGGAGTCAGAGGCCTGGGACATACGTCCTCACTGTAGGACTAGAGCGGGTTGCTCCTCAAACCCAGACTCCGCATTTATGAATGAGAGGAAATCTGTTGTGCTTAACACACGAGGCTGTGGAAACACTGTATGGCAGCACTTGTAGTATGAAAAGCAAACACACACAGGCATGCGTGCACACACGCACGCACGCGCACACAAGAATATATAGCTGTGATCAAGGGGGGAGAGCTTTGATGAGATCACATTTGATTTCAGGACTGGCTCATGGACAAATTTTCAAGTGAGTAAAGTTTTCCATTGTTGCATTCCTTCTTCCCAGCCTCTCCTCCTGGGTCTTACTCATTCTTTCCAGCCTCTCCTCCTGGGTCTTACTCATAGAGCTGCTCAATGCTATCATACTCAGAGACCCCCACCGAGGCACATCACTGAAGCACCTCACTGAGGCAGATTTCTTCCTTCTACTTCCTGTTGTCCTCCATTAAAAACAGTCCCATGAAAGGTTTTTCTTACATCACCAAAGTCCTGTAGCTGATAAATTCATCTGGTAAACTAATTAAAACTAAAGATGACTGACAATGTAGAAAGAAAGATAATTGAACAATTCATCTATTGTGTAATGATGATGGCTATAAGGAAGAGGCCCAAAGAGGGGTATGTCAGAGGTTTTCCGAAGGAAAAGGATTTATGCTGAGCCCAAAAGGTCAGTAGGAGTTAATTGGAGTGGAGGAGGAGAAGGAGAAAGGATCTGTGAGCAAAAGTAAGCAGTATATCCTGAAAACTGAAGAATGGGTTTTAACTACCTGCTGGTTCTGAGCCATACCGAGGTCTGTATCGCTGATCGCCCCAGAGATATTGCCCGATGAGAACAGTCCCCCGGGAGGCCACAGGGAGCTTCCCGAGGCAAGGAGCCATCTGTCTGCCCAGGGAAACATCGCAGGAGAAACCTGAGGAGTCCTCGTGACTGAGATCTGTGCCCCTTGTAAGGGGACCTCAAAGAGTTCCCTTCCCCTTCTAGCATGTGAGGACGGGGAGGAGCCGTCCATCCATGAGCGAGAAGCAGGTCTTCAGTAGATACAGTCTTTGGGCTCATTGATTTTTGGACTCTCAGGCTCCAGAGCTGTAAGAAATAATAAGGTTATTGTTTGAACCACTCAGTCTAGGGATTTCTGTTATACTAGCCAGAACTCTCAGAGACACCTGTGTCTGTGACCGTGGGAGCCCCTGGGGTCCAGCGCATTCATGCAGTACTTACCACTCCCTTCCATCCTCCTGTCTTACATCCTCAGATAAACAACCTCTGGATACAGAACATGGTCAGTTCTTAGTAAGTACCTGTTTCTAATAATAATGGTAGGGTTCAAAAGAGGGTTCATTCCTTAGTGTGTACCAGGCAGTTGGCTAAAGCGTTTCACATACAGTATCTCATTTAATCCTCACTTTAGCTTTATAAGAGTAGACCAGCTATCATGCCCATTTAATACAAAGGAAAACTGAGGCTCAGAGAGATCAAGTAATGTGCCGAATGTCACACACCGGTGTGGGGGAGCTGCACTCTAAGCCTGATTCTCCCCCGTCAGAGTCTGAGCTCTGACCACGCCCTTGAGCTGCCTCACATATGGTCTCCAGCTCTCCCCACCCTGGGGAACACCAAGATCATGCAAAGTTATACGATGTATTCAAGGTTGCACCACAGTGCCATGTTGAGAAATGTATTCTGGTAAAGGGCCTTCTCACCACAGTTAGGCAACAGGACCCAACACCTCCATTCCTTTTTATAACCGGAAATGATGTATTTTGAATCCACGGAAAGTCTCAACAATGCCTGATACCACCTGTTTCTGTTGCCAGTGACTGGGCTTTTCCATTAAGACCCACAGGGAGGGAGAACCACAAAAGCCCAACATGTCCCAGCACCCAGCACAGAAAGCCCATCCCCAGGAAGGTTCCAAGGTGTCAGAAAACGCATTTGGCCTCTGCAGTTGGCTTGAGAATAAAGTAATGTGTGGTCTGGTTCCTGTCTCTCCACATTCTGTCCAAGTACATAATTTGCAGGTGATGCCCACGAAGGGCATCTGGACTGTGTCACTGCCCCCAGGATCTATGCCAGTCTGGACCAGCTGCCGGAGTTAAGGAATTTTGGAATTAAAGTGCGACTCAGCTGTAAAGATTGATGGAATGATGATGGATAACACAATAATACCATCACTAAGTTTGCTGAAGCCATAATCCAGGTGGGGAATGTTGGCAACCTAACTTAAGGCAATTTCAGTTTCAAAAGGTTCATGGTCCAAATTGGACAATTGGAGATTGTTCAGACTATTCCAAAGCCTTCAGCAGAGCTTCCAATGCCAGGGTTAATTCTGGTGTACCTCCCAGAAGGACATACCTTTGTGGACCCAACTTTATTTTTTTTCAGACACAGCAACTGCAACAATAAAAATTCCTTACACTTACATAAATATTTTCATTGGCAGTGTGCTCTCACTTATACCTAGATAAGTCTGCTCTTCAGTAGATGGTCAGTAAAGGAAGGCTCTCACGAGATTCCACGGATGGCCCTTTGGGGTAAGCGGGAGAGCAGCATACTCAAACACAACCAGGAATCAGGCACATGGCAAGGGAGCATGAAACACCCATAAGGAGAAAAAAATCTAAAATGGTCTGTTCCCC
Source organism: Myotis davidii (assembly GCF_000327345.1). Lineage (NCBI taxonomy): Eukaryota > Metazoa > Chordata > Mammalia > Chiroptera > Vespertilionidae > Myotis > Myotis davidii. The sequence goes on along the minus strand of NW_006297145.1, from coordinate 593,930 downwards.
AAAGCTCCAAATAGTCAGGTCAAGCAGAGTCCTAACCTGACTCTTTGTGTGGATGTTTATTCTCACTGGCAACAAATGAAGGTCTGGTCATTGTCCCTGCCCTGGGCTCACTCCACCAGTGGCCTCTGCAGAGGCCAAACCCTACACCTGCCCATGGTCCATCCGCACAACTGGCATGTGCTGAGTCAGCGCTGGCTGACAAGAATTTCCCAGGAGTCTGGGCCACAGCCTCTCTATCCTGGGAGAACCCCCTTCGTCAGCATGAGGAAAGACACAGATGGTGAAGTCTGTCTTTGGACCTCCTGATAAGCCACATCCAAGCAGGATCTTCTTGGCTTTGGATCCAGGTTACTTCCCTCCGTGTCTCCCTTCCTGAATCAGATGGAGATAAAGTCACCCTCCTGCATCCTCCAGCTCATCTCTAGCAACTCAGCTCAGCCCACAGCTCTCCTACACTAAGTAAGGTTGATGACTGGCCACTAGGAAGATGAGATAGACCAGATGGAACCGAGAGCACAGTTAGACCTTGCCCTGGCCCCTTGCGGTAGACAATATTACTGTTGACCCATCAAGTGCCAGTCACAGGAGGATCATACACCCTTACCTGCTAACTTTGGCAGAGTCATATGCTTTCTTTTGGCGAAGGAAGCACAAGCATATGAAACTTTTAAAAGTCAATGTATGGTTTCTGAGTCCTCTGTTCCCTCTGCCAGGGCTTCAGATAGAGGCTACTTGGCTTGGGTCCCAGTCTGAGGCTGAGGTGGAGCAAAGCCACAGCTAAGCCACAATGGCCGCATAGCATGATAGAGAAATAAACCCTGTGGTTGAACAGTGAGATGTAGGGTTCATTTGTTTCCTAAGCATAAGCTAAATTATCCTGACTACCTCTGACTCCCTTTTTGCCCTCCTTCTCTGGCCCACTAGGTGGGTCATGTGCTACCATTCTAGGTTCCCTAAAATAGCCCTCTTTATGTTTCTATATCTTAACATGTACCATAGAATATTGGAATGTGAATATCTAAGGATCCATCCACCAGCCTTCATGCTCCAGGTTTCTTGATATATGCCTATACAGTTCCTAAGCATATGGTCCTCCCTTAATAAATGTCTATTGAAATAGACTGAAGTTACTTATTCCTGCAATTAATGTTTTGTGTTAGCCCTTCTTTGGGCATAACACAACACGTGGCTAAAACTAAAGAGAAAAAGTAAAAACCAATGATGTCTTCATAAAGCTCTGGGAGAGCAGGGATGATGTGAAAGACACTGTTGGTTGGCTAACATTCCTGGTGGATTTCTCCCTTACTTATTTCCTCTGTAGAAGTTGGAAAAGCACTCAAGAATAGCCATGTAATTTGGTTCTGGACAATGAGATATGAGGGTAAATTTGCTGATATTCTAGGAAAACGTTTACTTTTCTGAGTATAGATAGTATCACCCATCTGGATCTGAAGGTGAATGAGATGCCTAGAACTACTGCCAACTCGAGAGGGTTATGGAGGGAAATGCAGACACCAGCCTGGCACTGTTAAGGTGGGGCTTCACAAGTAGGTGAAAAAGTAAACTCAGAGTTGTTTTTCCCATTATTAGGTTTTCTGTTACTGGCAACTAAATATATCCTAAGCGATTCAGGAAATTAGTTGTTTATTTTTGGAACACCAACCTTTGCCTTCATTATCTAACTTCTAATGACACTTCAAGACTCAGCTTAGTCACTGGTCCTGCCTAAAGCCTAGTTTGTATATGAAAGCACAAACCCTGAACCCATTAGCCTGGGTCAGTGAAACAAGCCCATTTCTATGTGGATAAACTTGCCACATGAATGTTCCATGAAGAGCTAGTTTTATTATCTCTATGCTTCTTCCTAGCGACAGATTCTGCCCAAATCTTAATGTCTACTAGGTGTCCCCAACTAACCCATTCTCTCTGGATTGCACATTTTAAGCTTCCCCCATATCAGAACATGAGTATGCCTTCTGTGGACTGCCAGGGGCCTTGCGATAACCCAGGGCCAACCTGGGACACCAGGCCAGCAGTAACTCTCCAGGATCTATCACATACTCCAGGTTGCTGGGTATATTCAGACCCAAAGACGACTGCGAGGATGGGTCTTAGTTGTTACACACCGCTGCCGAATTCCCGAATATCTCCGGCAAGAATTACCTCTCACCAGTTCTTCCCCTTGACATCACACTTGGACTGAATACACCCACTGCTTCTGCAAAGGCTGTCAGTGACAATGCCCTCTACCTTAGCAAACCCTCTCCCAGCTGGGTCATCCCATGTCTCGTTGTGTAAAATGGTCTTGGGAACGTAGGACCTACACTCCACTCCTTTGCACAGTAGACATAGAACAAAGAAAGGAATGGCACATGTAGAAGAGGATGGGATTGTAAAGACATCGTCCAGAACCTTGTGCCTGGAGACCCTGGTATAACCCAGAACTGAGGGGCAACCTATGGATTCAGATAATAAGGGCTCAAATGTTGGCTGCTCACTTACAAGCTGTGCAGCCTTGGACAAGCTAAATAACCTCACTGTGCCTCAATTTCTCATCTATCTTATAGGTGAGGATCAGTTAAGCCACTTCTGTAAAATCCTTAGCACTTTGTCTGGCACATGGTAGTTGCTCAGTAAATTTTAACTAGCACTATCAAGCTATAAAGGTAGAGGTAAATTTGTTGGTCTCTAGCATCAAAGCTGGGAGTAGCTGTGAACTTGGGAACATGACAAATGCATACAAGTAGACAACCAAGACAAGGAATCAGAGAAGAGGGAAGCATAATGTCAAATAAATTAGACTGGTCAAAATGCAATTATGAAAACCAGATTTGTTAACTCATAGGAAGTGTCTCTGGAAGGGGATCAAGTAGCTCAATTCGGAAAAATCGACTGCAGATTGGAAACAAAAATGACTAAAAGGAAAAGAAGGTGAGACCAGCGTCATAGTTGAGAGCACTTCCTCATTGCACCACTGGTTTTCCGACATGAGCTGGGTTTAGGATGAAGAATTTGGTCCCCTCCACAGAGATGCTAACCAGCTGGGATTCATTTTCAATTCCTGTCAAGGAAGTTGCATGCGAGAAGCTGGGGCAGGGATGCTAGAAGTGACATTGAGAGAGACCACATTCACCAGAGGGGCATGGGAATGAGGTGGACACAGAGGCATCCATGATTCCAAGGCTGAAATGTCAATTAGGGGCTCTTCACCTTGTTGAGATGAACTGATCTGAATATGCATTTCTTCTGTTGCAACTTGGATCTGATTAAGGGGCATCCTGCTTCTGTTGGTGGGATGTGTGGATCTGAGCAACCTCCAGCTCACTTGCTAAGTGACCTTGAGTAAATACCTTCCCCTCTCTGGGCTTCAGGTGCCCCAAGTGTGAAATGACTAGGGCCACTCCAAAGTTCCTCCCAGCTTTAGATGGGCACAGTGTGTGGTCAAAAGAAACATAAATAAACAATTATTGTCCAGGATTCTCAGAAATACCTCTCCACATGGAGTAACGGATGAATACTCCTCTAACACCAACTATTTTAGTGAGACTTTCACTTAGTACTTACAGATTTACTGACCAAAATAAAGAAAACATGGCAAATGCATACAACCAAAAAAAGGAGTCAGAGAATAGTGCTATTATAACTGTGCTTTATTATATGAATTCTAATAATTAATAATTTATGAGAATATTGGTCGAATTTCTAAGGACAGTTATATTACTCTTAAAAATAGAGTGAAATAATTTCCAATGCATTAACCTACAATGAAACAGCATAGTAAACAGATGGACCAGGAGGAGAATTCTTATATTTCTTGTTTTTGAAATTACAGCAATGTTCAAGGAAATATTACCCTGGACCTTACATGTGTGCTGCTGATTTAAACAGTTTGCAATCTACATTAAAGAAACATAAAGGGGTTTATTATCTTCCAGTGCACTGTATGCTGTCAAAAGTCATTGTCCTAGGAAGATCAGGACCACCGTGGCTCTGTTTTAGTTGGGTGGCCTTGTGTATGTCACATCCCCTTTCTGACTCTCTCTGCTCATGTGGAAACATCACAGGTGCCAACTGAACGGTCTGTGCACTCTCACCCTTCTCTGCTCAGCCTGGAGTACTTTCTTTGCTTCCATGCTCTACGTTCATTTGCTGCTTGTTGGTTGAGAGCCCTTAACATCAAGCAATCAGTCTCATTAGTGAAGCAGAAAAAAAAAATCACGGGCGCTTAGAGAAGTAGAATGCTAGTGAAATGCTGGCTGTCAACTTGGCCTTCTTTTTACTTGATTTGATTAAAGAAGAAGAAAAGAGTCCCTCTCATCCCCAGGTCTAGAGAGGAGCTCTTTATGCTAAACAGGCAGCTGGAAGGAGTTTAAACATTCCTCCAGCTTTAGAGTTTCTCACAAGGGTGAAAAACCAAATCAAAATTCCCCATCATCAAAAACTCAAGAGGAATAATTTGCATCATGCAATTACTGGCAAGTGTGGCTTCTCTGCCTTCTTAAGGAAATATCTACTAGACAGATTTGGAAACAGCTATAGTATGCGGGTCTACATTTATCTAATGAAGCTGATATTTAGATTCTCTTGTTTGTATATCACCCTAATTTCATTTATGCAGTTGGTTCTGAATTGGGCGAGAGAGATAAGGTGTCATTTGTTGGGACTCCTAAAGCCACAAAAGTAATCAGTTATTTACTTATGTTTCTTCATGGTCACATTTCTTGTTCACATAATGCTGGAAGGACCTTTGGCGTGGTCTAACTTGCTCGCTTTACACTTGGAGCAACTAAAGCCAGAGAGGGGAAGGCACTTAATGAGGTTCATTTAGCAAGTTCGCCGGAGGTAGAGGCTTCTAGCCCTGGAAGAGAAATAAGGAAGTACATCAAGGGTCACTTTAAAACCCATTAATCAGAGGAGAGTGTGGATTGGCTGAGACTTAGTGTTCCATGACCACAGAGAGGAACCACCTGTTAAGCCTAAGCAGAGCATAGAGGTTGTGATGCTATGAGAGCCAGAGTCCAGGTATGAATGGGAGCATGGTGGCGAGGGAGGATGGAGCTAGAGAAAGAGGAGTGCCAAGGACAAGCACTGGGGAAGCAAAAACAAAAACACAAAAACAAGAAGCAGAGAAGGAATGGTCAGAACTGTCCAAATAGAAGAATTTTGCAAACAGATACCAACAGAGACATGAGTGAGTTTCTATAAGGACCAATTAATATTACTCATTTCAGTGCTGAGATCTAGTAAGATAAGAACTAGAAAGATGGCCACTGGGCTTAGTATTATGAACACTGGATTGACCTCAGTGGGAACAGACTCAGGGAAGAGGGTTGGAGGGAGAAGGCTAATTAAAATGAATTTTCAGGTGACTATGAGATGAGAAGCAGTGGATACAGACTTAAGGGGATAAGTTTTAACAAAGCCTGATACAGTATGTGATCAGAAGCACAGGAATCTAGAAGAAAGAAAGGGATAAAGAAAAAAAATAAAGAAATGTGTATCCCAGGATGAGAAGAAACCAGCATGCAGGACACAGCAGAAGGATGAGGAGGCTAAGGTTTCTGTGGAACTCTTTTAGGTAAATTGATAGTTATGTATTATTCAAAGACACGTATCCATGAATTAAATTACAAGCCCAACGAGACAATAAAGAGAGAGGTCTCTCCTCCCTCTAGACAGATTCTTTGCATCTTTGGCACATTTTCTAGTCAGTCTAAATATTTATGGAGACAGCTTTACTTGGAGTTGCACCATTCTTTCTAGGGATGTTAGCAACACGGCAAAGAGTAGAGTGAAATAATGATGAATGTAGGATGCTTGGGGGTGGGGAGTTGGAAGAGCCCAGGGATACTGAGCACATTTTCCAGAGGGATGTTTTGATGGAATCTGACCCTATGGACAGGAATACATTAGTCATACTCCATAGCAACCTTTCAAGATAAGCAATCAGAACGATTCATTTGCTCTTAGCTTTGTCTTTGTCTATGTATTGATGTCGTGGTATTGTCAGTGATGCCTATCAGGAAGGAAAAGATTGGAAAGCCCTTCTCCATGTACTTACCTGGGTCCTACCTAGCCTGTGACTGCTCCTTGCCTACATCACTATGTCCTTCTCTCACCACAGTAATCCTCACGATCTCAACTCTACTTGTACTCGCTTTCACTCTTACTCAACTACATCTAATTGGTTCTGACTCAGTGTCACTGGTCGTATTTTTTCCTCTGCCTAGGAAGCATTTATCGCAGATATTTTCAAGGTTCTGCTCCATTAATCCTCTGATGAAAGAGATCGCCTAAAAGGGGCCTTCCACTTTTTTTTTTTTTTTTTTTGGTTAATCCTCACCTGAGGATATTTTTCCATTGATTGTTTTATTTAAAGAGAGTGGAAGGGAGGAAAGGAAACAGAGAGAGAGAGAGAGAGAGAGAGAGAGAGAGAGAGAGAGAGAGAGAGAGAGAGAAATATTGATGTGATGAAGATACATTGACCACCAGGGATTTGAGCCTGCAACTGAGGTACATGCCCTTGAACAGAATCAAACCTGGGACCCTTCAGTCTTTGGGCTGATGCTCTAACCACTAAGCAAATGGCTAGGGCTGGCCACTCTTTTTAAAATAAATCCTCCACCCTGTATTGTTCTCTAGACCTTTGCCTTGTTATAGTTTCCTTGAATAGTGCCTCTTTGAATATTTTATTTTTTTATAACTTTGTACTTATGTTTGTATGTATGTGTGAATATGTGTGTGTATTTGTTTATCTCTCCAACTACACAGAGAAATATTTTTGCTTTCTTAGTGCTATATCCCTTAATATCTAGAAGAGTACCTAGTATAGAAGAAGTATCCAATAAAATTTGGTGAAATCACTAATAAATATAATGTGTTAATCCTCCAGGAACAAAAAAAGCCTCTAATCTCTGCTTTTATACCTCTCAGTGTATATTTCATACGACTATATAATATATTAAAATAAGCTGCTCTCCTGTCTAGGTCTCCCTCTAGTTGGTGAGTTCCTGAAGCATGAACCTTGTTTAAGTTGTCTCCCACCACATGGTTGCTCACTGAGCTAAAGGGGAGAAGTTTTATACAACACATGCTGGTAACCAGCAGCCAGAAAAAGAGCAGTGGGACTAAAGGTGAACTCTTGGGATTCAGCAATGACTAACCTAGAAGGAGAGATGGTGCTGCCATAATTGCATTTTTTTAAATCAACCAGCAAAATATATGAAGTATTCATTCAGAGCAATATGCCTGGTCAGAGAGAGCGTTTTGAACTACAAGTCAGCCAACCTCTATGCTGACCCAGGTCTTTGTGTGAGTCTGAGCAAGGCCCTTGCCTCTCTCGGCCCATTCCCAGCTGTAGTGAGAATTAAAGCATGGGACATCTGAGGCCCTTCAGACCCTGATGTTCTGACATTGCACTGACCCAGGACAGTGGATAATACAATAGGCTAAGAGAAATATGTAGAATGCACAACGCTGCTCACAAGAAAGGCAACCATGCAAGATCTGGATTCAAACACACTTGAATTTGAACCCATGCTCTGGAACTTAAAAACTTTGTGAATTTAGGAAAAGGCATGAATCAGTATAAGCCTGTGTAAAATAGAAATAGGAATTCCCAGCTTCATGCTCAGTAAACGGGAGTTTGCTTTAAACTTCTCTCTCCTATAGCCTACGGCTCGTTTTTTAGGTCAAGCTGACTTAGGAACCAGAAGATTCTTTTATAAACACCACCCTAGCAGTCGGGTCACCTCACGTGCCACTGCAGCCCCCGTGGAGCCCGATGAGGGAGTAGATGGCCTCCCTGGCCAGGCTAACATTTTCCAGGATTCCCCTCTGGGGCCGCTAAGCAGACTCCATTTGTGTTACCAGGAAGTTTCTGGAGCCTTTTCTTTCACTAGAATTCCATGATAAACATTCTTGCTGATGACTTACCGCTTGTCACAACACTCCGCAGCTCCCTGTCCAGAAGGAATTCCTACAGAATGAGGTCAGTCACTTACTAACCATGAATTCCTTTTTTTTTTTCCACCCCTTTTGGTCTTGCTGTTAGATGCTGAGCAACTGACTCTGGCTACGTCAGTGGGCCACTTCCAACTGCTGTGGGAGCAAAATGTTCCAGCAGCCTAAGACAGAGCCCTGAGGATCCAGGGAGATGAAGCACAGATACCACATCCAATCACAGGGCCATGGGGGGAAATTCCAATTGAGCAGATCCAATAACCATGCAGTAGAGTTAATGAGACGTTCTTAGCTACGCTTCTAAAGAATTTGGAAATGGACAAAGTGTAAAGGTGCTTGTCATAGACATTATTTATTCATCAGTGTTCCCTTGATGTCAGGAACAATGTTGTTGTTTTCACTAAAACAACATCTAATCTTGGAGACTCTTAAAGGAATGGAGCTATGCATACTATAGAGCTCGTATAACTCCTTACATGACCGAGTGAGAGCAACTCTCTTTTGCCAGGCATGTGGGAGCACAAGGCAGGGAACCTCACACAGGCCTCCCCTGCCTCATGGTCTCATACTGGTGGATTATGCATAAATTTGATAAATCACTTCATCTTTCATATCATATAGTTAATGCTTGATACATGATGGATGGTAAGGGTTTTTAATAGATTGAACTAAAGACTCCCGGCCAACCTGACTCGGGGAACCCTTTCCTATTTCCATCTCCAGTAGATAATAATTTCCCTATGACTTCTTATTAAAATAACAGTTCAGAAAAAGCAGCAGAGGAATTCAATTTTACTCAACTTGTCAATTTTATATTCAGTTACTCAACAGACCTTTAAAGAGCCCCAAGGCGAGGCATAGCTCTGAAGTCTTATTACATGAATTTCAACTCCAGCCTCTTAAATAAATTACATAACCTCTCTGAGCCTCAATTTTCTAAATCATAAAATGGCAATGATAATGGAATCTATTTCCTGGGCTTGTTGGGAAGATTAAGAGTCAATTCACATAAAATAGTGTCTGACATGGAGCAAGGTCTCAAAAGGCATTAGCTGTTATTTCTGGGAGTAGTAATAGTAGTAGTATAGAAATAGTGTTTGTACAATAGTAATGGTAGAACTAGTGGTATAATAGTATAGTAATAGAGTAGTATAATAACATAGTAGTATAGTAATAATAGTGCTGTGTAATACTAGTAGTAGTCATATAGTAATAATAGTGGCAGTAGTAGTATATTGGTAGCAATATAACAGTATCATGGTAATAGCAGTAAGAATGATATAGTAATTGTAGAAGTAATATTATGTTAGTATAACACTATAACTATATTATATTAATATTAGGAGAAGAAGTAATAGTATCAGAGTATTCAGAGTATGCTAGTAACATAGCAGTATTTGCCAGGCACCAGTCATGAAGCCCTTACCCTTAAGGAACTTTTACTCTCCCCCTAAATGGCCAAGATGAAAGGGGGCTTCAGAGACCATCTAGTACATGGGACACGTTATATGTAGAGGTGAGAACACTACATTCAGGAAAAGTATAGTGTCCCACACAAGGTCATTTGAAGAGTTAATGTCAGAATTCGGGCTCAAATTCCAGTCCCTTTATTCTCCCTCCAACACTCTGTCCACTCGACCATAGGACCATTTGTAATTCATTTCAAAATCTCCTCTCGCCATCCACCCACTCACACCCACCCACATCCATACTCTTCAACCACATGAGAGAGATAATCCCCCAAACACATCATCATATTCTCTGCTACCTACCTTTGTGCTTTTTCATGGGCCATCCCTTCAACCTTAAAGACACTTTACCTGTTTGAGCTTCTCAGTAACTCCTAGTCATCCTTCAAGACTCATCCACTCTTTCAAACATTTCCTAGATCCTCCCTCCATCCTGGTTTTTAGGCTGTATTAGGACAGCCCTCTTTTTTATAGCGAATTCCTTACAGTGTTTATCCTAGCATTTATTACAGAATTTGGATCCATTCTTTAGGTGTAGGCATTATTCTAAGTACTTTATAAATACAAATTCTCCTAAGAGCCCCTGTAAGGTTCTTAAAATTGATTTTCCTTATCTGTTTTTCCATGCCATATGTTTGTTCCAAAAATAATTATTGAGCGCCCACTATGGCTGTGCATTAGGCACAGACTTGTGAACAAGATAACTTTGTCCCTGTCCTCAAGATGATTATAATCTAGTGGGAGAGACAGGCAAGGAAGCAGCTGATTATAATACAACATATTAAGTTTTATATTAGGAGGGGACTCTGAGATCACATAGGAGGGGCACAAACCCAACTGGGGAGAGGGTGGCAGAGAAAGCTTCCTCTGAGGAGGGTGTGACATCTAGGTTCGGTCTTAAAGAATGATTTGGATGAAGAGAAGATGGGAAAATGTTCTAGGGTATAGAGAAGTGCATAATCAAAAAACTGGAGGAGATGAACATAGGTAGGAAAGGTTAGGGGAATGAGATGAGGAGAACATTATTGCTGGGAGAAAAGAGCTGTCAAACATGGACTTAAGAGGCAGGGTGGTCAGCAAGGCAGTGCTATGCAAGCAACCTTACTGAGCTGGCTAGTGTCATAGGCCATGAACTCCCTGAGGAATAGATTCTACTTGATTTGCTTCTTTGTTCTTCATACCCAGCACAATGTCTAACACAGAGTAAATACTTAATGAGTATTTGTCAAAGGATTGCTTAAATGAACAAACAATGAATAAAGAACAGAATGCTTTGGAGAAACTCCTGTCCTCTTTGTTCCTTCCTTTGGTTCTTTCTTTTTCTTTCTTTCTGTTTTGGGGTTTTATTTCCAAAGGGACAGTTTCATCCCCAAATACTGCAATTGCTACCTAACTGGGGCTCGCTGTGTCCAAAACACAATTTATAGGACTTTTTTCTAAAAAGGGATTCACCAAAATTTTCCGTTTCATGGAGCTAGACTGGGGCCATGTGTTTGACATTTTGTAGATGGAAGAAAAAAAAGGCAGATTCCAGAGAAGCAGCAAGCTGAGCCCAAGTGATAAGAGAAAGGATTAGAGAAGCACTAATACTAAAAGAAACTTTTTTGAAAATACATACAAATCCATAAATCATTCTGTAGCCATGCAGTCCTGATTAGAAACCCAAAATAGAAAACATAATTTTTTTCTTCTGTGCTAATATTTCATCATAACTGGCAGCTCAACACCCCTGGGAGCCTGGAGTTTGCGGATCATTGAGTTGGGAGCTGGGAGGACTGATCTCAGAGCATTACCTTCCAGCCAGTTCTCAGGGAAAACCACAGCGCTGAGTGTGGGTTTCCTGAACCCTGGGGAGACCTCTCATTCCAGCACAGGGTTTCCAGGAGGAGACAGGGCTCCCCCAGGGGGTTGGCTGACAAAGGAAACAGTTAAGGGATAAAGTCATACCAGGCATGGCGCCAAACTCCAAGTAGCCATGGGGGTCATTGGCTTGGGGCCAGGCTATCAGGGGTCTGCCAATTGGTCATGTATTCAGCACCCTCTGTTCCTATGACTGCACTTAGTCAAATGAAACCACAGTCCCTGCTCAACACTCGATGGCGGCATGGTGGGTAGAAAGACAAGAGGCTCTATAGATCTATAGATGTGGGTTCCAATGCTGGCCCTCCCACTATGGATTACCTAACCAAAGGAAACTTTCAAATTCTTGTCTGGAAATTAAGGAGGAAAGAGAGACAGAGATAGATAGAGACAAAGAAAGAAGGGAGGGTGGGAGGGAGGCGGGGAAAGAGAGAGAGAGAGAAAAGAACAGAAGAGAAAAGAAAGGAAAAGAAAAGAGAAAAAAAAAGAAAACAGTTATTCTAAGAACTGAGTGAAATCTTTTATTTACAGTATGGTTCCTTGCACAGAATATGATTTTAAGTATTAGCACCCTTCCTTACTCTTACTGTCAATATAAGGCTCTTTTAAAATTGCCTTGTTACTCAGTTTAGAGGCCCCCAAATTTGTGCAATGCATATAATTTAGCCTTATTCCTGGTGACTTAATAAACATTTAACATTTAGCTTATTCCTTTTGATTTTAATAAACACTATTTTGGAAATTTTGAAAGAGCAGAGAGAAGCTGTGGTCACCATGTCCCTCACTGCTTTCAAAAGTCTTTAATATTTTTTAGTTTAAACTTTGAAAAATTAGAATTCTAGTCTTCTAGAAGATAAGTTTGAGGTCAGTCATGCCTAAAGGATAACTCGGTTCTACCAAGTACCAGTCCTGCGGTCCTGGAAATGTTATTTTATCTCTGAAACCCACTTTCTTTCCTTCTCCATACATGAAAATAATATCTATGCCTCATAAAGTTTAAATATGAAATGGCACTGCATGCATGAAAGTGGGCAACATAGGAAGTGCTTGATAAATTCATTCATTCACTCAACAAATATGTATGAAGCACCTGTCTGTCATGCCAGGAGTATTCTAGGGGCTGATGATAAAGTTGTGAATGAACAATGTCCCTGCCCTCATGGAGCCTTTATTCTAGTAGAGGAGGCAGGCAGCGGTCAGAGAGATTTCTCTCAGCTGAAAGGAGCGCTGTGAAGCAAGGAAAGCTGAGGAGTGATAAGTGTGGTGGTGCTAGAAAAGAGCCCTGGTTTCTTTTCCCCATGGTTCACACAGTTCCTTTTCTTTGTATCACCAACTCTCCCACCCCCCACCATGGGCCTCCAGGAAGGATGAATCCGAGGTTAGAGTCTGTGGAACTGAGTCATCTGACATCCTTTAAATAAGCTGTGAACACCAATAGAGGAGCACATGGTCATCAGCAGGATGGACAGTTGCGGTGTCGCTTTGGAGACCCCTGCAGACTCGCAGCTATGCTGTCTCCAGGCTTGTCCTGGTGACACTGCAGAGGCAGTTCTTGGGGAATGACCCTCCCCCCGCAAGGAGGCAGTCTCCAATAAAGCCATCTTTGTTGCAGCAGAACATCAGTGACCTTATTCTGTGCTTGGTCCAAGTTGAAGGGAAAGAAGGGAATGGCCAGCTGTGAAAAGATCAATTTGTTTCCAGTCCACTCTTTCTTACAGTCCAGAGGCTGGCTCCCCACATTGGCTAGTTCTGCAGGGACAGATGCCAAGTAGGGCAAAAACTGAAGAAACACCCCCTGTTCCCATGGAGCAGGAGCATTCAGCCTTCTGCCCAGAGCCTGTGGCCTAAGCCATCACCCAGCAATACAGCTTTGGGGAGACACAGGTTGGGGTAGCCGAGAGGGATGCCTCAAGTCTAATTCAAGACTACATTCAAATTCTCCTCTAATTCACATTTGAAAATACCCAGCATTGACTTGATGTGGGAGAGCCCACGCACCCATATGCCGTAGCTGGGAGTATAAATTGGTGTAACCTCTTTGGAGCCCATTTGGCAGTATCTATGGGAATTGAAAGCTTTGTTGCAGCCAGCCCACTTCTAGGAACTTATCCTTTAGATAAATTCTCAGAAGTGCACCAAGATGAAGGCACCAAGATCTTTATTGCAGCATTGTTTGTACTAGCAAAGGTTTGAAATCAACTGAATATCATGCTGTAGCTTTAAAAAACAGAGGCACATGTGTGTAGATTTTCATGGAAAGAGGTCCAAAAGAGAAAGGAGGAAAACAATATGTAATTTTGTACATATGGTAACATCCGTTACATATGAAGTTAACCCCTCTATCAATGTACGTGTCCTGCTGCTGTACCTCTACTAATACCTCTGCCTAGTCCCACTCCAGTCCCAAGATTCAATAGTACTCACATGGCAAAAGGACTCATGTAGGGCCCTACAGATGTGAGGATGCTAGGAATGAATGGGCACCTAGAGCAATGGAAGAGGAAGAGGCCTTGCTAGCCTCTATTAACTCTATTCTGTAAATCTGTTTCCTGGGCCAGGATGAGGTAGAATCAATGGCCCGATGAGTAATGAATTGCTTACGTGGTTTATGGTGTTTCCTGAGCTCCATCTGAATGGGAAACGAAGAGCACGCTCCTAGTATTTTCAGTTTTTTAATCTTTTCATATTGGATGACCCATTTCCATTTTTTTTTTTTTTTTTAGCAAATAACACAGAGAACAAGTGTGAAGGAACCTAAAAGCTCCCTGAAGAACAGTGTATATGTGCACAATCAGAATTCGCTTCCTTCCAACTCTAAAAAATCCCAAGTTTTTTTTCAGTAGTAAATGTTATATAATGTACAACAAGCACCAAATGTTGAAGAAAAAATACGTAATTCTGCCCATCCTGCCACTGATTAGCTATGGAATTTTGATCCAGCATCCTGTGCTCACTGGGCTTTGGCTCTCCCTGTGGTCCATAGGATGTGGACTATGTGGACTGGGACCAGCACAGGGATGGCAAATATAGGGCGTCTGCACCACTTCTCTCCCTTCTTTCCCTGACAGACAAGACTAATCAATCACAGCACTTCCCTACAGATCCCAGATGACTCCTCTGACTCTTTCTTAAAATAGACTCTAAGCAGTTACTAACAACAAATCCAAGTTGATATAAAAGCTACTTATTGCCTTCTCCAGATGAGATGATCTCTGAAGTTTATTCCAGATTGAACATTCTTTTTCCATAATTCAAGGATTCACCTGAATTCCAGCTGACCCATGAAGTCAACCTAAAAAAAGAAAAGCTAAGCCCCGCACCGCAACGCCCCCCCCCCCCCCATTTCTCATTTGATTCCCCCCCCCCCCCCCATTTCTGAGTTGTATAGTGTGGTTCATATAAGTCAATACGAACTTGACTTCTGGCTGCTTTGCACTGTTAACTCATTGTTAACCTGTTACCTGTACAACCATTCCACCTCTTTAGGGAAACTTAATTACAGCAATTTTCAAACTGTGGTGCAATGAACAGCCAGAGGTACTCAAGGGTTTCCCAAGGGCTCCATCCAGTTGGCAGACAGTTTTAAAGGAATTTCAGATTCTCAGCTTCCATCTGCACTCCTTCTCAAGAATCTAAGCATAAGGAGTCTCCTTTTCATGATGCCTTTCTCCCACTTAACAGAAGGGAGCTGTATCTCTCACTCATCATGAGTTCCCTTGGGGTAGAAAAATCTCTAGGGAACAAACAAAGGTGCAATTCAAAATTCTGTTGTAACTGTTGAGAAAATGAGTGACTAATGATCTAGTAACAGATCATTTTGCAAGTCAGATGACTTCCAGTGCTTTGGTTACAGCAAAACTGAAGGGGAGGGGAACCCAATTAAAATGTCAATTGAGAAATCATTAAAAATGCTCCTGGATGATTATCGCTATGTGATTTTTGGCACTTGCAACCTGGTAGGAGTCCTTTTCTCATCCACTTGTTTCTGTGACTGGGTTTCTCAGTGCTTGCAACCAAAAAAATGAAAGCTAAAAATAGAATTTATATAATACCACCTCATGCTAGCAATAATGAATATTTCTCAGCAGATACGTGATCTAATTTAAAAAATGTATCTCATTCAGAGAAGCATTGTCAATAAAACCTTATGTTTCATGTCATAAATATTGATCAAAAATAAAATAAATGTATAGTGGATTGATCAGTTGACTACTTCTAACAATTGTTATGATAATTCAATTTAGAAAAAAACCTTTATGCTAGAACCTTATACTTAAAAAACATTAAAGAAATTTTAATGTGAATTAATATACATGTCTTGTTTCAGAGGAATATGATAACATGATCAGTAAAAGACTTTCAAGTATAAAATACACCAAATTAGGATAAACTCCTATGGAGGAAATGAAATGAAAATACACATTTGATGAGGAAAAGAAACTATGTAAGTTTTCAACTGTTAAGAAAGATCTTATTCATATATTTCTTAATGGGTAAATGGTGGCATTAAATCACTATGGAATTTAGATTTCATTAAATCCACTTAAAAGAGAGATTAGACAGTTTTATTTTTAAATTACTATCTTTTTAGTATACTTGAAGTTATTATATCCTTTATAACTATTTAAACATACAGTAAAGACATCTGTCACCTTCAAAGGTATATAGTTGTTCGGAGATGACTTTAGAGGATAGAAAAGCAAACTCTTGAAGACTACTGTATTCTACCACCGTGAATTCTCTTCAATAACTACAATAGGACAGATCAAAGGGCAAGTGTTCGAGGGAATCCCATGTGCTGGTGAAATAATCTGTGTAAAGGAGGCGAGGATGACACATTTTCTAAGTATAAATGTTACCTGTCCAGTAGGGGTGAGATTAGACTAGATCTGAGCAGATTAGACTAGATCTGAGCCTCCTTGTCAACCCCACCCCACTATTCCTATCCCTGGACCCAGGCTACCTTTTGTAACAGGGTGCCCTAACTTGCTTTAGGAAACTGAAAGATTTTTAAACCCTCGATCTTTATTGAGAGCTTAAAAAACATGCTTTAATTTTTTAAAAATATATTTTATAGAGGTATGTGCCCGCAACCAAGGTACATGCCCTTGCCCGGAATCAAACTTGGGACCCTTCAGTCTGCAGGCCGATGCTCTATCCACTGAGCCAAACCGGTTAGGGCTTTAATTTTTAATTACAGTGTATTTTGCTACATTATATTCTATGGGAACATAAGCAAAGCAATAAATATGTGTATCACTTCTTGGGATGTTTTTTTCTTCTTAGTCAATTACAGATGCTCTTTTTGGGGGGACAGTTTGCTGAGCCAGGGTAAAGGCAAGAAGGTGGTGGGGGAGCAGTTGTCTACTGTTGCTTCAGTTTTAAGTGGGCTTTACTGATCCATGGACTCATTCAGTAAACCTTACTTTAACACGCCTCTGTGCCAAGTTATAGATTAGGATCTAGAATTTCCAAGGCCAAGGAGACGCAGGTTCTGCTCTTGAAGATCTCATAGTTTACTAAGGGAAAGACAAACTCATGAACAAATAGTTAAGACACTGTGTACTGAGCGATATATTAGAAAAACTTCTTGGATGTTAGGGATCAGAGAAGATGGGGTGACCAGTTCTGCACGAGGTGGTGCTATCTGAGCTATAAGTGAGAAGCAGGGGTAGTCCCAGCAGAAGGCCAGCACACACTTTGCTGGGGAAGCATGTATGATCATAGCCGTTGAAGGATAGAAAATATATTAGTGCTAACATAAAAGGTAGAATCAGCATTTAGGAGGTGGGTGGGGGCAGGAGGTAAAGTGTAAAAACAAATCCGGGATAGGTCATAACCAGCCTTGAATATCCTGCTGAGGCATTTGAAGCTTGAACTTGATCCTTTGAGCAGAAGAAGCACAACCAGAGCTTCAAAGTTTTGGGATGATAATTCTGGATGGCCATGGGTTAGGAGATGTGAAAAATGTCTAGCCCAGCATGAGATACAGATTCTCAAAAGCAAAGAAACAAACATCAACAACAAAAAACACAGTTGACCTCTCAAATTTTTTCTCTCCCTCGAAAATAGCAGGGCTCTGAATCCATGGCATACAGAGCCCCCAGAAAATGTTTTATACTGAGAAGGAAAGGAAATGAACCAAGAACAAGGTAAGAATTATTCATTTATTTTATCAGTATTTATCAGGTGCCTATTCCCTTACATATAGGTCTACACATATTTTTTCTCTACAACGAATTTGTCAAGTAGGAACTATGATCCCCCCTTACTAACGAGGACACTAAATCACAACTGGGTTAAGTAACTTGGCCAAGGTCCTATAGCAATAAGAATTAGATTATTTACCAACCCAGCCAGTCTGGCTTATATGCGCTTAACCACTGTATTATCTCTCTTTAGGTATCATGAATACTGTTAGGGACTGTGAGAATAAAAACACACCAAACCACTGGGGAGAGCTCCTCTAGAGAGGAACTGGACCTCACCTTGGGTCCATTTCAAGTGAAGGGGTTCCAGGTGTCTGTGCTCCCAGGCCAAGTCTGGAGAAGAATGGAACACGGGCTGTGTCCTGCTGTGGCCAGGCTCACTGAGAGTCCTCTCACTGCCACTGTCTCTATTCCTGAACTCGAGGTCCCAGGTCCAGATGCTGGTCCTCCTCATTTTTCCCCCCAATCCCATTTCAATGAATGCCATCTCCATCCCTGCATCCCCCCCACCCCCAATTCAGGATGCAACTTCTCTCTACTTAAATCCCCACCAAACTCGGGCAAGCTTGTCTTTAATATCACTGAAACCTCCCCTCTTTCATCCATTTCCACAGCTCCAGCCCCTGGTCCAAGCCACCATCATTTCCTGCTTAAATGGCCATGACAGCCCCTCACGGATCTCACTCCCGTGGGCCTTCTTCTTAACTCTGCCTCACACTGCAGCCAGGATGATATTTCCAAAGCATCTTTCTTTGGCCCGGCCCTGGTGACACCTTGGAACGGCCTCCCTTCATCTCCCTATGGGAGAAGAGTTCAGAATCCTTCACAGGGCTCATAAGATCCTCAATGAGAATCTGCCAACCTTACCTCTCTCATCAGCCCAACCCCCAGCAAGACTTTTGTCGGCCGGTAGGTAGGTATGCGTTACCTATTGAAATTACTTTCTAAATCTTCTCCTCCTCAACTAGGCTGGATCCCCACCCACACCCCCACCTCACTCCACTAACATTCCTAAAATGCCATAAGCTGTGTCTCATCTCTCACTCTGCTAAGGGCACATCCCTCTGCCCCTCTCCTGTTCCTTCCCTTTCTGCCCTTTCCTTCATAATTCTAAATCCTATCCAAAATTCTGTTCAGGTGTGACCATCTCTAGCTAGCCTTTCCCCCACTCCCACCCGTCTAGGTCCTCTACTCGCTCCTTGATGACACCCATTGGACTACAGTCGTCACTTTACTTGTCTGTCTCTTTTCTGGGCTGTTAGCCTCTGAAAGATAAGCCCCCTGGTTCATCCAAATTCCTCACTGCCCAGAACAGTGCTAAACACAAGTGATCAGTAAAATATGTATGAGGTAAATGAATAAATATCCTGGTTATCATCTTCACCTCCTAATGGATACAATATGTTCTCATAATAGATGCTCTGTGTTTGCACACAGGGTGATTACAAAGTTAAATAAACTTGAACATTGTCATTAACTCATCAGAGCCACCCCAGCCTCCTCTCCCAGGGATGGTAGAGATGGCTTCTTCGTCTCCGTGGGACCACATTCCCTTCCTAAGGGGATCCAACTCATCCAGCTAATTAGAAACAGGAGCTAGCAAACTCCCTCTGCAGTTTTAAAGGCCCGAACAGGCCTCCTGACCGTGGATGAGAACACGATAGATTTTTCACACAGCTTTTCCAAAAACAGAAAGGAATCCACTCTAAGCTCTGCAAAAGAAGAGCTCTTGTAACATTTCCTTTTGGGAGGAAAGTTTCCAATACAGTGGGCCCCAGTCTACTGAGTGGAAATCATTCCCTCATTCTCTTTTCCTTCTCCCTAACACACACACACGCACACACACACGCAGATGTTTGATGACTTTCTGAAATCAGAGATTGACCCAAAGAAAGGTCGTGTTTCCTAAGATGTTTCCAGGAAAGAGACATTGGACTTGCTAAAAGTCAACAAAGGAGACAAAAAGGGACAGGACACAGGATGGCCCAGATGCCCAAGCCCTTCCCATATTGTGACACACAGCCATCTGACGTCACTTAACATTCTTTCTCTCATGATGAAGCACAGGACAATCCATGTCCTATGGGCATGCCTGTGGCAGAATCCCAAGGTATTTAATGCTCTGACTTTTTGGTTATATCACTGTGGAGCTTTCCTAGTATTTTATTTCTTATACATAAAATGAGCCTTGGATGAATATTGCATTCCTTGGGTAGGGCAGAAAAGAATTCCAAAGATTTAAATAAAACTGTTTTTGTTTCTGCTGTTTTGAGGGAATGGTTATGTCATGCTCACAGAGGTAGATAAAGACATTTTTAAGCCTGCCAGGAGCTTAACATCTAGGAACTGCCATTCACTCATTTTTAGCATGGAACTAGTAACATCTGCCCCCAGTCCATTTCAGAGGATTCCGTGAAAAAGAATGTGTAAGAGGGTTATCCCAGTGCGTGACACATGGCGGCTCATAATAAATGTCACTCACCTCATTTTGTAATCTCATGAGACAGACACACATGGAAGCAATTATTTACAATCCAAGGCAAAGAGGGTCACCAAGGAATAGAGATGTGACTAAAATATTGAGAGGCATTCTGAACTACATCTTGAAGAATGAGCAGGTGGCGCTTAGGTTGAGCAATAGAAGGTGGACTGGCATGTTCGATAAGATGAGCAGGCTGTTTTCCCAGAAGTCTGTGTAACTCAAGGGTATCGCTTGAGTGTGGAAGGAAACACTTCCTGGCTCAGCTAGTTACTATGGTGTCATTTGTTAACATTATCGAATCTTTTCCATGTGGCTCTGCTTCCTATCCAAAAATAGATTACACACGAAAAGCAGAGATTACAGTTCCCAGCACATCCTCAGCATGTGTCTCCTCCATGAATACTAAGGGCTAGAATGGGTTAAGTCTGTAGAGTGACTACATGGTGCCTCAGTCTCCTCTGGAGACTAGAAAAAGCCATTGGTTCCCTGGGGGTGGAGGAAGGAACAACATCATTTTATTGGAAAGACCTTGGGAAAAAGAGAGTGGTCCTCCAGTGGGTGGAGAAGCAGTGCCTTCTTGGCACACATCATTGCTATGACAGACTAGAATGGGTAGTGGAGATTGTATGTGCCTATAGCTGCCAGGACACCTGACTAGAGGAAATCCCTAGCTTGTTAGAGTTGCTTGGGTACCCAAATCACTGTGGACAAGCAGCACGTTCTCACCAAGGCCAGCCATGAGCAGTTCCATCATGTGCTGTAACGCTTCCTATTCCCAAATGAACACTTTCACTTTTAGGTCAGAAAAGCTGAATGAATGCACACTCCTTCATCGAGCATACCGCGGTGGTCATGGTCTAGCCCAGCCATCTCTCTCCCTGCTGGATCCTGTGCCCACCTCATAGGTGAGAGGCACCTAGATCAGTGGGTAAGACCCAGGCCCCAAAGGAAGTGAGACATGGGTTGGAAGCCTGGCTTTGGCACTAAGTAGCTCTTGGCCTTGCAACACTGGCTCACCCTCTGTTAGATCAGCTCTCATGTGGGGATTCTAATCTGTACATCCACATGGCTGTTTTAGAATTACATGAGATAACACTTGTTAAACACACGGCACACTCCATGGAATAATATAACCGTTCAGTATTAAGTAACCATTCTTACTCTTTCATATGAAATGTAAACGCCTTCAAGATTTCTATCATTCATATATTTCTTTTCTAAAAATTACTGAGTACTTACCATTTGACATGAAATATGCAAACAGAAATATCTAATCCTGCCCTCAAAGGAAGACACCGATATCCTTTTTGGCTTGTTTCTGTTTCTCAGCTTTTTAGAACTGCAGCCGAACCCCTCTCGTCTGTCTTGGGCTGAATTGGGTTCTGGAAGGTGAAAGGCCGGCCCTGAGCGCACCAGGCGACCGCGTGTCCCTCAGAGCCGGAGCTGCCGTCTGTGTAATCGGAGCTGACCACAGAGAATGTGACTAAGCGAAACCCCATCTGCTGTGAGGTTTCCCCACATTCCCAGGAGGGATGAGAGCAGGATATGAGGCGGCGGCGGCGGCGAGGTGAGGGTCTGCACGGAAATGGTGCGATCCCCCACGTGTAATGTGTCTCACCGCAGACCTGTGTGGGTTCCCCCAGCATGACATCATCTGGAGCTCACCCGGGCTCAGTCCGCACACACTGCTCCCTCCATGCCATGCAGCAGGGATCTTGGGCGGTGCAGGTGTGAGCATGTATGTGCGTGGTGTGCATGAGTGTGTGTGTGTGTGTGTGCGTGCTGCTGGAGGCTGTAAACCAGGATTGCTCAGGTCAGCACTATTGACATATTTGTGCTGGATGATGATTTGTTGGGGGAGGGAGGAAGGCTGTCCTGCACATTGTGGGATATTCCGCAGCATCCCTGGTTCCTACCCGCTAGCTGCCAGTAGCAACCCCTCCCAAGTTGTGACAGCCAAAATAATTCCAGTCATTTCCCAAAGCCCCCTGGGGCAAAATCACCCCCAGTTGTGAACCACTGGCATAAACTGAGTGAAACAAATGGCAACCCCTTTTTATTAAAGGTAGGAGAGAGAATTCAGGAGCAAAATAGAATACAGTAAGTCTCCAACTTCTTATCTAGTTTTAGAAATGAAGGAGAAACTGGGGGCGGGGGTGGCTTGTTGAATAGTTTGGATGCTATTTGTTCAGTAAAGAGGAAAATCTAGAAGTAATAATAATTACCAACTACTCGGCATTTTCTATGTCCTAAGTGCTTTATCTCACTGACTCCTAACAACAGATCTGAATGTAGATGTTCTAATCCCCGTTTCACAGATGAAGACACTGAGGCTCATGGAGGAGCATGCAGCTCATAAGTAACTGAGCTGGGATTTAAACCCAGGTCTGCACAAGTTAAAGTCCAAACTCAGAGCTGTTGGGTTATCTTAGTTCATTATTTTGGAGTCCATATGAAACATCATACAAATTTCAAAGTCGATGATTTAAACCAATGAGTATTTAATGAGACTACATCCAACATCAACCTAGACAGAATGTGGGTGGATTTGTGTGGAAGAATCAGACTCTCCATGCCCTTACTTAAACAAAACTGACTCGTTTATAAATCAACATGCGATAGTACACAATTAACCCCTAAACTGTGTGTGTTAAAGGCATATCAAGTAAACAATATGCTAAAGAGAAAGACTATGTTTTAGTGACTTGTTGTTTTTTTTTATTCTTACCCAAGGAGTGAGGGTATTTTTTTCCATTGATTTTTCAGAGTGGAGTGGGAGAGAGAGAGAGAGAGAGGGAGGGAGGGAGGAGATGGAGAGTACACAGTGAACCCCTAAATTGAGAAAGATCAATGTGAGATATATCGATTGGTTGCCTCCTGCACATGCCCTGACCAGGGCAGGCATCGAATCTGGAACCCAGATATGTGCCCTTGACCAGGAATGTGCCTGAGACCTTTTAATGCCTGGCCCGGCACTCTAACCACTGAGAAACACCGGCCAGGACAAGCTGAATCACCTTGTAATTCCTGTAATTTGGCTCTATTACCTGTGCCCAAGATGTGAAACATGTCTGAGTCCAATAAATATTTGTAAAGAAAACATTGATGCCTTAGAGGGCATACATTCACCAGATTAGAACTCAGACCAAAGTGCCACCTGATATCTTCCAACTCATCAGATCTAGGCTTCCGTATCTCTTCCTGCTGCCAGTTCTGCTCACACAACATCAAACAACCAGAAACAAAAGATTGGGCTTGTTATTTTTATTGTTCTAGACAAGTATAGACAGTGCAAAATTCTGTCTTGAATTAAACTGGCCGCTTGCACAAGAAAAAATTGTGAGCCAGATTTTTCATATCCAAGCTTGCACTTGAAAAATGATTGGATCCAACCATTCCCCAAACCATTGTCTATAGAGTGCTTACCTGTGCCAGCCGTAGCAGTGATAGTAGGACGCAGCTATGCCCCCAGCACCTGCTAGCACGACATCGTATATGTGCAATGAAGAAATGAAGAAATTGTACAGTGAGTTAGTCATTGAAAGTAGTACCATGCCCTTGTCCTTGCTCCTCCCTCCCCCTTTTTTTTTAAACAAGGAAAGCAAATGGTACAATGAGCTCTTCAGAAAAACACAGTAAAGAGGATCCTGCACAAGATGCAAAGAGGTCTGGGTTCTAATCCCACCAATGATACCCTGCCTCGTTTGAAGTTAATAATAGTCTCTATCCAGAGGTGTGTGATGAAGATTAAATGAAGGTAGTAGTGTGATATTCTAAGTAGGGTATCCAATACACAGTAAATGTCCACTAATCCTTAGCCATCACCATTCATAGGAGACTCCCAGTGGCGGGGGGGAAAAAAAACCTCTCCTCTATGAAGGGCCCCTTAGAAAGCAGCCATCCACTCACATACTAACCATGCTCCCTGCTCATCTCCCCGGCTCTTTGTTGGCCTGAATCTGTACTATATAGTCAATGTCAGAATATGCCCTCTCCTTGAGTGGGTGTCTTCCTATTCTATCTACCGTATTTGCCGGCGTATAAGACGACTGGGCGTATAAGACGACCCCCTAACATTTCCACTCAAAATACAGAGTTTGTTATATACTCGCCGTATAAGACTACCCCCTCTTCCGCACACCTTCCACACACCAAATAAAAGGTAAAACAATATCAGATTTGATTTTAACATTTTAATTTATATACAAATGCTTATGACATGCAGGAAAACTGTCACAAGGCTGTATGTAATCAAACATATACATAAAACAGTGCAAGTTTATTACCGGTAAACATACAGGTAATTCCAG
>NW_006297145.1:563917-569151 GCF_000327345.1 Myotis davidii | reverse complement strand
AGCGCTGCTGATGCCTGAACGGTATGTGGAATGAAGTGGGCGGGCATCGGGAGGCCACTATGGCACGGGGCAAGAACTATGGGCAGTCTATCTGAAGTGTACCTGGCGTATAAGACGACCCCCCAACTTGGAGGCATATTTTTCAGGGCCAAAAAATCGTCTTATACGCCGGCAAATACGGTAGATTCTACACCCAGCTTTGATATCAGTAGAATACCCATAGATGGGTATTCAACCATGATCCCCAGAACTACGCAACTGGGCTGCCTCACTGACCTTCACAAAGACTCTCCCCCACACCAACCTAGCCAGTCTTTCCATTGCAAGTCACTTGCTGTTTAGCCCAGGTTTGGTCCGGTGTTTATTTTTGTCACAGTTCAGTGATAGTGCTTGGCAAGTACTAAGATGACCTAATATATAAGTGCCATTTTTGTAGGTCAAGTGTAGTCAGATAATCAGCCATTTCATCTAAATCATAGATGAACTGTGCAAACAAAATTGCGACTCACTAAAGTACTTCATTAAACCAGGCTCCCAGAAGATCTCTCCTTGGCAGTACTATACTAGCTTACAGGAGTTACTGGCAGAACACACTTCAAAGTGAGCGCCCCTCAGCTGGTCTTCTACAATGCAGCTGTCTCACTGACTCATGCCGGCCCCCACCCCCTCCTGTCCATGGGGATTATCAAGGATTCCCCATCATTTCCTTATAAAGTATTTCCACGGGGGGGTGGGGGGGGGCGAGAAATGGTCTATCATGTGCCTCGAACAATGAGTCATGTGTCTCTACTGAGAGCACTCCCCATATACCATTCATCTGCAAGTTGAGTCCAGTCCTGGCCTGGGCAGGTGTTCTGAAGAATTTAGAAAGCTTTTGAACTTCCCCTAAAGAGACCATTCTGTGAGATAGTGTCTGCAGGACTTGCTTATTGGCTCACGATGAGGCTCCTTTGGTCCCCAGATACCACAGCTCCATCTGATGAGATCACAGAGCAAAAAGGAAATCAAAGGAGAGCTCAAAAGAGAGGCAGGATTTGTGGATCTTGCACAGAAGCAGGGAGGGAGTGGGAAGCCTGGTGTGTGTCTGCTTACTCTTCTCTGTCGCCTTTCCATGCCTGTTCTATCTACATCGAAGAAACTCATCTGTGTGAAGGATTTTCTAAGCCACAAACCCCTCTGATTTTGTGGGTCCTACAGAAATCTAGACAAGTCGCTTCCTGCGTGTGAAACATTGTTCCAGGAATAAGCAGAGCTGCATTTTAGCCTCAGCTGACCATGATTTTCAGTGTGTAGGCACAGCAGGCAACCACTCGAAGCCTCCTTTTCTTATCTCTCACTTAAGCACAGTGATCAATGAGCTCTTTTCACTTGACAAAGTGCACCCTGGATGAATCCTCAGAGTATAGATGAGCAGCTACACAGATAAGCCTGACACTGATTAGGGTCAGGCTGACTCTGGAATGATAAGGATGTGCTGTTTTAGTCCAGTTTTACTCCTGTCTCTGGGCTACATCACTCAACACTGCAAAACTCCCACACCAAGAGGCCACTTCAAAACTGTCAGGCAAATGGTGGAGGTTGTGGCTCCCTCTAATTTCTCTTTCTTTCCCTGTCTTCCAGCCAATGCCTAAAAGTCTTATTAAAGAAGCTACAACAAGAAGGTATTTGAAAACCTAATGAGATGAAATTACCATTTCGAGGTCCTGTTAGGCACAACACAAAGATATCATCCCAGTTTTTTTCTTGTATTAGTTTCCTGTAACAAATTGCCACAAGCTCAGTGGTTAAAACAACAGAAATTTATTCTCTTCCAGTTCTAAAGGGCAGAGTCTGCAATGAGTTTTATTGGGCTAAGTTCAAGTTGTCCACCGGGCGCGTTCCTTCTGAAGACTCTAGGGGAGAATTTGTTCCTTGCCTCTTTCAACTTCTAGTAACTGCCAGCATTCCTTGGCTTTTGGCCACATCATTTCAATCTCTCTTCCCTAGTCACAGTGCCTTCTCCTCTTCTGTAGTGAATATCCCTCTGTCTCCCCCTTAGAAGATCACTTGTGATTGCACCCAGGATAATCTCCTCATGTCATTAACTTATCACATCTGGAAAGTCTCTTTTGCCATATAAGGCATTCATAGGTTCAGGGGAATTAGGACATAGCTATCCTGCCTAAAGGGAGTTGTGGGGTGTGAGTCATTAGTTAGCCTAACACAGTCCTGTTGACTCTGTGAAGTGAGAATCCTCACCTCCATTGCACAGAAGGAACTGGGAACATTTCATACATCTATAAATGGCATTGCAGGAATTAAGTCCAAGTCTGTCTAGTTTCAAATCACGGGCTTCTTTTTTTATACCATTGTACCCCACAACACCGATCAAATAACATTCTTTATAAGTTTCTGCAGTGGAAACCAAAGAGCCCAATATTTGACATGTGGAGACTTTGTGTGATTTTAAGCATGTCTCTTGACCTCTCCTCACATTGGTTTCCTCACCTGGAATATGGGCATAGCTTAACGTGTGAGGACTGAAATAATATTCATGCTTTGTAATGTTATTGGCAATTATGTGTTCTATTTACCACCATGCTTTGGGACGGCTGTGGGTAGGAAAGGTATAGCAGTAAGCCTGCCAGTGAGGACCAAGCCCAGCCCAACGGTCCTTCCCAAGGAGCACAGTGATCTCCTTGCCTGTGTGATACCAGTGAACCTCTAGGCCCTGCTGGGGGAGTTTCCAGCTCTGTGGCAAGTGATGCCACCCAGCTGACTCTGAATAGGGGAGAAGTTTCCACACTCCCCCTGAAGAAACAGAATATGTAAAGACTTGGAAAACAGTGGGAGAACAGGCCCTTAGAGCCCTCTATTGATTGCATAGGCAAAAGTAGTTCCTCTTTTCAAAGGAGGTCAATACAATTTCTCCCAGATAAATCTCTCAACACTAAACAGCCCTGTAGGAAAATTCTCATTTCAATGAGCGTGTGTGTGTGTGTGTGTGTGTGTGTGTGTGTTGCGGCATGTGCATGCCAGTATGCAGGGGAGAGTTATGAAGGGTATTTGAGTAAATGAGTAACCAACACTCAGGTCCATCAACCTGGGATTCTCATGGCCTGTAACAAAAGGAGCTGTGTACTCTTCATGTGTGTATACATGTTATTAGAACTTCTTATTTTAGTAAGAATATTTCTGGAAAATATCTGAGATTCTCTCTTTTCTATCATTTAAAGATGAGCAAATAAATTCCCCAGAGTAGAATAAGTGACCACCATTTGGAGATTACTTAGAATGCGGCCAGCATAAACATTTGACTGTATTTTCTTAATTCCGAGAACGACTCAGAAGTATCAGTTATGATTGTACTCATTTATAAGTGAGGACCTATAACAGGGAATCCAAGTAATTTGCCTACGGTCCTACTTTTCATAACTAGTTCGTGGTTGAAGTTGTGTGGAAGCCAGATCCATGCCCGATAGCTTTGCAGTTCCTGCGTTAGCACAGACAGACATGGACCTTTCGTTAAACCCTGCTGACTTTACACTCAAAGAAACTAAACCAAGGCCTTTCTTGCCTCATTAGATATTTATGCACAAATTCCATAATCACCCAGAGCGGTCTGAGTCCAAGCACGCCATCTTTGCCTTCAGGAAATTGTTAAAATAAACACATAAGGAAGCACCCCCACATACACACAGAATAGGACGTAGGGTCTGAAATCCACAACCTGGGTTTGGATCCTCTTGCTGCTGTTTATTATTCCTGTGTCTTGGACAATTTACTTAGCATCTCTATAGCTCACAACCCGCTGTCTGAAAATGGGAATAATATATAGTATAATAGGGTCTACCCAAGGGGCTCATTATAAAGATCACAGAACTTAATACATGCAAACTACTTCATGTGAGCCGTTGTTCACACAAAAAAATCTAAGGAAAACCAAGGAAGGAAATCAGGAAAAGGACAAATTATACTTCCTCATGAGTGTCTGGCTCAGCTGTGGCAAATCAGTCAAAGAAATTCAATCTTCATTGGCTTCAAAGCTGTGTGTTCCCTCTCTGACCCACATTGGGCCCAAGGGGGTTTGCCTCATTGTAGTCATCACTGCAGACCAGTAAACATGACCCAAACTACTTCCTTAGCCCTCGGGGGGGAATGCACAACCCCAGACCTTCTCACTTAGCCTTGGTCAATGCTGGTCTTTTGAACTCTCCTTCTTCCCCTTGGCCTTCAGGTAAAAGCAGTCTTCAGAATGTGTTAGCAGACAGGACAGCACCTGGTGGCTTCAAGCTCCTTCTCTCCAGCTCTCCCTGCAGAGCCCAGAAATACTCCCTGTGGAAGCCTAGAAGCAGGACTCCTGTGGAATAAGCACACTAGAGCCTTGCTGTGTGAGCTTTCAACTGAGCTTTGTGTGAGGGATCATTATTATTTTAAAAACCTGCCTAGGGCATCAGGTTTACTGGGCACGCTCTTTTCCACTCTCTTGACCTGCACCCCAGCTCTGAGTGGTCCTGGAGGTAGGGATTTTTACCTGTCTCACTCTTGAGAAATCTGAGTTTCAGAGAAGGGACATGATTTTCTCAAGGGAATTCACTTTGTACATGGCCAAGCTGGTTAAACCCAAACCACTTGTGCCTATCTTATGCCTTTTCCACTTTCTCCATCATTCAGCCAGTCAGTCATTTCATGGAAACATTAGTTGATTTCCCAGTGCTTTCGCATGGAAAGCACAGTTCTTGTCCTCAAGGAGCTCTCACAGTCCCATTGAGAAAATGGATGAATAAATCACTGATAACAAAAAATACTCTAATCATCTAATAAATAATTTCAAGTTTTTTGAAATTTCAAAAAACTCATTTCAGGTTTTATTGTTGACCTCTACCATAGATCATGAAATAGAGAAATGATATTCAAAATAACAAGTGGCATGGAATAGACACCAGTCATAAACAGATGCTGACAATAAACAGATTTATGAATAAACAGATGAAAAGTGTCTATCTTATAATCAATCTTATATAAAATAAGGTTGTGGAAACTCTCTTAGAACTACTCTGAAGTAAATCTTGAAAAATAATATAGGAATTTGCCATGTGGATAAAGTGGGAGAAGGGTTATTTTAGGGACAGGGTAATGTGCAAAGGCCCAGAGGCTTTTGAGTTATTTCTTTGACTTTTTTACTTAAAATGTTTAAGTTGCGCATTAGTTACAGATTGCTCATTAGTTACTAGGACACTGAAAACCAGGGAAGG
>NW_006297145.1:555128-563886 GCF_000327345.1 Myotis davidii | reverse complement strand
TCTTTCCACTCTGCCCTGCTGACCAGAAAATCTAATTATGGGTTGATTACACAGCTGATTTGCTCTATTCCAATAGACAGGGAATCTCTCCTTATCTTGCCACTCATTCAATGACAACTGTCCTCTGAGATTTTTTTTACCAAGGAAAAGTGCAAAAAGATGGATAAAAAGAGCACTGAACAAAGATTGGGGAACCTTGACTCTAAAAAAAGGCATCTGATTGAATGACTAGCCTATTGTGTGGGACGAGAGCGCCTGTGTTGTTTTGGAAGAGATTTCTGGGCAATTTAAAGTCACATGGGACCTTTGGATGGGAGTTAGCACTAGATGAATTCCAAGAAGAACAGGAGGACGTTGAGAACAGTGAGAGAGTGGATAAGCAGAGGTAGGAAGCAAGGGGTCCCTTGGGAAGTGGATGACAGACTTCTTTTCTTTTTTAATATATTTTATTGATTTTTTACAGAGTGGAAGGGAGAGGGATAGAGAGTTAGAAACATTGATGAGAGAGCAACATCAATCAGCTGCCTCCTGCACACCCCCTGCTGGGGATGTGCCCGCAACCAAGGTACATGCCCTTGACCGGAATCAAACTTGGGATCCTTCAGTCCGCAGGCCGACCCTCTATCCACTGAGCCAAACTGGTTAGGGCGGATGACAGACTTCTCCAAGAAATGGACACTCGGCTTCCTCGGATAGTGCCAGGCCTGGCCAATACTCCACTCATTGGCTGATCTCTTGGTGGAATGTATGACATTAACAGACCTTTAAGGAAATGAGAATGATTTCACCTGAGGCAAACCCCCATGTTCCTTCTAGCCTCCAGTCCACAGCCTACACCTGTGAATGAGCAACAACAAAATCCGTCTCTGGCTGAGAACTCCGTGCAGAGGTGGTGTTTACAAGCAGTACACTGTACTAAGAAGGATGCAATGGTAAGAGATCGGAAGCCAAGACGTGTGGCCTCTGGCAAACTGGAGGATGAGTGGTTATTAATCTCATAAATATCCTTTGCTGTAATGTCTCACATGGCTTGATTGCTCAGTTCTGACTGTGGTGACCATCTGCATGGAAAACAGCCATGCAGGCCTTGGCTAAGCCACCTCTCTGGGCTCCCCTTTTCTCATCTGTGCAATGGCTGTGTTGGCTACAATAATCTAATTTCCTTCTTGCAGTCTATGGGTAAAAAAGAAAGGCTTTCATTATAAAGCACAGCATGTCAAATATTCACATGTTCCTCCCTTCCTTCATTCAGTGAACATTTACTGAGCTTCTGTTATACCCAAGGCTCTGTGCTAGGCACAGAAAATGCAGGCATGGTCACTGTCCTCTAGAAGCCTAGAGTGGGGGAGGAAAACCTAGACATACATGGGCATAATTACACCATGGAGAGGCAATGAATGCTTCCTTATCTGTTAAAAGCACACATAGTTGTTAATATATATTGATTCTATATTATGTGTAAATGCAGCCTATATGCCATATGCACGGCTTATGTGCTATTCTAGTAGTTTATTCCTTAACCCAGGAGGTCCACTTGGTAGACGTTAGAAAGCCAAGAGGCATGGAAGCATTCACTACCGGTTGGAAGACACAGCCTTGTGCTACTACAATGTGCTTGGCTAAAACACAGAATTAAAAACTTCCAAAACAACTAACATTTGAATTAGCCAAAATGGTTCAAAAGTTCAAATGAGCTGTTGTATGACATGACTATTTATGGGCTTTCTTGCCGTCTGGGATGGTCAGTTAAGCAGAGAATCCTAGGATACCAGAGCCAGAGCGGCCATAGGGATAATCTTGTCCCACTTTTTTTAGATGGGGAAACTAAGGCCACAACAATAAAAATCTCAAGCGTAGAGGTGCCATCATTCAGTATTGAAAATAGGTGGCTAATTGAAAGTTGTTATTAGTGGTTAGTAAAAACCAAGCAACTCTGAATTAGCTCTCCAGAGTAGAGGAACGTATCTTCCATATTCAGATGTGGCAGCAGTGACGTCTGTACAAGCAGCGTTATAACCTCATAAGGCATTAAACATCATTTAAACATCAGCCTACAGTGCTCCTGGGCCTGGGAGTGTAACAGGAAGAGTGATGGAGCCCAGTGTTAAAACCTGATGCTTCCCAGGTGTATTCCCTTAGTGGAGTCACATTACTTCTCAGAGCCTCAGTCTCTTGTCTGTGTAAAGGTCAGACAGCACTTGGTGCCTGTCACAGGGTGACTGCCAGGATGTTACAAAATAACGTCCGTAAAGCACTTTGCATGGTACTCAATAGAGACCTAACGGAGGAGGTGCCACGATGCCTCATGTCCCTGGCCCTCCACTATCACAAAACGACCATGCGCCCTGACAAGCTCAAGCATGGGTGCCGTGCCCTGGCTTCTTCCCCATCCCCTCAAATGCCTGTGTGAGCCCCGAGGGTACTGGAGGCGTCCTAACCACCAAACCTATGATGACTCAGAGCTTGGAAGCCACCCACAGCAGGATGGAGGGCAGAGGCACAGCTTATGTGTCAAAGATTCAGTTGTTACTGGAGGGAGCAGGATGTTGCCACCCCAAAATGTGTTTTTTTGGCATGGGGAATATTTTAGGCTGATTGTTTTCAAGAAACAAAAGACTCAGGCAGGGCTTTTTGAACTTGCCCCCTTAACTGCCGAAAGGAATTTAAAGGATTGTCCAGGGTGGGCACTATCAGCAGAGATATCTACAAAGAATAGGGGGCAGGGCTTGAAGACCAAAGTCCCCTGTGTGTCCCATTGTCTCTGGGCGGCAGGCAAGTATTTGTTTTGTCATCTTCATGTGGTCTGCTTTCCTCCCCTTTGCAGCCCCACTTCTGCCCCTTCTCCTTCCTTCAGAATGGCACGTAAGCCCCACTGCCTGGCCATCTAGGGACTCTTCATATTCTTATGGAGCCCCCTACATACAAAATTCAATTTCATTTCCTCCTGTTAATCCATCTCACGCCAATTTAATTCTTAAACAGGGCAGAAAACCTAGAAGGGTAGAGAGACATTTTTTCCTCCCCAGACATTACTTTTTTTTCCTTTTGTTTGTGGCCAACACCTTTCAGCATCAAGAATAAGTCTCAGAGAACTTTCCCCGGGAGATGCAGCTTAGAAGACAGGACCAGGTGCAGGGCTTGCACCGGGTCAGAAAGCTGCTCCCTGTGGGGCACTGGGGCTGGGACAATGCCGCCTCCAGGCAGCTGGCATGGCTGCCTCCCAGAGGAGATGGGCTGATCTGGGCTGTGGCCCTGTCTCCACCTGCTGAGAACTAACCCTGGGCTATCTTTCTGCTGGCCCAGAGAAACCCAAACCTCCCCAGCTTCTGAAGGGCTTTATCTCCTCTTTCCAGGAACACATTTGCTTTCTCAGAGGTGCCACTGGGCAGCTGCCGCCCAGAGCCCAGGGAGCCCCGTCACAGTCACGTTTCCGCCCGCGGAGGTGCATAGCCAGACCCCCTGCTCCTGCTCCCGCTCCCTCCCCGGCTTCTGTCTCACAATCAGAAAAGCCGTTTGGGGCGCAAAGCAAAACTCACACATCACTCCCAGCTGCTCTGAGTCAGGGGCAGGAGGGAGGGGAGCAGGAATTCCTACTTTCGCCATAAATTGTATGCAAATGAGCTCTTTTCCTGGCAGAGAGCAGGCAGAGAGCTCTTTTCGTGAGCTAACCCCGCTCCTCCGCTGGGAGGGCTGTTCCTTTAATTCGCCAACTGAAAAAGTGGGAAAGGATGTCTGGAGGCGAGGCGTCCCATTACAGAGGAAGGAGCTCGCTATATAAGCCAGCCAAAGCTGGCTGCACTGGCCACAGCCGCCTACTGCCCCACGCTCTCCCGCGCACACACGCCAGCCCCTCCTCGGAACAAAGGCAGCGCGAGGTGGGGGCACTCTGGGGGCAGCCACCTGGGGAGCCCGCTGCTGCTCACCTCCAGGCACTCATTCCATGGAGCTGGTTCATTCAAGAATCTAGGTCGTTTCCAGCTCCGGAAAGGTAAGTCTGTTTCGCCCCATCACCAAAGATCGTTATGACATACTGTTTGCCTTCCTGGTACCAAGTGGGTTGCATTTTTCATAATTACAAAACTTTTGTTTTCTCTGCGCCGCTAGCAACGTGGGGTATTTATTCTGATCTGGGCGCACCTGGGCTGTTTTCTGTAAACTTTTGTCTGTTTGTTCTAGTTCTATGAATAGTCACACATGGAAGGAACTTTCGGTAAAAAAAGTTTTTATCTGCATTCTTCAGAGAGAAAATAAGAACTTTCGCTTCACTCCCTGCCTGGCTGATTCACCTGCGCAGGTTTCTGGGAGGGTTAGGGAAGTTGGTTTGCAAATTGAAGTTTGTCCATAGCGTTACACTGGGATGGGATAGGGGGGATTGATAGAAGATTGTGGAGATAACAATACACATTTACATCTAAACAGCCCTTACCTTACAGCTTTCCCTTTTGTATCACCCCCTCATTCCACAACATCCACCCTGTGGTCAGATAGGGGAAGGGGCGAGGGCTGGGGACAGGAGCCACAAGGTGAATCCTAGGGCCAGGTGACCAGACAGGCTCTGAGACCAGAGAGCTGGACACCCCTGTTATGAAGGGTGGGGACTCCCTTCGGATGCCTCCTCATCCACTGGTCCTTGGGCTGGGCACATGGGCATGTTCGGGGTACTTAGAGCCAGCAGTATTCCATATCTTTCTAGAATCACCTCTCCCTCCTGATTTCTCTTTAGAGAAAGCCCTAAGAGACAAATTCTCCCCCAGGATCAGGGGAGCGCTACTTCCCCTGGCTGACTGGAAAGAACACAGGGGTTCCTCTCTCTCATTGGTGCTGTAGGGGATTAAGAGCTCAGGTTTTGACACTGGGGATCCCTTTCGTATCCCCACCACTGCTACCCCATGTGTGATCTTGTTGAAAGTACATAACCTCTTTGAGCCTCAGTTTCTACTTCTCTAAAATGGGCAGGATAACTTCTGTTGTCGTTATGAAGAGAAAAGGAGTGATTGCTCCGTAACTGGAAGTTTGGATAATCATTGGCATTTCCCATAACTGCCCTCCCCTTGGAGGTTAAAAGGGGCACTTGGCCAACGTTGGATTGCTTCTCATGTGTTCCTCACCGGCCTGTCCCACTCCCTGGCATTTTATCTTGCCAGGTCTGAGGTGTCTCACTAGGCTGGCAGGTCGGAGTCTTGGCTGTATTTTACAAGCAGGAGGCTGTGTTGGCACAGGTTGGGAGAAAAGGGAGCCGCCTGGGGCTGATAGAAATGCCGGGTTCTGACTCCAGAATGCGCCGGGTTTTGAGTTCGGGCCTTTGCAGATTCTAAAGCTATCAGCCATAAAGCACGATGCTGCCGGGGGACGCTTTGGAAATGCTTTCTGCCCAGAGGGAGAGCAGGGAAGAGCCCCGCTTGAAGAATGAATACTTCTTTCTCAGGTTTTGTGGACTCCCCCCCGTCACCCTTTTTATGGAGCTTTCCCATATGTGCTTTGGAAATAAGACCTGCTGCCCACCCAGCCTGCTTTCCGCCTTGTCCTACACTATGACAGGCCCAGCTCAGGTCTGGGGCAGGTTTGTCCCGTGCTAAGGACCCTGTGGAAAGTTTGCTGGCATAGGGTGTATCGGAGCCCTTTGCAATAGATGTGAATGCACTTCGGCCCTGTGAGGTGTGATGAGGTGACGCGACATGTTTGGGGGAAGAAAAGGGCGCACAAGATGAATATTCTCTGATTTGCTAAACAGAATGTAGATAAAGATTGAGAGGGGGGCTGCTAAACTTAGTTGTTAAAGTGTGTTTTTTAATGCTTTGTTTGAAATACCTAGTTTCCCTATCTCATCTCCCACTATCTCCGCAGCCCCCAAGACGTCACTGACCTTTCAGCCCTCAGCTTTGTCATCCGTATAAAGAGGATGCCGATCTTAACCTCACAGAGCTCAGATGAGATCATATGTGGCAAATTCTTGGCACAGTACCTGGCACATAGTAATGGCTCAATAAACGGAGGCTTTTCTTGGTTTAATTGTTTACAGGGACTTATCCAAGACTAATTGTTCTCAGACAATGGTTTTCATATTCATTAAATGAAATTGAGGGCAAAACCCCAATATCTGGCAGGGAAATGTGGGGCTGATGGGGCTGAAATGGGGATGAAGGGTCCAATACTCACCTTGTTGCTCTCAGCCTCTGGGACATTTCCACAGAACCTTGAACACAGAGCACACAGGTAAATGCAATGAAGCCAGGTGGTGTGCATCTAGGCTGCAATTTTTCACTTTGGCAAGGATCTGTGCCTCTCCGAGTTCCACCTCTAATGGAAGTTGGAGCAATTTCCTAAGTAGTACAGTAGACAAGAATATGTGTGGGAAGTACAAAATGCTAAAGGAAGGATGATTTTCTTACTTTACTTTTATTGTGAATCTATTACAGATGTTCCCATCCCCCCTTTGCCCACCTCTGCCAACGCCCCGACCCCTTCCCTTGGGCATCACCACACTGTCGTCTGTGCCTATGGGTTATGTATGTATGTTCTCTGACTAATCCCTTCTTCTTTCACCCAGTTCTTCCCTCCCCTCTCCTCTCCGACAGCTGTCAGTGTGTTGCATGCATCCATGCCTCTGTTTCTATTTTCTTCTCAGCTTAATAAAGGCCATATATGACAGACACACAGCCAACATCATACTCAGTGGGCAAACACTAAAAGCATTTCCCTTAAGATGAGAAACAAGACAGGGATGTCTGCTTTCACCACTCTTAGCAACACAGTGCGGAAGTCCTAGCCACAGCAATCGGACAAGAAGGATGATTGCTTTAATTAATGTAATGATAATCTATAGGCCCTTTGCATATATCATCTCACTAAGTAGCCACATGTCCCTGAGAAATGGACCGTACCTCTATTAGACAGAGACATGGCTTGAAAAGCAAAGAGAATGAGACCATTTTCCTGAGTTCTAGGTCTCCGAGGGATGGAGCCAGACCCATGTCCCCATAACCCCCAAATCAGAAGCACATTCCACTGTGTACATGCCAAATGCTGCTGCTTCTTGAGCTACCTTTAGAAGGAATAAACTTTCTTTCTGACTAAATCTGCCCCTCCAGCCAGACTGTGGCAACCCATAAATTCAGTGGTAGCCTGATCATATAACCAGAATGGAATTTGGAAAGGGAATTCACGCTGACAGAATGAAAAACACGTCCCTCTTAATCCTACCCTTTCTAACGCTCACAGGGAACTCAGAACGCCCATTCTCTCCTGCCCCTTGATTTCTATAGACATACACCCATGCTTCCCTTTTTTTTTTTAATTTTCACCCTAGGATATGTTTTGAGAGAGAGAGAAGGGAAGAGAGAAAGAGGGGAAACATTGAAGAGAGAGAAAAACATCAGTTGGTTGCTGCCCATATACCCCCACCCGAGGATGGAATCCAAAATCTAGATAGGTGCCCTAACATGGAATCCAACCCAAAAACTTCTGGTGTGTGGACGACACTCCAACCAACTGAACCGTCTGGCCGTGGCACACCCATGCTTCCTTATAGGGAAAACATGTCCATCTAGCTTCAAGCACAAGTCCCTCCACACTAAATCGTGTCCGTTTGAAAAGCAGAAAAGCAGGTACCATTTAGTTGACTCTTAATGCACAATCTCTTTGTGATGGTTAAGTACACACACACTCAAAATGGTTAATGTTGAAGGTTATACTATATCGCATGTATGACAGAAGGGTTTGACTGTGGTTTCTCATAATTCCCACTCTAACACTGAAAGTTATGAATGACCAGCTCCATTTTATGGCCAAAAAAAAAGTCGAGGCTCAAGGAAGTTAAGTGACTCATCTGAGGTTTTCCATAAGTGAGGAGCAGAGTTGGCTTTGAACCCAAGCCTTCTGGCTAAAGCCCTCCCATTCTTTCCACTACGCTGCCTTTCCCATGAAGGCAGGCCAGGCTTACCTCTTACAGAACCTTGAGCAATGTCTCCCAGTGATTGGCCAAGTGGTAGAGAAGCCCCCAACCCATTGCTGTCTATTGATTTTATGGAATGGCCCGGCATATATCATTTTTCATGGCCCTCAGAAAAGGTCAACCTTAGTGGGGCCCTTCTCTGCCTGGAAACAGAAAAGTTCAAATTTCAGCCCTGGGAGAGAGAAGAATGATTCTAGAGGTAGCAACAAGGTCATTACCACTGATTTTTTATTGCAGAAAGATGCTCACACATTTCCATGCAGGACAGTGGGAGCTCTGCCAGGGAAAGCAGGGCTGTAACTGTACCTGCACCCTCTCGACAGCCAGGTGAACCAAACACCTGGTTT
Organism: Myotis davidii; assembly: GCF_000327345.1. Lineage (NCBI taxonomy): Eukaryota > Metazoa > Chordata > Mammalia > Chiroptera > Vespertilionidae > Myotis > Myotis davidii. The sequence continues at coordinate 555,588 of NW_006297145.1, read as the reverse complement.
TAAAAGGGCTAACGGGGAGAGCCTCAAACTGGTGTGCAGCCTTGGGGCATGAACTCCGGGAGGATCAGGAAATGGCTGTAGGTTCTGAGCCACAAACTCCCTTATAGCCTCGGAGAGGAGGGTAAGAACTCAATCCCTTCTCACTTTGAGGACATGACAGGGAACCCCCTTGAATCTAATCCCAGGCTAGAATGAACACTTTCAACATGTGGGAAACATTAGATGAAGTCTCCTTTCCAAGGGGGAAATCCCCCTCAAACTCCAGGCAATATTGTCACCCAAGACAAAAACAGCAGTGGCCTCGCTTAAGAGAAAAGTCTGTGTCCTACCTGATTGTAACCTGGGACCAGACCTTTTTTTCCCCTCTCTCTCTCTCTCTCTCTCTCTCTCTCTCTCTCTCTCTCCTAGTTATGCCCTTAATTAAGCCCAGAAATCTTACTCTGTTTCCTTCTCCTTTGTC
>NW_006297145.1:553443-555026 GCF_000327345.1 Myotis davidii | reverse complement strand
TGTTGTCTCCTCTCTCTCTCTCTCTCTCTCTCTCTCTCTCTCTCTCTCTCTCTCCTAGTTATGCCCTTAATTAAGCCCAGAAATCTTACTCTGTTTCCTTCTCCTTTGTCTCATGCTTCCAGTCTCTCCTGAACTTAAGCAACCACCTCGTTCAGTGCTTAAGTAGTCCCTCTGATCCTCCACCACTGGAGAAAATGGAAATGCTCTTGTTGAGATAAGACCATGAATGGAAAATCCCTCCCATGTCTATTTTAGTGTATTTGTTAATGGAAATGATAAAAATTATTTCATGCCAACTTAGCTCAGATTTTTAAAATTTCCTGCAATTCACAGATCCTCCATGATGCAGCTGTAGTAACCCAAATAGGTTTAGTTGGCCCTTGAGCCCTCTCCAAACACCTTATGTCAAGAGCCAGAGGTATTTCCTAAGCTCTGAGTAGACAGTTTGCTTTAGAATTAACTGCTGATCAACTCTGACCCTGGAGGAGGTGAACTGGCTGCTACTAACTTCTGCATGCACGTGTCCAAAAAGTTCTCCTAGGAGGGGCCTTGGGAATGATCGTAATAGCCAGTGTTTACTGAGCACTCTACAGGCATTATGCCATTGAATCATGCACTGTCGTTCCCAGCAATTCAGACACGGGAACCTGAGGCTGTAAGTTTAAGTAGCTTCCTTCCCCAACATCACACAGAGAGTCATTGCTGGAGCCAGAACTCAGAGCCAGTTTCAAATCCCAAGCAAGTGTTTATAATCCGCCTGGTAAGCAAGTCATGCTCAGCCCATAATTCATCTTCTGACACCAGAGAGGGCAGACACAGCAAAGCTGAGGAAGAGTCCGACTCTTGTCTTCCCAGCCCTCGTGTTCTCTTCCGCAGGGTTGCCACTGTTGGGACCTCTAACTTGCTCCTTCAGGTTTCACTTCCTGTAGACACTCAGTAGAGTGCATTGTTTCTGATGTCATATGCTTCCTCTCCTGAGCTCTGAGCTGTAGGAGAATGAAGCCTGATGCACTCCTCATCTCTCCCACTGTCCTGAGACCTGGGGCCTGGACGCACAGAGTCAAGTACAGCCTGAGTGAGATGAGTGTGCCTGGCAGTCTGGTGTACACACCCGCTTCCTGGTTCCTGCTTCCCCCAGTGACCCCCATGTATCACAACTGATGAAGGGCTCCCCCTCCATCCGACTGCATGCCATTGAGGTCAAGTACATCCATGAGGACAGGTCTTTATCCCCTGAGTTCTAGGACTCAGAGGGATGGAGCCAGACCCATGTCCTCATCTCCCCTAAATCAGAAGCACATTCATTGCCCTTCTCCCCAACCTATTCCTCTATTAGCAAATGTAATGAAGCTAAAATCTAGGATTAATTCTGTCGCCCTTTCCACATTTTTTACTACCCTTCCATATACCAAATCTTGTGGACTCTTCCGCCTTGACAAGTAAATCACTGCCTACTACTCATAAATCTACCATTTACATTTTTAAAGGGTAGTTCCGTACCGAGGGCAAATACTTAGCACAACTAAGAGAGTTGCTGGTGGTGGACTTTAGGTGGACAAGGGATCTTTGGAGCAATAGCGGGC
>NW_006297145.1:542027-553418 GCF_000327345.1 Myotis davidii | reverse complement strand
GGGGGGGGGGGGTCAACACTCAGCCTCCAGATGGGTTCAGAGAGAAAACCACCTTGAGCAGGTACACCTTGAGTTCTTCTGAAGTGGCCTGCCCTCTGAGTACTTATGCCCTGGGCCCTGGGATGGTCACAGAGATGGCTTTGGCATATATGGAACCAAGGAGTCCTCTGTATTCATTATCTATTGCTGTCTAACAAACAATATCTATTGCTGTCACAGAATAGTGATCTAACCTCTAGGTGTAAGTTGTTAGAAAATAAACAAAAAAGTCTCCCTAAAATGCATAGAATACTGAAACCAAAAGGGCTCAGCAATCTCCAAGCCAGGGGTTTGGCCACTGGTTGTAAAGGCTGAGGCTAGGCCAGCCAGACTTGCTTAGTGGTTGAGCATCAACCCATGAACCAGGAGGTTACGGTTTGATTCCCAATCAGGGCCTGGGTTGTGGGCTCAATCCCCACCCAGTAGGAGGCGGCTGATCAATGATTTTCTTCACTGATATTTCTCTCGCTCTCTGAAATAATTAAAAACTTACTTTTTTTCAAAAGGCCGGGGCTGCTCTCAACCTTATTTCAACTAAAACACCACTACTTTTATCTGTTTTGCACACTGAGCTTCCTTGTGAAATGTCATTTAATGAAAGAGTTCTGTGACCAAAAAAAAAAATAAGAGGTTTTGTGAATTGGTGGCCTAGTTTATTCCCTTCACTTTAAAGATAGTGAAACTGAGACCCACAGAGGGAAAAAAATCTAAGATTTCATGCCAGTTGGCAACAGGGTCAGGACTGAATTGTAGTTCCTTTGACTCTTGCTCTTGGAAGCCAGAGACCATATAAAAAGTGTCAGAGTTAATACATTGTTTAAAAGGGAAAAATTAACAATTTTACTCTTTGGCGTACATGGAGCAAGGAGTCCTCTGTATTCGTTATCTATTGCGAACAAACAACACACATTTCTTGTGTTACGGTCTCTATAGGTCAGGATTCCATGCTCAGCTTAGATGGGTCTTCTATCTCAGGGTCTCTAACAAGACTACCATCACAGGGTTGGCCAGGATTGAGGTCATGTCTGAAGGTTGGCTTCTAAGCTCACTCAGGTGGCTGTTGGCTGGACTCAGTTCCTCCAGGGCTGTTGGATTGAGGGCTTCAGTTCCTTGCTGGCTGTTGGCCCAAGGCCACTCTCACTTCCTTCCACCTGGGTGTCTCCAATATTGACATTTGCTTCATCAAAGCCAGAGAGCCTGTCAGCAAAACAGACATCACAATCTTGTGTAGCCTAATAGTGCAAGTGACATCCCATCACTTTAGCCATATTATATTGGTCACAAGCAAGCCACTAGACCAGCGATGGCGAACCTTTTGAGCTCGGCATGCCAGCATTTTGAAAAACCCTAACTTAACTCTGGTGCCATGTCACATATAGATATTTTTTGATATTTGCAACCATAGTAAAACAAAGACTTATATTTTTGATATTTATTTTATGTATTTAAATGCCATTTAACAAAGAAAAATCAACCAAAAAAATGAGTTTGCGTGTCACCTCTGACACGCGTGTCATAGGTTCGTCATCACTGGCCTAGACCATCCCACACTCAAGGAGAGAGAATAACACAAGATTTGATGAGCAGGAGGCAGTATCATTGGGAACCATCTTAGAGTGCCTTCCCAATGTCACCAATTTCCGACAACTTCTCATCAATGACAAATTTATCCAACCCCCCTGTACTTCTGTTGATGATGAGTAATCAATAATATGGCTGCCACTAAGGAATACTGTCTAGTTTAAGCTTCTCTTCCAGTTATAAGGTGAAGCCAAGTGTTTTGCATTAAATGTTATAGTTCATTGGGGAACCATGCTTCCTCTTAAACATCACCCCAGGGCACAATCTTCCAAGGCAAGGACTTCAAATGTATTTTATTCAAAGGCATGACATTCAAAGTGACCCAAACTGAAACTGATTCATTGCCCTTCTCCCCAACCTATTCCTCTATTAGCAGATGTAATGAAGCTAAAATCTAGGATTAATTCTGTCGCCCTTTCCACCTTTTTTACTAGCCTTCCATACACCAAATCTTGGGGACTCTTCTGCCTTGACAAGTAAATCACGGCCTACTCATCACCCCCATCACCCTAGTTCAGGCTGTGGCACCTCACAGATGGAGCACTGCAACAGCTTCCCATTGGCCCCCATCCACCAGTCTTACTTCGGTTGTAGCAGTCACATTCCTCCTAAGCCTAAAGATTTTCAAATGGTTCTCTTCTGACTATAGGAAAAATTCAGATTCCCAGCCTGGTGTTCAGTGTTTTTCATGATCTGGCTCCTGGTCTCCAAATGTCCTCCCTACAAGCCAATAATTCCATGCCTTACATGCCCTCCCAAATGCTATTCTCTTTCCTACTCACAATCTCCTTTCAAAATTCAGCTTAGAAACCACCTTCTCCAGGGAAATGAGATGACCCTTTCCCCCTTGTTTTTCTCTATCATTATCATGCCATTCTGGAATTGCCTGTCTGCTCACAGGTCGACTCCTGCTAATGAAGTTCTTGAAATGCGAATCTGTACCCATTTTATCTGTAACTGAGCTCAACTAGAATAAAATTAATTCTCAATAGCAGACAGCAGTCCTTGTTGTTTCCCAGGTTTGGACTTCCCCTTCCTCAGCAGATTTTCATACTTTGCCCTCTAGTTTCTCAGCCCTGCAGAGTGATGTCATAGCATGACAGGAGGAAGCCAGCACAGCCTGGGGACACACACTGCAAGGAGTGTCCTTGCTTTCAGAGGTGGCCCTCAGTATCACAGCATGCACTGCCTGGGGTTTTGTAAAACCAGTACCAAGGACAGAGGAGGCCCGTCTGGGGATTTGAGGCTGAGTCACAGGAGATAGGAAAATCTGGAGGTTATAACAAGGGTCAGCCTACAACTAGTGGGAGGCAGGAAAGGGCTCAAGGAAGGAATGGAGACAAACAGTTCTCTGCCTTAGGATATGGAGAAATTCACAGCCCAGGGGAAGGATTGGATAATAACTAAGAGTATGGCTTTAGCATCAGAAAGTTCTGGGTTCAAGAGGTTGCTATGTGCTTGTTATGTGATCTTGGCCAAGTTACTTCCCTAAGTCTCATATTTCTCATCTGCATTAAATGAAAAATAGCAGCACCTACTTCATAAGGATATTGTGATGAGTAAGTGACATAATGCCAGTGTATTACTTAGCACAGAAACTGGAACTTACTTTTTTTTTGTCTTTGTTTTTGTAATGGTTCTTAGTAATAAAGTATTTCCCAATAATGTATTCTGTAGGGTGCACCTTAAAAAGTATTCTATGACCAGAAGAGTTTGAGGAATACTTGAGACTGGGTCCTGTTCTTGGAAATTCATAGTTCATATGTCCACTAATACATAGTTCTAAGGGTTGGAGAAAACAAGATCCTCTTATTTGTGGAGTTTACATTATGGTGGAAGAAGGTAGACAATGAAAATTAATCAAATAAATTCATAGTACAATTTCAGGTAGATATTTTCTAAGAAGGAATATAAAACACAATAAGGGAACAGACAATGACTGGTGGTGTGAGGTTGATCTCTTAAACAGGGTGGGACATGGAGGTGACGTTGGAGCAGAGATATGAATGAAATGAGGAAATGAGCTCTGTGGGCAGTGGCTAGGAGTTAGGATTTTCTTGTGTGTGATTAGAAGCCAAAGGGAGATTTTGGATAGAAGAATGCACGACCTGAGAAATCTTATAGCAGCTAATCTATTCAGCTTTGTTTCAGCCAGTATCCCCAAACTTTTTTTCACCTTTTCCTAGAGGCATCTACCTAAAAACATCTTGGAGTATAGTCCAGTCCGTTCTAAACTGGAGCACAAAGCTTTGTAGAATTTAAAAGGACTATGAATTTGCTCCCCTCACCTAGACCTACAGTAATCAGCCAAACAAACCACTTGAGCCAAAACAGGCATGCCCAGAACAAGAAAACTAGCTCTAGGGGTATAGACAAGCAGGATGTCACCCTAATTAACAACTCTTTTTGGCTAAGATGATCAATGAGCACAGCCAGGCTTCAGCAGACCCTGGAACACCATCTCAGGCCAAAAGAAACTTGCCAACATCTTCCTCGAAGCTAATAAGCATTTGCAAACAGTACACCTTGGCTTAAGCACCCTCCAAAGGGGAAGTGTATAAAACTTAACTCCCGCCAGAGGCTCTGGAAGGAAGACAGAGGTCAAATATTTCAGTGCCTACGTGTGAACAGCCACCAGATTGCTGCTGCAGGTCTAGGAAATAGAAGATGAGGGGGTCTGCTGGGGCTCTAAGCTCTTATTTTATGAAACAGTGCTGATTTCCCCCCTTATACTAACTGCAGAGAGTTGCTTGATGAGTCAACCTGGTAGAAGTTCAAAGTCCAAAAACTGACTGTCTAGGCCAGCTGCTGACCTTCCCAGAGTATCAGTTTGGCTTTTCAATAGTCATAATACCTACCTCACCAGGCTGCCGTGGTAAGTGATAATGGATGGCATCTATAACAGAAACATCTAGCATAAGGCTTGGCACAAAACAGGTATGTAGTAGCCTGGCAACAAACGGTTAGTTTCCTTCCTGTCTAGTTCAATCTGAATTTGGTTTTTATAATACTAGTTGCCATTTATTAACTAACTACTATATTCCAGCACGGGTCACCATATACTGAGTAATGGCCTACTTTTGTAAATAAAGTTTAATTGGGACAGCCGTGCTCATTTATGCCATGTCTATGGCAGGCTACACTCTCTCTACAATGGGAAAATTGAATTTGTGGCAAGAGACCATCTGTCTGAAAGCCTAACAGTACTATCCAGTCACTTGAAAAGAGTTTACTGATACCTGCCAGTCAGTGTGCTAAATTTATATGCATAATTTTCAATCAGCAGAACTAGCAAGGTGGGTATTATTATACTTATATATAGAGAGAGAGATTGAAATAGAAATACTCATCTAGTCAGTCCCTCTCCAAAAATATATGCCAAACTCTATACCTGAAGGTAGCGTAGAAGAATCTTAGAAGAGTTATTCATTTGTATGTTTCTTGCCATTTTGCCCCTCATTATCTCTCTCAGGCCAAATATCTTGACTTTTCTGTCATATGCTAAATTAAATGATCCTGTCTAGAAGGGGATTTCCCCCTTTTCTTAGTTATTGCTTGTTTACTTGTTCATCTAAGTTCCTTCCTTAAAAAATAGAAGTTGTAATGTCTAGACCTTCTAAATCCTCAAACTAATTTCTTGGAACCCATGCTTTTTTTTTTTTTTCCAGATAGTACATAGCGTGAGGTCCAATTTTCCAGAAAGTAGAGATGTTTAAGCTCCCCTGTCTGCTACTTCTCACTTTATCTTTCTCTCACTCACTCTCTCTCCAGGCCATCCTCAAGCAGAGTAAGCTGTTTCCCGGGGCTTTGAGGATTTGCCCAAGACACAGATATTACAGTACATTTGGCTTTGTGCCTCCCCTCAAGTTAAAAATGTAAAAAAATACTCATGCACACCCCAAATCCCCAACATCATTCTCCTAAGAGGTCCCATTTGAGGAATCTAACAACTCTACTTTCATCAATGATGTTGAATTTCCCTCTGATACTTATTGCATAAATTTACTTCTTCAACCTGAACAGTGAATCTTGCTTTATATGATGTCCCAACTCAATGGCATTTGGTAAGTGTCAGGCGCAGGATAAATGTTAAACTGTTTGCCTCAATCTTAGTTTAACTTGCTAGAGAGCCTCAATCCTTACCATTCACAGGTATATCGTTACTCCTGCACAGGGGGGACAAAAGTAGTCTTACCGTTGTGAGTATGTGAAACCGAGTCTGTTCTTGTATTATTTATTAATTATTGTACTACTTTCCATACAACTGTAAACCCACTTTTGCCCTATCCTTTATAAGGAAATGAAAAGATAAAGAGTCTAAGAGTAATGTTCTTCAAACACTAAACAACCGAGCTTGGGAAACACTCTATAAATGCTCCCCTTCTTAGAGATTTCCAGGGAACACAAACACTTTAAAACCCTGGGAAACCTCAAAAGCTGTGTAATTTGCTTGGTTTCAAAGAGCATTTGGTTCAAAATAGCAGTTGCCAAAAATGTTTAATTAGAAAAAATTTCCCCTTGCATTAATACCTGTCAGCATGTTAATGTGGCTTGAACAGCTAAATTCAATCAAAGTCGAGGGTTAGAAATATCTCTATATTTCAGGCTCATGGGCAGCTCCTCCTGCTCTCTCTGTACGTCATAAAGGTTTTTCATGGCTAATATTTATTCTGGACCCTGACCACTGAGTCCTTTTGAAGTTAGTCCTAATTTAGTCACAGAAAAACCACCCTTTGACATCATTAAAGGACTACAGCAAAGCTGATGGGCAGGAATGGGGTCTCTGACTCATGAGTCAGTCCACCAGAATTAAGTCCCTACTGCCCTTTCCAGATGCATGACCATGAGCTGGGTGAGCCTCAGTTTCCTCATCTGTAAACTGAGAAAAATAAAGGCAGCTACCTCAGAGATCTGGGGGAGGATTCCATGAGATAAGACAGATAAAGCAGTTCCTGGCATAGGTGTTTTCTATCGATGTTAGTTATTACGATAACATTCAAATGACCCCATTTTGAGAAATAAAGTAGGTGATGAAAGTGTGTCTGGAGTAGTCTTAGTTGTCCCTGGATGTCCAGTCTTAGAGGCACATTTCCGTTTCGGGAGTCAACGTTTATCAAAATGCAAACATGGCCACAGAATCCTTCTCAAAGCAGTTCTGGGAACCACATCAGCTAACTGAGGTGGATATATGAACGAAAACTGAATTGTCATCCCAAACCAATTCAACCTCTTCACCAATTCATGAACTTCTACAATATCATGGTCTATTTTTAAAGATATATTCCATGTTATGGAGCTTGCTCATAGGGGAGGACACAAAGAGAAAAGGAGATTAGGTGTTAACATTTAGTTAGCATTTAGTATTAATACTCAGGCTTCTATTCTATTCACTGTCTCCAACAATCCTGCAGAAAGCTCTATTTTACATGTGAAGAAGCCACAGTTCGGAAAAATTATAGGACTTTGTCTCAGGTTCCCAAGCAGGTAAACAGAATTTGAACTCGGGTCCTCCTGACTGAGAAAACTATGTTCTCTCTCCCATCACAGTACCTCCTTCAGGCTTTTCAAGGCTTTTCGAGGCTGTATCTTTGGCATTGGATGGCTGATTATAGCTGACATAGGCCATTGTGTCAGAGCCGTTTTCAGAAAATCTCGAGTTTAGAGTTACGTGTCCACCTAGAACCTGTCCTACCTAGATAAATCTCTTTAATTTTAACCATGGTTGAAGAGCTCAAAACCACTTTCCAATACTGTGAAAGAGTCGACCAGATTTCTTAAAATTCTGGATGAAGGCCAAAACAGAGGAGGCCATTTTTCCATTGGGAAATGAATGCAAATGTATTTTTGAAGCTTTTTTGGGGGGGAATTTTTTAAGAATCTATGTTGCTGCCACTTGGTCAGACCATTTTTTATTTTCTTTTCTGTCTAAGCAAGAAATATAAGAGGAAAAGCAAGTGCTCTGCAGAATTTTTATTTCAAAAATTAAAACCAGACCATACCAGGGCAGTTTGTGGTCTGAATGTATCAATGGACCTAGTCATATTTCATCTGAGCTTTTCTTAGGTATACTAAGCCACAAATAGGAACCTCAGTATTGTGTCTGGGTGGAAATATTTTATGGATTAAGATTTGGGCTTAATTTGGCTGGTAATGAAACTTCTGTTAGGAGGATGGGAGAGAGGAAGCCACGAAGCACCACCTATGCTTAAGTCAAATAGCTAAAGAAAGAACACAGTATTTGGGAGGTGTTGTACTAAGTATTGGCCATTTGACTTGGGTCTAAAATAAAAACCAAGCCCTGGCTGGTGTTGCTCAGTGGTTGGAGCATCATCCTGTACACCTGTACACCAAAAGGTCACAGGTTCAATTCCAGATTAGGACACATACCGAAGTTGTGGGTTGGGTTGGATCCCTTAAAAATCAATGAAAACATGTCCTCATGGAAGGATTAAAAAAGAATAAAATAACAACCAAAATCAAGTTAGGCAGAAATATTGCTGAATTAGCAGTGGACCATAGGTAATTAGAACCAAAGGGATGCTAGAATTGGAGCCACACACCTTTGCTTATTTTACAAGAGAGTGGCTGTGACTTGCCCAAGATCACCCGAGCGTTTGTCAGAACGGTGGCTCAGAGCTCAGGAACTCTTGGGATGTTGACTAGAATCCCGTGGGAAGGAGCCTTGTCTGTCTTGGCTACTTTCATAACCCCTGTGTTTAGAGGGGTGTCTGGCACATAGCACATGGTTACCGAATAGCTGAAGGAATAAAAATGAACTAATTCCAGGAGTGCGGCTATGATGAATTCCTTGATGTATCTTGCCTTAGAAGAGATCACAGGAGAATTATTATACGAGGCCTTCAGGAAAATAAGAGGATGTGTTCATTTATTAATTTCATCAGTATGAGTACCTGCTGTATATGAAATCAAGAAATATATTCAGCTTTATTTTATTCTATATCAATATGTTGTGCATTTACTATGTTCTAGACACCATGATTGATGTTGGGTATTTAGAGATAAATGACTCAGATATAGTTCGTATATTTGTGGAATTTACAGTCTACAAATAGTCTAACTGTGTGCATTATAACTATAGAAGGGCTAACTGCACACACACTAACTGCTTACTGTCAACATAAATACAAGATACAATTTGCTTCTTGCTCTAAAAGAGGAAGATATACATCCATAATAAAGCTACCCCAAATCATTTTCAGAATGGCATATGATAGAAATACCACATCAAGTATTCTGAAAAATTCAGAAGAGGGAAATGTTACCTGTAAAAACTTCTAATAATAATATTTTTAGCTTTATCTTGAAGGGCAGATTTGTGCATTCAGAGATGTCAAAAGAGCTTTCTAACAGCCTTCAGGGCATCTGGAATCTTCTCCCAGTGATAACTGAAATGTAACAGTATCTCCAGGTGTCCCTCGGCATGCTTTCTCTCTTCAGCACCCACAGGCTACAGACACCGTAAGTCCCTAATTCCAGGGAATTCATAGTATTCTCCTTTTGAGCCAGGTGTCTGGAAGTCCTATGGATAGAGCTTGCCTCTGGCCTCAGACCATAGCTCCTTTCCTTGGCCCTCCAGGACTGACGGCCATGTAACATGGTGGTTCAGTGCATTTATTTTTGACTCAGATGGACCTGCATTCAAATCCCAACTCTGAACATGCACAAGCCACTTAATTATTCCACACCTCAGTTTTCTTTTATCTGCAGAATGAGAAGCTACTGCTTCCTGTCATTGTATGAGAATCTGAAATTGGAGATTTAAAATGCTCAGCACGGACTCTGGTCATTCGGACCAGCACTGCTGAAACTTGCTTGTGTATGTTCTAGTTTCTGAGATTTCTGGAGTCAGAGAACCAGTCCTTACTGGCCCAGTCTCCCCAGCACCCAGCACATTGTGCAGCACATAGTAAGTAAACAGCAAGCAGTTCTTAAAGGAAACTTAACATTTTTACTCTTGCTGGTGGCTTGGAAGCATGCACCGTGTTCTCAATCTACAGTGACCCTTAAGAATATCACAAATATTAAATCCACGATACATCCATTTAAAATCTACCAGTATTTCATTTTTAGGAGGAAACTGTAAGCTTTATGATCATAGGGAACATGCCTATCTTCTTCATTTTTGTATCCCTCATACTTAACACAGGGCTTGGCACCTGGGAGGTTATTTGATAAATATGTACTGAAAAGATGGGTAGTTATATAGATGAATGGATGGAGATATAGATGGAGGGATGGATGATGATTGGAAAATTGAAGAAATATTACAGGAGCAAGAAATCTGGAAATCTCTTAACACAGATGTTCTCCAAAATCCCATTGCTCATATTTCTCTCTGGAGACCATTAAATTGATCACAGACTAAGAATTACTAGAAACCTTTCATATGCAGTTAATTTTGAAGTTCTCCCAGTAATCTGGGAAAAGAGAGAAACCTCAATCAAATTTCTAAATCAAGAGGCAGTATCTGTAGGTTTAATATCAGCTTTATCACTAATTAGCTGGTGGCCCTTTCTGGGCATTTCAGTTCTGTTTTTCTCCTTCATGTCGCATACTCCGTCTACTGAGTTCGACATGGCTGCCTGAAGTGATACACTCAGCGATTCTGAAGTGGGCTCCACAGAAGTATGTGGGTAATGATTAGAAAGAAACTGCCTCATATCATTCTGCCATGCACACCAGAGGCATATCAGGAGGCGGGGGAGGGGCACAGATGGGCCACTGGAGTCGGTGAACTTACAGTTGCACCTAAGCCCTGCTCAAGTCTCATTTTAATTCTTTAATCTGATGTTTGTCCATGTCTGTGGAAAGTGTTGCAAATCTGAGCCAAATGTTTCCCGTCAGGAGCAATGTCTTGGAAGATTAAAAATCACAACAGCCTGTTCTGGAGAAAGCCTGGCTGAGCAGCGTGGCCAGCCAGCCCAGGAGCAGCACAGCCTCTTGGCCGGTACTAACCTCCCTGAAAAGGGCTCCACCCAGGCTCATGGGCGTGCCTGTCTTGCTACTGAAGTAGAATAGAAAGGCTAGGAGGAGGCCAGACTATGGCTATAGCTTGCTTTCTCTCCCAAGGGTTTTAGAGTATCCCTGGCCTTTAGGGTCTCCCCAAATTCCCTTAGTAATTCCCAGGACATCTGATCTTTATAGTTGACTGAGTCCAGCACAACCTTGAGTCACTGCCTTCTCCAAACAAAAGACACCACCCCTCACACAAAGCAACATATACCAGTTAGGCACTGTCCTAAGCATTTCCATGTATGATCTAATTTTTCTCACTTTCAATTGATAGAACTCTTTTGTGGGGTGGATATTAGTGTTAACACTTTACAAATAAGAAAACTGAGGTTCAGAGAGGCAGTGTTACATAGTCTCTGGATTGAGCCATATGAAGTTACTCCTATTCAATGATTTTTTAAAATAAACTCATCCTCAGCTTTCTGGGAAGATTGTTGGCTCCACTCGCATCCTAACTGGGCATCAGTTAAGCCACCGTGTTACCTAAATGGATGCATGCTTTTGACTCGAACACCTAGGGCTTGGAAGCATTTGGGTTTGGCAGTCAGAGTTTTCTCAATTCTTTTAAGATGAAGGTTGTGCTGGACTCAGTCAACTATAAAGATCAGATGTCCTTAGGGAAAAAAAATCCACACTGAAGGCTCTTTTCCTGGCTCCTCTCTCTTCCTGACACATGCCAATAGGAATTTATGAATGTTGGGAAGAACGGAGGGTGAGGAATTTCTAGACTTTAAGAAT
>NW_006297145.1:536152-541997 GCF_000327345.1 Myotis davidii | reverse complement strand
CCGAGTAAGCCACTCCGTGCTTAACTGGCTGTGCACACACACAAAATTCTCTTGGTGTGAGCCGTCTCATGCGTTGCCAAAATGATGTGGAAAGAGATTCATTTGAATTGCTAAACTGAGAATCCTCCTTGTTCCCCCAAGCCTAGGATATTTCACATTCGTGCCTAAATCAACAAGATAAATATATTCTTTGAGCTACTAAAAATGAAGTGACCAGTTACTAATTCTGAAATATGATGCTAGCTTGTTGGAAGTTTTATCTTTATCTAAAAATGAAATTGTTTATTCTCCAGCTGTGACTAAGGAAAAATCCAAAGGTGGTTGATTCCTTAAACTAGCAATGGTCTTTGTCCTGTGGTGAGGTGCCTAAAAATAACCCTTATTTTATTCCATGCTGCTTCTAAAGATTAGCTACCAAAACAGCTCTATTGGGGGAGAAGGGGATTTGATAACAAGCCAAGAGGCATCTTAAAGTATAAAATTACTAACCCACAAGCCCCTGGAACATGGTTGCCATGATATTGACTGTGGTTTCCCGGTTAAATGAAGGAACTTAAGAGTAATGTTCTGAATAAAAATTTATAATGCCAAAATCTGAAGAATCATCCTACACTGGCAGCATCTAATACCAAAAAATGAAGAACTAATTTTTATCTTCAGTAATGAAGTCCTAATACTTTAACACCATTTACCCACCCTCTAAAACCTTTAACTATACCATTGTTTTTATATAGTTTTATTTTTTGCAGGGAATAAGCACCATAAATGTGACAGGTCTTTGGAGACCAAGGAAGTAAATACAGAAGCCTATGTTTTTTTCAACAGGTAACACTATGAGCAATTAGGCACGTAGCCTTAGAGAGACCCCGTGTCCTCCTCGCTATGGCTCTCCTGACTCGTGTGCTCTCTCCTTTCCACTCCCCAGTTGTATTTTATACCCGAGTGGCATCCCATAATGTTATTTGAGCTTTGCCTTGTCGGGCATCCACAAAGAGGAACTGTTATTACTGTCATCTTCCTCCAACTCCATTGCCTTTTCTCATGCAGTTCCCTCTTTCTAGACTTCGGCAGTCTTCACAGTACCCCCTACTGCAGTGCTACCCATCTGTGTAGCACTCACCCATCTTTCAGGTCCATCTCTTTTGAGGTGGCTTTCTTGAGTACCTCAAATGGATGTAGCTTCCCTCCACTCTGAACTTTAATAGGCTTAGGTTGTCAATCCCTTTAGTTACCTATTAAATTATTATTGTAGTCGTGATGTATCTTCCTGATTCTTCGATCCCTCTATAGGCACAGTTTCCTCTCTGTTCTATTCTCTAATAAGTGTTATTTATTGCTTCTATTATCATTAGCTACCATATATTGAGCACCTACTGTTTGTCAGGCACTGTATTAGTAGCTTAATATACATCTTCTCATTTTATCCCATCCTCCACAAAACTATGAACTAGGCATATGTATAACCATGTATGAGATGAGGCAAGTGAGACTCAGGTAGCAGCTGCTAAGTGGAAAAGCTGGATTCTAACACAGGTCTAGTTCTCCCAGAGACCAGGCTGTTTCTTCCACATCCAGCTGCTCATCAACAAATTTTCTAGACTTCTAAAGGAAATGGACTCAGTTCCTTTAAAAACTCTGGAACAAAGTAGTTCAGGGTCAACAGAAGAAGGAGAATCCTGAGTTTATCTTTTACAAGCTCAGCTCCCAAGAAAAAGGTGAGGCAGGGCAGGACCAGATGATGCGTGTGGCCAAAGTGGTATAAAAAGCAACTTATTTTGAGTTTGATTTGAGGAGAAGAAGAAAATGTCCTATTCCAAGGATAGGAAGTGGGAGGATGCTGACCTGGGGCAAGGTGGATGTTCCTTCAGATTTGAGGACGATCGCCATAAAGACCATTCCGCACCTGTACCTGGATATGTTTGAACATGTAACATATGGAAATTACAGTGCATATACATATTTGCTTGTGTTTAGGTGAGTTACTCAAAGGAACTCCCTAGTCTCCTGGCACCTCTATCTGAGGTATCCCCCCCGTTTTCTTTAGACTGGAGACTTAATAACAGCGTAACTTTCTTAAAGACTCTCTGACCTCTCTGAGCCTCAGTTGTGCCAAGGGCTTAATATCACCAAGCAGCCCTCTAAACCGGTACCGCTCAGTGGAACTTGCTGCAATGGTGGAAATGCTCTTTATCTGAAGTGTCTGATATTGTAGACACGAGCCATGTCACTATTAAGCATTTGAAATCTGGGGGGTACAACTGAGGATGGAATTTTTCATTGTATTTAATTTTAATTCATTATGATTTTAATAACCACTTGTGGCTAGTGGCTGCCATATTGGACAGTACAATTCTCGATCAGTTTTCTACCTCTTCTTAAGTCTTCTCTCTCATGGGGAAATTTTTATGGTAGATTTTAGATTTTTTTCCCTCCAGATTAATTATGTTTTGAGTAGTTAATGTGAAAGGAGACACCTAAAGAGTTTCACAGAAACAATTAACAGCAGTTCATTTGGCTCTAAAAATTTCTTTAGATAAAGATAGAAAGCAAGTCTGGCGCAGTTCATTTGGCTCTAAAAATTTCTTTAGATATAGAAAGCAAGTCTGGTATGCACGTGTATTTTTCTGCATTCGGCATGTATGCTGAGATGGCGTACAAAGCAAGGCAGCTTGCATGGCTCAGACACAGTCACGTTGTCCTGGATATGTGACCTCAACAATCTATGTATTGAGCCCGTCCAAAGGCTGTGTCTCTTCCTGCTGCCTTCCTTTGTAAACACTGACTCACGAAATCTTTTAATCTCGCCATTAAAGATAGGTATGTAGGTAGGTAACTGGGTAGAGGTAGAGGTAAAGATAGATTTAGAGATGGGGGGAGAGAGAGAGAGAAAAATATCCTCTAGGGTAGAGAGAGAAGACTTTACTTCATTGCAGAACTCTTATCCTTTCTTAAAAAAACAAATCCGCATATGCCAAAGAAGTTTCAAGAGTTGGGAGAAAGAAAATCCTGGGAAAAATGTTAAGTGAAGCCCATATTTTTTTACTGCAAAGCTTCCTTTTATTGAGCTCTTGCTGCTGCCAAGCACTATACCATTCCCATTACTCATGTTATCGCACGCACTTTTCACAACAGTCCTGTGAGGACACTCATATCACACTTTACTGATGACAGGACTCTGGCTTACGGTGGTAGATAATACCTCACTCATGGAAGAGGAGGTGGTTGAATACTGACTAAAACCCAAGACAGCGTGTCTACAAAGCCTGTGCTCTTCACCACTATTCCAGCACCTTGGAGCTTGCTATACTCTCAAAGGAGACCGTTCGACTGGGTATTTCCAACTAGAAAAATGTTTCTCCTGTTGTGCTGAAATGTGACTTTTAGTAACCAACCCTCCTCTGCACCATCAACATCATACACATCAGCACTTGTTCTGTCCTTTAGGGCCACAAAGGACAAACTAGCTCCTACTCCCACAGGATTTAGGCATGGTAACCCTGTTCCTCTCAATGTTAGTTCTTCCAGCTATAGGATGGACACACAGCTCCACACTTCTGCCTCCTACAAGATATTTTCCAGACTCTCCATTGCCTGATCACTTCATATAAAGATAAGAATGTGCTTGTGCTTTTTAAAGAGTCTCTATGAAACAAGTTGTTCATTCTCAAATTTTAAAAGCCCTCCTGTCAGAATGCGATCCTTCACGTCTAACCTAAAGACCTCAAGCTGCGATCTACAGCAGTTTTCCTTTGGCCTATCCTCCAAGGGGACATTAACCAGTTGTCTGCATGTAACGTTCTTAAAGGTTATTATTTGCTCTCTATCTTTTGCCTCTGGTGTAAATATGTCCAGTTCTAATACATTCTCATAATATTTACCCCCTCCCCTTTTAGTGATTTCTGCAGCTCCTCTTTGATCTAGATTCAAGCTGCTGCTGAGTTTAGGACTAGATTCAATGAGGAGGTCAAGCTTAAGCAAAGAAGGCTATGGGCATGGACTCATGCTAGGTTCTGTTCCTAGAAGTACAAGGAAATTGGAGCTATATTTTAATGTGTGCCTACTATGGGCCTGGCACCACGCTGAGCTAATCTAGAACTCCCTCAGGAAGAAGTTTGACCCCCATTTTACAAATGAGGTCATAATTTATAGAGGATAATAGCTTGTCCCAAGTCTTAGAGCTAGTGAGTGGCATTTGAACCCAGGGGTGTCTAAGTCCAAAGCTGAGGCAGTTTCTACCACATTGAAGATATAACTGGTCTTTCCCAAAGTACAAAAATATCCACTTGCCCTTAGACAGCCGTCAGCCAATGGGAAATAGCCCTCAAAAATCCCATTTCCTTCCTCTGAACAATGCAGCATGTGGCTCTGCCAGCGCACGTCTCCTACACACACAGTGAGAAATCCTCATTCAACCCTTAGCCTGGTCATTATTACCCTAGACTCATTGCCTTTGAGTCCCAACCAGCAACTCTAATGGCTTTTTAGATGGAAATTTAAGTCATTTAGCAACACACACAATAGTGTTGGGTAAAAGTCCAAGAGCATTTCAAACTGGCCCATGGCCCTTTCTCATAAAAAAGGGGGGGGGGCTAAGAATTGATGGGAAGAAAGGAAGGCAAAGAGATTTAAAGCGATTGTAAGAGAGTAGACAATCGATAAATATTTATCCAATAAACAAACGGGCTATGCTGGTTTGGGAGAAGAGAAATTGCCAAGTTCTCCTCTTCATAATAATCTTTATTCAGTGGGCTTGCCTACATCACAGATGCACCAATTCTTACTTAGGAAACGAATTTGAATGAAAAAGCATACTTAGAAGAAGGTTTTCTTTCTTTTTTTGTCTTTGTTTTATTTTGTTTTGTTTGTTTTTGTCCTAACCAGGGAGTAGAAGCCCTAATTAGATGTTACATGTTAATTGGTGAAATATCAAATAGGAATATAATCAGGATGTGGGATGGATAGGAAGTTCTTGATTCTATGCACAGCTGGTGCCTTCTAAGTCCCCAAACCCTTGTTCAGCCCTACAGAAATGCTTCATGGTTCAGCTCTCCCTGCCACAATCCCTCTCCAGGTTTGCAGAGACCTTCTGTCATCATAGAAGAGATGATGATCAGGGATCATGTTGGTGCATTTTGTCATTGGGATAAGATCTTCCTGAAAAATACATTGGAAAACCTGTTATAGAATAGGCAACCCAAATATCACATCTAATTGACATAAATAACTAACTTAGGATATGCAAGACTAAGAACAGCATGGCCATAGGAAAATGTCAATTTGTGGAAAAACAAAGCTCTCAATTATTTTCTTGAATTACTCTCGGATGTAGCTCCTAGTGAAAAAAGGACTATAAATGAAAATCATGCCATATACAGATTATTCTCACATGTATCCAAGGCATATGTTAATGAATACTATAAGCACCTAAAGTTTCACTTGTGTTCTATCTTTACTCAGTCATTTCTCACTGCCTTTGACAACTCCCCTTTCCTCTGCCACGTGATTGCCCCACAGGTAAATAGCCGTAACAGGTAAATCAGGGGTCCTCAAACTATGGCCCACGGGCCACATGCAAATACAAATATTGTATTTGTTCCCGTTTTGTTTTTTTACTTCAAAATAAGATATGTGCAGTGTGCATAGGAATTTGTTCATAGTTTTTTTTAAACTATAGTCCGGCCCTCCAACGGTCTGAGGGACAGTGAATTGGCCCCTTGTTTAAAAAGTTTGAGGACCCCTGGTCTAGAGTGAGTCTGCAGAATGAGACTAGAATGCTGAGGACAGAACCTTCTAGAACACCACCTTTCATGGGGGCTGGTGAGAGAGGCCAAGGATGGGAAATGTG
>NW_006297145.1:527951-535857 GCF_000327345.1 Myotis davidii | reverse complement strand
ACGGTCTGAGGGACAGTGAACTGGCCCCCTGTTTAAAAAGTTTGAGGACCCCTGAGGTAAATAGATGAATAAGACAACTTAGCAGGGGACCAGTAAGTTGCACAGTAGCATGTCACCTCCAACCTCTGTTTGTATCTGATCCTCTTTACTCCTTTAGAGACCACTGAATATCAACACTCAGTGAATATTGAATGAATACCAAGAGAGCTTCAAATATAGGCGACAAAGTAAACATTCACTACAATTGCAGAGTCAGTGGATTCAATGAGAAGAACATACTAATAAGCTTGTTGTTTTTCTTTATTTACTTGTAGAAGAGGATTTCTTCAAGTGGATCAGGAACAACTGATAATTCAACTCTGTGCTTCCAAGACCCCAACTCTACCTGAGAGTAAGACGCCCTAGGATCTTAGAACCCCAGAAACATCCCACCAAACCCACCTCCACCATGGGGGCCGTGACTCGGCTGTTGGTGGGCATCTGCCTAGCTTTGCTTGCCCTCACTGCTAAAGGTGGGGTCCTCAAGAAAGTCATTCGGCACAAGCGACAGACTGGGGTGAACATCACTCTGCCGGAGGAAAACCAGCCAGTGGTGTTCAACCACGTCTACAACATCAAGCTGCCTATTGGGTCCCAGTGCTCTGTGGATCTGGAATCGGCCAGTGGGGAGAAGGATCTGGCCCCACCCTCGGAGCCCAGTGAAAGCTTCCAGGAGCACACCATGGACGGGGGAAACCAGATCGTCTTCACACACCGCATCAACATCCCCCGCCGGGCCTGTGGGTGTGCCCCTGCTCCTGACATCAAGGAGCTCCTGAGCCGACTGGAGGAGCTGGAGAACCTGGTGTCCTCCCTGCGGGAGCAGTGCAGCATGGGAGCAGGCTGCTGCCTCCAGCCTGCCGAAGGTACGAGTGGGAGAAATGATGAGCATGGCAAGATCCTTCAGTTGTTTCCAAAGTGGGTTCCTGGGGAAACTAGCCTCACAGGGGATTCATTACAAAAAGATTTGATGGTCAAATAAATGTGGAGACTGTCACCATCTCTATTCTGCTCTCAGTGACAACTGCTTCTCTGAGGAATTTGTAGTAATTTCACTTTAATCACTTGTTTCCAAAATTTATTTGACCATGAAATGAACACATTCTCTACCTCAAAACCTATGAACACTTTATGAAACTCCTGACCCAAAGATCAGACGCTGAAAGGTGATGATATAGCCCTATTACACCATTGCACAAATAGGGAAACTGAGGCCCAGAAGTACGATGGAATTCCTCCAGGTCCTGCAGTAAGTGACCAAGTTAGGACTTAAACCACAATATTCCAGCCCTGGCTCAGTTGGTTGGGCGTCATTCCATGTGCTAAAAGGTTACCAGTTCGATTCCCAGTCAGAGCACATGCCTGGGTTGCAGACTCGATCCCCCGTAGGGGGCAGGCAGGAGGCAGCTGATCAATGTTTCACTCTCACATCGCTGTTTTTTTCTCTCTCTCTCTCCCTCTCCCTTCCACTTTTTCTAAAAAATCTATGTTTTTAGAAAAGGTTTAAAATAAAAAACGCAGTCTTCCACACCCTGGTTGTTAGTTATTACAAAGGTACAAGGCCACCTATGGCAGTACAAAGCCTGAAAATTGGAATAAATGCTCCAATTGAATGGCAACAATGATAATGATCACAACTATGATTTCAGCCCCTTTTTATGTACATGGCTCTGTAATTCATTATCTAGCATAACCTTCCCAGCAACCATTTAATATAAGGCTGAAGGTCCATTCTATAGATCTAAGAACTGAGACTCAAAGAACTCAACCAGCTGACACACAGGGTGATAAGGGATGGAAGCTTTGAACAGGCCTGTGTGTCTCCAGAGTTCACAGTCCTCCAGTAATACCAGCCCGCAGCCTTTTTAAAGAAATGTTACCACTTTGAAATCATGTCTTCATCTCCATTCCCTAAAGTTGATAGAACTGCAGGAATTTCAACAGCTTGAAATCAGAGATGAAAATCTCTATTTCTGCCACTCAGAAAAAATTACCATGAATTACTTGGACAAATTATTTTAAGAATAGACCTAATCAGTAGACTTAGTGGAAAGTACTAAAGATGTGCTCTAGGATTCTAAGACAAGAAAAAAACAAGTTTCCTTTATGCATATATTAGTTTATCTTCTATCTCTCAACTCCCTGGGAGTTACACAATAGGGTTAATTCTAAAAACTGGGTTGAAATACTTATCTAGAGCAGCAAGGCCAGCCAATAGAAATATAACGTGAGAATATATATAACCTTAGAGTTCCTAGTAGTCAAAATAAATGAAAAGAAGCAGCTAAGGATAATATGAATTATCTATTTTATTTAACCCAATAGAACTAAAATATCCATGTTTCAGCCTGTAATAAATATAAAAAATATTAATGGACATTTTATATTCTTTTACACTGAGCCTTCGAAATCTGGTTGGATTTGACACTTCCAGCCCATCTCAATTCAGACCAGCCACAGTTCAAGTTCAAGTGCCTAAGAGCCACAGGTGGCCAGTGGCCACCGTACTACACAGCACAAGCGTAGAGTCTCACTTTTCAAACCAACTTTTTAAAAAATTGCCTTCCTTCCTGGCATCAGAACGGGGATGAACCATATTCATTCAACTGTATTTAGATGCAGAGAAAGTGGAGTGAGTGTCATTGCTTCTCCCTGGGTTCCACGGAGACCATGTCAGTTACTCCTGTAAGCACAGCTGAGACATGATACAGACTTCAAAGAGCTGAAGTCATGTCAGCGCTGACCCATGTCGCACAGACTCACTCACCACGGCAACCTCCAGGAAAGAGAGGAAAGAGGACAGAGGCCGATGAGTCTATGGGGGAAGAGCCAAATTGCAAGTTGTCCTTGCAGAATTAGAAAGCCACTCATTCGCTTTCTCGTTTCAGTTATGGAAAATTAGAAAGTTTTGGTCAAGTAAACCCATATGCCAAACTTGAGTCAACCCAAACAAAACTCTGCAAGAGAACATCACGATGAGCATAACAGTCAGGTCTCCATGTACCCCTTTAACCCTGATGGGCCCCAGGGAAGTGGTCTATTGGTCCCACTTGACCGATGAAGAAACTGGGATCCAGAAAGACTCTATAGCCCATCCCAAATGCAGCGCAGCTATTGAGTCAAAGAGTCAGAATTGGGTTCGTTAAACAATTATTTCTTGGAAATCTCTTAGGTGCCTGACTTGGCTAGACTATGT
The DNA here is from genome assembly GCF_000327345.1 of Myotis davidii. NCBI lineage: Eukaryota > Metazoa > Chordata > Mammalia > Chiroptera > Vespertilionidae > Myotis > Myotis davidii. The sequence goes on along the minus strand of NW_006297145.1, from coordinate 532,622 downwards.
AGAAGTAACATAGCCCAGCATAACACATTCCACATGGCAGTGATCCATAACCATTGGGGTTGTGGGACTATGTGAAAATTTGGTGAAAACTGTAGATCCTCTCCCTAGGGGTAGAAACACACACAGACACACATGCCTACAAACCTAAACACACACAGCCTTTGCATATAAGTCTACAAATTTCAGAGTTCAAGTTAAGAATTCCTCCCTCGTGCAATTAGATGTGTTCCATCTGATTTCACACAGTAAACAACTAGTTTTCAAGCCAGATGGGGCCCGAGGGTGCAGCTGTGCTCTGGCAGAATTCGAATCTGGGTTTCAAGGATAGGAACTGTGCTCAGCTAAGAGCCTCTGATCTCTCCGTTGCAGGCCGCCTGGACACTAGGCCTTTCTGCAGTGGCCGGGGCAACTTCAGCACTGAAGGGTGCGGCTGCGTTTGCGAGCCTGGCTGGAAAGGCCCCAACTGCTCCGAGCCTGACTGTCCAGGCAACTGTCACCTGCAAGGCCAGTGCCTCGACGGGCAGTGCATCTGCGACGAGGGCTTCACCGGGGAGGATTGCAGCCAGCTGGCCTGCCCCAGCGACTGCAACGACCAGGGCAAGTGCGTGAATGGGGTCTGTGTCTGCTTCGAAGGCTACACCGGGGCTGACTGCAGCCAGGAGCTGTGCCCGGTGCCCTGCAGCGAGGAGCATGGCAGGTGTGTGGACGGCCGGTGTGTGTGCCAGGACGGCTTTGCGGGTGAGGACTGCAACGAGCCCCTGTGCCTCAACAACTGCTACAATCGCGGGCGCTGCGTGGAGAACGAGTGCGTGTGCGACGAGGGTTTCACAGGCGAGGACTGCAGCGAGCTCATCTGCCCCAACGACTGTTACGACCGGGGCCGCTGTGTCAATGGCACCTGCTACTGCGAAGAAGGCTTCACGGGGGAGGACTGTGGGCAGCTCACCTGCCCCAACTCCTGCCACGGCCAGGGCCGGTGTGAGGAGGGCCAGTGCGTGTGCGACGAGGGCTTTGCAGGCGTGGACTGCAGTGAGAAGAGGTGTCCCGCCGACTGTCACAACCACGGCCGCTGCATCGACGGGCAGTGTGAGTGTGACGACGGCTTCACGGGCGCTGACTGCAGTGAGCTCAGATGCCCCAATGGCTGCAGCGGCCATGGCCACTGCGTCAACGGGCAGTGTGTGTGTGACGACGGCTACACCGGGGAGGACTGCAGCCAGCTGCGGTGCCCCAACGACTGTCACAACCGGGGCCGCTGCATCAAGGGGAAGTGTGTGTGTGAGCAGGGCTTCCAAGGCTACGACTGCAGTGAGATGAGCTGCCCCAATGACTGCCACCAACACGGCCGCTGCGTGAACGGCATGTGTGTCTGCAGTGACGGCTACACGGGCGAGGACTGCCGGGATCTGCGGTGCCCCAAGGACTGCAGCCACCGGGGCCGCTGCGTGGAGGGGCGGTGTGTGTGTGAGGACGGCTTCACCGGCCGTGACTGTGCAGAGCTGTCCTGTCCTGGGGACTGCCATGGCCAGGGTCGCTGTGTGAACGGGCAGTGCGTGTGTCACGAAGGCTTCATGGGCAAAGACTGCAAGGAGCGGAGGTGTCCCAGCGACTGTAACGGCCGCGGCCGGTGCGTGGATGGCCAGTGCGTCTGCCATGAGGGCTTCACGGGCCTGGACTGTGGGCAGCGCTCCTGCCCCAATGACTGCAGTCACTGGGGGCAGTGCATCGCCGGCCGCTGCATCTGCAATGAGGGCTACACCGGGGAGGACTGCTCAGAGGGTGAGTACCAGAGCTCCCTCTGGGAGATGAGGCTGTGACTGACTACACCTGGTGTGTATGAATAGTAAACACACACACTAATTCTTTGAAGGGCTTGATTCACCTGCTGAGCAGCTACCTATTTAAAGTCTCAGAGGCTCAGAGACGTTATGGAATTGTCCCAAGGACACATAGCTAATCGATCACAAAGCTGATATCTGAGTCTGCCTACCTCATCTACACTGAGTTTAACACCCATGCCCAGTAGAGGAAATGATAGCCTCCCTTTCGTTGAGCATCAACTTTCTTTCCTACTTCCCACTGACATCAAATCAATAATAAACTTGATCCCTCTATTTGGAGGGAGGTAAAAAATCAGCTACATTGAGCAGTAAGACTATATAAAACAAACTGTTTTCCATGCACACTCAACTCAAGACTAAGTGCTGATCACTCACAAGTCAGGCCCGTCTCTTACATCATCTTCTCTGCATTGTCTTTGATCCCAAGGATTGTGAGATCCTTAAAGGAGAATTATCCCCACAGTTAACACAAGGCATGGTGTACAGTTGTGTTCAGTAAACGATTGGTTGAGTGAAAACACCACAAGGACCAATAATGCTCATGTTTAGTGAGGGTCTTCTTTCTACTTCTCTCACCCATCCATATTACAGTGGTCACCATGGAGAATTTCTACCTTGATTAAAACTATTGGTAGATAGATAATAAATAAATGCCTGTGGGTTTAATGTGGTCAAGGCAGAACAGCTGGCTGGTAGGGACATGTGAGTCCCAGATGGGATGAGATAAGCTAAGCTGGGCAAGTCCCTCTACCTCACTCACATCTAGAAAGTGAAACAGTTGGACCAGATGAGCTCAGAATCCCTTCTGAGTGCACAGGATGTGTGATTTGAAGTGCAGAGCAGGGAGCTAAGCTCAGATTGCCCCTTCCCATGCAGATGGCCAGGCTCTGTACAAGGGTCCAAGGAACGGAGAGGTGGAGGAAATGGGTCACAAAGAACCCTCCAGGCTACCCTGCAGACCTGACACCACAGCCTAAAGGGGGTGACGGCCACCCGAGATTTTAAAGACAGGTGGCTGCAAGGGCTCCCCCATGAGTTCTGCAGGTTAGAAAATGGAGCTGGACCTCTGTGACTGCTAGTGGAAGGGAGACTCAACAGGGCCCATTACTGACCCAAGCTGTCCTTCCTCTTTCCCCCCAGTGTCCCCTCCCAAAGACCTCATTGTGACAGAAGTGACTGAGGAGACTGTGAACCTGACCTGGGAGAATGAGATGCGGGTCACAGAGTACCTCATCATGTACACGCCCACCCACGAGGACGGCCTGGAGATACAGTTCCGGGTCCCCGGGGACCAGACGTCCGCCACCATCCAGGAGCTGGAGCCTGGCGTGGAGTACTTTATCCGAGTGTTCGCCATCCTGGAGAACAAGAGGAGCATTCCCGTCAGCGCAAGGGTGGCCACTTGTGAGTGAGCAGAACCGCCCTCGGCAGCCTCAACTGCCCTCCCCTCACCCCTTGCCACCTTGCCTTTGCCCCATAGCTATCCTTACAGAGTTATACCAATTAAGACCCTGGAATCCAGTGAAGCCCCCTAAATATTTTCTTAAAGAAATTCCCCATTGTCCTGGCCGGTGTTGCTCAGTAGGTTGGGCATCATCCCCTGCATCAGAAGGTTGCCAGTTTTGATTCCTAGTCAGAACACATGCCAGGGTTTCAGGCTCAATCCAGGTAGGAGGTGTGCAGGAGGCAGCCGATCAATGTTTTGCTCACATCAATGTTCTCTCTCACCCTCTCCCTTCCTCTCTCTCTAAATTTCAATAAGAAATTCTTTAAAAAAAAAACAACAAAAAAAGAAACTCATCATATACTAACTCATAATAATCTTGTAAGATAGGAGCTATTGTTGACCCATTGTACAGATGAGGAAACTGAGACTCCTAACGTTTAAGCATCTCATCCCAAATCACAGTTAATAAATGGTGAAGGTGGGATTTGAACCCTGGCAGTCCAGTTGAAGATTTATGCTCTTAACCACTCTATTCCATACTATATTCCTATGAAACTCACTATATATATATTTAAAAGTAGAAACACTAGAAGTTCAAGTTATTCCTTTAAGAATCTAACATCAGTATAATTTTCTTCCTACCTGAAAAGTAAGTTAGGTTAGAAAGTTGTAATTTTATTTTTTTGCTTAGTCATAACAACACTGGTTGCCATATTAAACTTGTGCTGCATGTCAGGAACCATGCCTCGCAGTCTACATGCTATATACCACGCAGTCCCAAAACATTCCCAAGGGGCATGTTCTTCTCCCAAGTGAAGAAACTGAGGCTTGGGGCATTTTGTGCAACTTTCCCATGTACACAACATGTGTAACTGCAGAGCTGAAATTCTAGCCCAAGTCTGTCTGATTCCAAAGCCGGTGCACGTATCAGGTTTAAGCACATGAAATTGCCCAGACTGAACCATATGGTTGGTCCTAACATTAATTTTCATGCTGCCGTGCAGTAGACAGCATCCCAGAAGAACCTTTAAGTAGACCCCAGCTCAAATGCCCGCCCCTGGATTCAGCAGAACAGGGCTTTGTGGCCGCCACCAAAATGTCGCCATCCTTACCTCCTCTCCATGGTCTTCCTGACAGACTTGCCTGCACCTGAAGGCCTCAAATTCAAGTCCATCAAGGAGACATCTGTGGAAGTGGAGTGGGATCCTCTGGACATCGCTTTTGAAACATGGGAGATCATCTTCCGGAATATGGTAGGGAGCTCAAAGCAGTGGGCGTGCAAGGGTCTAAGACAGTGGTTGGCAACTGCGGCTCACGAGCCACATGCGGCTCTTTGGCCCCTTGAGTGTGGCTCTTCCACAAAATACCACGTGCGGGCGTGCA